>NC_052159.1:46080989-46400489 GCF_902713615.1 Scyliorhinus canicula | reverse complement strand
TCAACAGCTTTACCCTGATCCACCTGTTTGGTCACCTTCTCAAAAAACTCAATAAGGTTTGTGAGACATGACCTACCCTTCACAAAACCGTGATAGGATAGGTTGGAGGCCAGGGCTTAAGTAGGGTTCTCTCTCCAAGGGCCAGTCGAGACTCGATGGGCCGAATGGCCTCCTTCTGCACTGTAAATCCTACAGTGCATCCTACAGTAAATCCTATGATTCTAGGATGAGGTTCCATGAGGTTTTGTATTATAAAAATAAACAAGCAAATACTGTGTTTAAATCACTATGGCAGGTAGGCCATAGGAGATCAAAATGTGACCACTCTGTCCCACCAAATATCTGATGATAAAAGCTGAGATGGGTTCATCTGACATTGACTCCTGTATGTGTCTTCCCCTCTATGTTTTACTTTTTCCATAAACCTTAATGGACAAGATGTGCAAGCAGGAACAAAAGCTAAACAGCTTGTCATCTTATATTTGGTTTTGTAGAATTAGCCTTGACATATTTACATTTGAGCAACCTGTCTTTAGATTCCAGGGCACGCCCTCACCTTAGAAAAAATCAGAAGACATTTGTTTGACTATCACTGCTGCACCATCTAACAAGCAAAGTATAGTCAATGGAAAACAAATAGTTTATAAAACACACCCCAAAGGAAAATAATTCAGACAGTTAAAGAAATAGCCATTGTAGCACATTTGGATATAACACTTTTAAAATAGCAGAGTATAAACAGGAACTAATCCTTTAGACAATAGAAGTTGGATGTATTACCCTCAAATTTCTAAAGTTGTTAAGTTGTTTTAAATGCAAAACAAAAAGACATTTCCTCAGATCATGCAGTAATACAATCAAATCTTGGCCCCCAGACTTCAAAATGGTTGCCATCTATCACAGTTTGTAGGGATAACCCCGTTCATAAGTTACTTATCGTAGAACTTCAACATAATTGATCGAAATGTTTTGCTGTTTTTAAACGTGTTCACAGTATAATTTATTTCTAAAGCACAGTAATATATATAATTCACAATATCAATGCAGAAGATCAAGAAATACCTAAGCAGCCTGAAACAATTAATGTTTTCAATAAATTCCATGCATCTTTTCCATAGCTTCCAGGAATTGAGTGGTTTCTTTAGACCGGAGACCAATTGAACCTCAAGATGTATCCCATAATACCGAAAGAAAATGTTCACCTTGTGGTCATACAAATATGTTCTAAATTGATTTGTAAAGGAGGAGATTTGGCAAAGAGGAGCACTGTAAAGAATTTCAGAGAGGCAGACGAGTTACAGAACATGTATGAAGTTGGTACATGCAAGTTAATGTAGTGAAGGGGCAGCACGGTGATGCAGTGGTTAGCACTGCTCCCTCACAGCACTGAGGACCCGGGTTCGATCCCAACCCCTGGTCACTGTCCGTGTGGAGTTTGCACATCCCCCCATGTCGACATGGGTCTCATGCCCACAACCCAAAGATGTGCAGGGTAGGAGGATTGGCCACATTAAATTGCCCCTAAATTGGAAAAAAAAGAACTGGGTACTCTAAATTTATTTTTAAAAAGTTAATGTGGTGAATTGTATGTGACAATGCATTTTGGGAAGAAGAACAATTGGGAATTTTAACTCAACGGAAATATTATGAAGCAGAGAGACCATAGAGTACATAATTTGTAAAAAGCGAGCTTTGAATCAGATAAGGCCATTAAAAATATATAATTTTGTATTTTATAAATTGTGACTTAAGGTATGAAGCAAAGAGCTTCTGATCAGCAATAGTTGGCCAATGGAGTTCTGTCGACAGTTTTGGTCATTTTGTTATAGAAGAATGTTGAAGTCAAAAAAATTACACATCAAAAATTCACTAGGACGATACCAGGAAAATGAATTATTGTTACCAAAATCTGTTCCACCGAAGCTGAAAAAGCTATATCAGGATATCAAAGAAGGCTTTTGTTTTGACTATTAAAAGTTCATGAGGGAGAATCTTCTTGATTCTCTTCCTGCAGATGAAGCATATGCTTACAATTGTTTCCATGGCTAATTTTTCCTGGAACAGGTCTCTAGCCTACTACCAGAGGCTAGAGCTTGAGACACACCATTCCACATCAAGCAAGGCTGACCAGGAGCCGCATCTGCTCTTACCACCGGTCATAGACATAGTAAAAGAATTTACAGGTTGATAATCAACTTGTTTGGCCTCAGTATGCACATGCCATCAGAGGTCATAAAGCCCTGGATTGGGATTTTAACCCAGAATTTCTGGCTCAAAGGTGGGATACTATTAAAGGAATAGCTGTTTTAATGTGGTTATTGCATAGACGTTTGTTAGTTTTTACAACAGATTTACCATTTGAGGAGATTTAATTTTTTTTATGGGTTTCATGAATGAGAAATTTTTCAGTAGTAAGTCCAGAAGAGAGAGAGCTTTCTTAGATTGTAAAAGTTACATTTTTCATCTCCATATGGCTCCTGAGGTTTGTCCATAGTGGATACTGAGTGAATGTGGAGGGGGAATAGGGATTCTGAAGGGGCATGGAGGTGGAGTGGAGTACGTCAGGCATGAGGGTGGGTAGGGGGCAATGAGAGTCTGAAGCCTAACAACCGTTCCTTTTAAAAGATTTAGAGCACAGAATCTATTTTCCAATTAGGGGGCAATTTAATGTGGCCAATTGACTTACCGTTCACATCCTCTTGGGTTATGGGGGTGAGACCCGCGCAGACACGAGGAGAATGTGCAAACGCAATACGGACAGCCGGGAACGAACCCAGGTCCTCGACGTAGTGAGACAGCAATGCTAACCACTGCGCCCCCATGCTACCCGGCCTAACAACCTTCAATACAACTAGAACAAGGGATGCAATTTACCGGCTGCGTCCCGCCAGAATCAAAACAGGATGGGGCCAGTAGATCCCGGGAGAGCCTCGTCTGGGATTCTCGACGGGTGTTATGCCTCGTGGGATCAAATGAGCCTACGCCGGATCTAACCAGTTCCCGGGACCTACTGCCATTGCCGAGGTGACCCCAGCCCAGGTGACCCCAGCTGGGCGCCATTTAGCACAGGTCCCCACAAAGGGGGAACAGACAGAATGGCACTTGAGGGAATTTCCCAGCTGATTGGAGGCCCCTGGGTGGTTGGTATCTGGGCAGGGTGCTTATTGGCATTGTTGATGCCACCCAGGCACCTTGGTTCTGCCAGCCTGGCACCCTGGCAGTGCCACCTAGGCACCAGCCTGGCACTGCCAGTGTGCTTAGGTGATGCTGGCAGGGGCACTGTCAGGCTAGCAGTGCCCAGGTGGCGTTTTCCCCACACCAGGGATCAGGCTGGAAGGTGCACTGTCCATATGAGATGGAGTACAGAGGGCTCGAGGATCCTCCAACAGGTGAGTTGGGGGGAGCGAGTGGGTTGAGAGATTGGGGTGCCAAATCTCTTCCTGCAATGAGGAGCAGAGCTCCTCAATGCAGTAAATGTGACTGAGTGCAGTCTCAGCGGGGTGTTCCCCTCTGACGACTGAACAAAAGACAGAGTTCCGTTAGATAGTGGGGTCGTTTACGCCTGGAATGACCCTGCTAACCCCGCCAAGAATGGACTCTGTGGTTGGATCGCGCCCAAGGTCTCAGAGAGTCATGGTGAAACTTCTAAGCATCCTGCCTCAGCAGTCATCTGACTTCATGACCTTCTCTAAACAGGTCAAATCCATCCCGTGCCTGCCTCTCCAGAATAAAATTATGGCAGGCCCCTTTTAAAGGGGATGGGTGTGCTGATTCGGGACGTTTCCCATCCCAGCTTTCCTGGCTCCTCTGTGAAAATCTGGCACTCTGACTTTTATTGTAACAGGTGAAGGATTTCATATTCTAAAGGCAAATTCTGAAGCTTTGAAACTCCCTTGCACATGCCCTTTCAAAGATATACCAAACTGTCTAATTAGCAAATTGCTGGATCTATCAGTCGCTGACTATGACATTGTTAACTTGCCACTCTGTCACTAAAGTTTTGAACCAGCATTTGTTTGACAATAAAAAAACCATTAAAAGTTCTGTTCCTTGTACTAACTTGTAGTTGAATTATTTGGAGAATCAGGTGGGGTCCAAATGTAGATTAAACATTTTCCCTCTTTCAGCACTTTCTACGAGCAGCAAGTATTCCCAAACCCATTGGTGACATATACAGCTGCAAAATAAACTCGGCCACAATAAAAAGATAGTTTTTATAGAAATAATTATAGAAATAATTTCACTGGAAAATAGAAATGCAGTTTTCTGCTGGACGGGTTTGTTGATGGGATTTTGTTTGCCCTATTGGCAAAACTTAACCATTCAAGACACACCTGCAATAACAATAGTTTCTCCACTCCCATTTGTCTTAACTAAATAAAGTAAAACCCTGAAAATTACAATAAAAAACATTTGGTTCCAATCTTCTCTATGTTTGTAATGATTAATTGAAACATCCAAATCTTGAAATCTTTGACACCCTATGAGAAGAAAACACAACTAAGTAGTGCATCAGAGTTTTTCAGCAGTTTACTAATATTTAAGGTGACCCTGAACCTTGTGCTTCTCAATTGATGAATGCCAGTGACCAGCAGTTTGAAAGCTTGCTAGTAATTGATGGTGTGGGTGCTTACTCTTCAGTTGATCCAGCATTGCAGGATAGTTCTATTGCAACAACACCGGCCCAGTTAACATCACAAGTGCATCAAATATTTGGTTGCTCCATTGTTGTTTTAACTCCAGACATTGGATTAGTTAATCATTAATTGGTCATTTTAATTTTCCCACTGAAGGATGCCTCCACTTTCTCTGAAAAGCTCACCAACATGGGCAACAATAAGCAACAGCAGATATTTTTTAATTTATTTTTTGGAGTAAGAAAACTGTACAGAAAAGAAAATAACTAGCAGTTTCAAATTGTGTTCATCAGGCTTAATGGCAATACAAAATTCCCCATGGAACCTTTTTAAAAGTTTCAGGTCTGAACTATGAGGCTTAATTTTCTTTCCCAGGTCCTGAGTCCATCATCGGGAGGAAATGCAGGTCGGGAACATGCAAATGCTACCTTTGGGATCCAGAGAATGATTTTTGAGGAAGTGGCACATATCCAATTTGTGGTGATATGTCTGGAGATAATATTGCATGTACTCAGTAGTGTGACCTCCCACCAGCCGGTGATGTCAAAATTATCACCCCCTGGTCCCATCTCTGCAGCCGAATGAAAAATCAGCCCTTATATTTCTCTAAGATTCAGTTTCATGGTCGCTCCTGCCAGTGGACTTCTACGATCTTGAAAATGCTCTACTATCCAACCCATAAGCATAACAATAATGATCTCAATTGTGCTGAAATTTGTCCATTTAAACAGCCCGAATGAAAAGCATTGAACTGAGACAAACATATTTACATTATGTTCAATATAGAAACGATCAAATACCACTTTAACTGAGAAATTGACCTATTTATTGCCCATTCCTCTTAACACTAAAATAATAGATTATGCAACATACCCTTTTTGTTGTGGAATAAAATGAGCCAACTTGATGCAACGTCACGATAACATTGACAGGATCATGTAGTGAAGGAGTTGCATTTATATAGCACCTAATCACATCCTAAGACTAAACACTTCACAGCATATGAATTGCTGTTAGAGTGCAATCACTCTTGTTTATAAAGACAAATGTAGCAGATAATTTGCACAGTAAGGTGCTTCAAACAAGAAATTAGTTTGAAGCACTTGACTGTGAATCTATTTTTGGTAGGGAAAACTTTAGCTAGAAGAGCTTCCTATTCTTCTATAGATAGTGCTACATAATCCTTTACCTCCAACTTAACAGGCAGTGGATGTTTAGATTTAATATTTCATGCAAAAAAAGAGAAATCTCCTACAATGCAGCTTTCCCTCAGTACTACGGTGAAGTAACAGTCCAGTTTTGAATCTTCTGTCAGGGGTAACAGTGCTACTATTGAGCCAAGTTAACTCTTAGGGGCAGATTTTCATACCACCCCTTGGGTAATTTCATCAGACGGGAGAGTGGTGGGTGAGGAATCCGCCACCTTCCAGCCTCCGCCATTATTAAGTTCATAGTGGGAAGAGCTGTGGACAGCCCAGTTAAAGGGCTGGTCCAGCTAATGCTTATACATAGGCAGCTGCAGTGGGAGCCCGCCGTGCAGGAAACCCATAAAGCAAACTGTTGGATTTGAGGGCTGGTAGGAGGCGTCCCTCGTTCAAAGGCACTCAAAGGCCCCAGCAACGGGAAGAGAGGAGAGCCCATTGAAAGCCACCCTCTGCCCTTGCTGCCAACCTCCATTTTCCCTCTCCGAGAATTCCATCCAACCATCATTCACCTATATATAGGCTTGGATCCAGCATTGATCCTAAACCTCAGGTGGGTGTTAGACCAGCAGCAGTTAGCGCCTCCCTGATGGTGCTGCCAGCAACTCTCAGCGGGTGGGGCTCAGCCCTGGGGTCCTTGATCACAGGGAAGGTCTGACACTGTCCAGTGGCACTTATTACGGCTGGCCTTCCCTGAAAAAGGCAATGTGAAACGGCTGTCAAGAGGCACAGAAAGGCAGTGTGTGGCTTGCCTGTTCTCTTCCTGTCGCCATACCATTTTGCCAGTCTAATTGAGTCATTTAAGTGGCCAATGGAGGGCCTCTTCCTGCTTTTGCTGACATCTTACAGGCACTTAGGAGGTTTTCTGCTGCATGGGGAGACTACTAGGTAAAATCTGGCGGCCTCCGGTGGGCATTCATTTTTGGTCACTCTTTAGTCTACAGATTGTATCCCCACAATTGTATCCCCACAACAATGGTGCCACCTTCCCTCACCAACCCCTATCCTCCCACCACCAGCTTGTCAGTACATGTTTGATTGGTCCTGGTAACTGCAGATCCCACTTACTTGGTTGTGAGGGTGTTCATCCATCGCTGCACATTCCTCTTTCCAGTGCAGTCCCACCCGTGGCCACTGCTCCTGCTGAAGCTGATGAGTTGCTGACCCACTCATTAGTTGGAAGTTCTTGTCGGTAGGAGGTGGGCGATGCAAGCCACTGTCCTGAATAGGGGTGGCAGCCCCAGCAGTAGCCAATCCATTGATCTCCACTGACAATGCAGCCGGGGTCCCATTGACCATCAAAGTGAGGTCAGCATCATGGTAATATAATGTAGCTGGGACAGAGTCAAGGGATCTTCACCACACAATTGTACAGGCCCTGAAAACAGGCATGGGGATTGTGGTGAGTGATTTCCGCATTCAGGGGCTGTTTAGCACACTGGGCTAAATCGCTGGCTTTGAAAGCAGGCCAGCAGCACGGTTCGATTCCCGTAACAGCCTCCCCGAACAGGCGCCAGAATGTGGCAACTAGGGGCTTTTCACAGTAACTTCATTGAAGTCTACTCGTGACAATAAGCGATTTTCATTTTTCATTTCAGTTTCTTGCAATGCAGGCGAGGTGCAAACTTTGTTCAAACAAGTTCAATTACCTCATGCGAGAGATCCAGGTCAGTGAATGTTCTTTGAAGGGCCCTATCACACCAATTATGCCACTAGCCTCATAGGCTGCTCAATGTACCACGTGTCCATTCAACAATTCCTAGGAATTATGACTCATACCTAACATCAAAGTTTTATTCCGCTCCCCCACCAATATTTCATAGCTTCCTCACACTACCAGCCATTTAACCATGACACCCCATTATCCAAACACATTGCATGACAGTCAGTGACACATTTCCCTCTCTTTTGCAGGACAATGTGGTGTATAACCAGAGACAACAGCCTCTAAATGGCAGGGAACAGGCAACAGCTAAATGTCTTTATTACATGGAGGAGAGGCAGTGGCACAGTGGTATTGTCGCTGGACGAGTAATCCAGAGACCCAGCATAAGGCTCTAGGGCAGGGGTGGGCAAACTATGGCCCGCGGGCCGCATGCGGCCCGCCAAAGGTTTTTATGCGGCCCACCAAGATTAAGTCATTAAAAAAAATTTTTTTATTTTATTTTTTTTTTATTTTTTTAAATAAGGTTAATTGGGGGGGGGGGGGGCTGTTGGGTTACTGGTATAGGGTGGATACGTTGACTTGAGTAGGGTGATCATTGCTCGGCACAACATCGAGGGCCGAAGGGCCTGTTCTGTGCTGTACTGTTCTATGTTCTATATGAGGCGCCCAGAATCATAACCGGGTGAAGCGCCATTTTTGAAAAGTAGAGAAAAAGAGGGCTAAAGGCAGGATGCTGCCGGGGGAAGTGCTGAGGTATATGCCGCACGCTAATTGGTTACAACCGGGACTATTAATTAATATACTATGCGGCCCTTTAAAATTATGAATTTCTGAATGTGGCCCTTGCACGGAAAAGTTTGCCCACCCCTGCTCTAGGGACCAGTGTTTGAATCCTGCCATAACAGATGGTGAGATTTGAATTCAATAAAACATCTGGATTAAAAGTCTAATGATGACCATGAAACTATTGTTGTAAAGACCCATCTGGTTCACTAATGTCTTTTATGAAATGAAATGAAATGAAAATGAAAATCGCTTATTGTCACGAGTAGGCTTCAAATGAAGTTACTGTGAAAAGCCCCTAGTCGCCACATTCCGGTGCCTGTTCGGGGAGGCTGTTACGGTAATCGAACCGTGCTGCTGGCCTGTTTGGTCTGCTTTCAAAGCCAGCGATTTAGCCCTGTGCTAAACAGGAAGGAAACCTGCTATTCACATCTGGTCTGTCCTACATGTGACTCCAGATTCACAGCAATGTGGTTGACGCTTAAAATGCCCTCTGAAAGGCACTCAGTTCAAGCATAATTAGGGTTTGGCAATAAGTGCTGGCCCAGCCAGTGACACCCACATCCTATCACCCCAAACCTTTTCTGACTTGCAGCTGTGGATGATGTAAGCTTGCAAGTCATTTTTCAGTTGTCTTTCCCCTAACCTCATCCTTGTGCCTGGTTTAGCAGTGGTGGAAGAACAAGAGATGAAAGAGCAGGAAGGCAGTGATAAAGAAGAAACATAGTCACTTATTCTCATATTTGGAGCCACCAGCCCAGATACGAACATTGAATATACTTTAATGGATAACTTAGAGACATGATCGGCATCTGGTGAGCCACAGGACACAAGGGGCCTGCAGGCAGGACAGGGGAACAAGGGAAGACCAGGTGCCAGCTCCCAGAGGGTGAGGTTGGACATGAATTCTGCTGTAGAGGCAGATAAGGACTAATATGAGGCAGCCTACAGAAGAAGGCTAATGAGTATCACAATGAAATGCCTGATGCACAAGCAGGTCTGCCAGAAAGCCTTCATTCAGTGTTGAGGATCTTGGTGGAGTCTGATACCAACTTGGCCACTGCAGGAAACAGAGGACAGCGATATCAGCTTCAGGGCAAGTTGGAGAATTAAAATGGCAAATGACTGAAAACCCAGGGTCAGGCTTGTAGACTGAACGGAAACGTTCAACAAAGCAGTCACGCAAACCATGTTCAATCTCGCTAATGTAGAGGACACCACATAGTGAATAGTGACTTCAGTATACTAAATTGGAAGAATTATCTGTAGATCATTGTTTCACTTGGAAAGAGTGTTCAGAGCCTTTAATGCTGAGGAGAGAGGAGGTAAAAAGAGCATTTCCTGCGCTTGCATAGAAAGGAGTCATGGGAAGTAGAGTGAGGAGTGGGCCAGGGTGTTGCAGAGTGAATAATCGTGGAGGGGAAGATATAGTCGGTGGTGGCATTGCACTGCAGGTGACAGAAATGACAGATAAGGCTGCAGAATTTACCAATGGCTTCATCTATCACATTTTATGCGGCAGCATGGCTTTGGGTATATGCATGCTGTACACTTCAGGCCATGCTATCATGGATCACCATTTGACGTGGTGGATGCGCTCTGACGATCTCTTGAATGATGTAATCAAAAGCACCATGGTCCTGGTAGGGCCATCCATGGCAGCAAGATCGGAGAGAAGTGCCTGATAAAGTATCGTCTAAAATGTCCTTAACAGTTGAACAGGTGAAGGAAGACTGTGCATCTCACAGGCCACAAAGGTGGAGAAGTGTTATCTTCAGGATAACACTTCAGTGGCAAAGTGGTCCCATCCATTCTAGTTTGACATGTCACCAAAATCTGATCACTAACCCTTCAAGATCTTGTGGACAATGACAGCCCCTCCCGGTTCCCAAGTTAAACAAATCCTCACATAGGCTTTTGCCAGAGTCTAATTACCAAGTCCTATGGCAATGGAGGATTGGTAACATGAGTAACTTTGAACATGAGACCCCAGACAAAAGTTTTCACAGGCACAGCTAAAACCATAGAATCACTACTGTGCAGAAGGAGGCCATTTGGCCCATTGAGTCCGCACTGACCCTCTGAAAGAGCGCCCTACCTAGGCCCATTCCCCCACCCTTTCCTGGTAACCCCATAACCCCACCTCACCTGCACATCTTTGGACTGTGGGAGGAAATTGGAGCACCTGGATGAAATCCATACAAACACAGGGAGATTGTGCAAACTCCACACAGGCAGTCACCCAAGGCCAGAATTGAACCCGAGTCCCTGGTGCTGTGAGGTAGCACTCTTAACCACTGTGCCACAATGCCACTGTACAAAGGTTTTTGGATAATTAGATACTTATGTTGAGACAGAGGTGACTTTGGGCTTCAGCATCTGTGACTGCTGTTTTCTTCAGGATAACATTCAAAGCTGTGGGCCAAGTACTGGGAAGTGGGATTAGTGTAGATTTAGAGTTTTGTTAGTGCAGGCTTGATGGACCAAATGATCTCTTCTGTACTGTATGATTCTGTGAAACTGTAATGCCATAGTTGGCTGTGACTGCAATGGCTGGAGCAGAACCATTGGGAATACCGGTGTGGAAAAAGCCAATGCAAATAGCACACTCCTGCTGACAAAGTGCATTCACCGTGGCCTCATTATAACAAACACCTTCTTATGCCAAAAGGACAAATACAAAACTACATGGAGGATCCTAGATCAAAGCATTGGTATCCCCTGGATTATGTCATTGTTCAGATCAAAGATTTAAGCAATGTCTATATCAGTCAATCACTGCAGGAGACTGATGCCTGCTGAACGGATCATGGACTAGTTTGATCGGTGATGAACATCTACCTAGCACCAAGACATTATAAGACGCACAAGCTGGAGATGGAGATGATCAGTGTCTGAGCCCGAAAACAGCCAAACCAGAGGCAGGAATACTGAGCACAACTCACAACCAAACGCTGTAATCCCTTGTGATTCACATGTGCCACTGGGAGCTTTAATACAAATGAGTGCAGTCAGTTACCCCTTGCACACCACGGAAAACAAGCGATAACCACAAAGCTTCCACATCCTTCCTATAATGAGGTGACCAGAACTGCACACAATACTCCAAATGTGGTCTAACCAAGGTCTTGTACAGTTGCAGCATAACCTCACGGCTCTTAAACTCAATCCCCCGCTAATAAATGCAAACACACTATAGGCTTTCTTCACGGCTCTATCCACTTGGGTGGCAACTTTCAGAGCTCTATGGACATGAACTCCGAGATCTCTCTGCTCCTCCATGTTCTTCAGAACCCTGCCGTTAACCCTGTAATCCGCATTCAAATTTGTCCTACCAAAATGAATCACTTCATACTTATCAGAGTTAAACTGCATCTGCCACTTTTCAGCCCAGCTCTGCATCCTATCAATGTCTCTTTGCAGCCTATAACAGCCCTCCACATTATCCACTACTCCACCAATCTTGGTGTCATCAGCAAATTTACTAACCCAACCTTCAACTCCATCATCCAAGTCATTGATAAAAATCACAAATAGCAGAGGACCCAGCACTGATCCTGTGGTACACTGCTGGTGACTGGACTCCAGGATGAAAATTTACCATTGACCACCACCCTCTGTCTTCTATGTGATAGCCAGTTACTGATCCAATCAGCCAAATTTCCCTCTATGCCATGCCTCCTTATTTTCTGCATGAGCCGACCATGGGACACTTTATCAAACGCCTTACTAAAATCCATATATACGACATCAACTGCCCTACCTTCATCTATATACTTAGTTACCCCCTCAAAGAATACAATCAAACTTGTGAGGCAAGACTTACCCCTCACAAATCTGTGCTGACTATCCTGGATTAAGCTGTATCTTTCCAAATGATCATAAATCCTATCCCTCAGGACCCTTTCCAATAATTTACCTATGACCGATGTGAGACTAACCGGCCTATAATTCCCAGGGTTATACTTATTCCCTTTCTTGAACAAAGGGACAATATTATCCTCTCTCCAGTCTTCTGGCACTATTCCTGTAGACAGTGAGGACATAAAGATCAAAGCCAAAGGCTCTACAATCTCATCCCTTGCCTCCCAAAGAATCCTAGGATATATCCCATCAGGCCCAGGGGACTTATCTATCCTCATGCTTCCCAAAATTTCTAACACATCTTCCTTCCGAATATCTACCTCCTCCAGCCTACCAGCCTGTATCGCACTATCCTCCTCAACAACATGGCCCCTCTCTTTGTGAACACTGAAGAAAAGTATTCATTTAGGGCCTCTCCTATATCTTCAGACTTCATGCACACGTTCCCACCACTGTCCTTGACTGGCCCTAACTTCACCTTGGTCATTCTTTTATTCCTCACATAAGTGTAAAAAGCCTTGGGGTTTTCCTTGATCCTCCCCGCCAAGGACTTCTCAGGCCCCCTCCTAGCTCTCCTAAGCCCTTTCTTGAGCTCCTTCCTAGCTATCTTGTATCCCTCAAGTGCCCTAACTGAACCTTGTTTTCTCATTCTTACATAAGCCCCCTTCTTCCTCTTGACAAGACATTCAACCTCTTTTGTAAACCATGTTTCCTCACTCGACCGTTTCCTCCCTGCCTGACAGGGACATACATATCAAGGAAACGCAGTATTTGCTCCTTGAACAAGCTCCACATCTCAATTGTGCCTATCCCTGACAGTTCGTGTTTCCATCTTATGCTCTCCAATTCTTGCCTAATCGCATCGTAATTACCCTTCCCCCAGTTATAAACCTTGCCCTGCCGTATGTTCCTATCCCTGTCCATTGCTCTCCCACAACCAAATCTAACACTTGGCCCGGTTCATTACCCAGTACCAAATCCAATGTGGCACCGCCTCTTGTCGGTCTATCCGCATATTGTGTGAAGAAACCCTCCTGCACACACTGGATAAAAACAGCCCCATCCAAACTATTTGAATTATAGTGGTTCCAATCAATATTTGGAAGTTAAAGTCACCCATGACAACTACGCTGTGACTACCACACCTATCCAAAATCTGCAATCTTTTCCTCCACATCTCTGTTACTGTTTGCGGACCTATAAAAAACTCCTAACAAAGTGACCGCTCCTTTCCTATTTCTAACTTCCGCCCACACTACCTCAGTAGACAGATCCTCCTCAAACTGCCTTTCTGCAACCATTATACTATCCTTGATTAACAATGCTACTCCTCCACCTCTTTTACCACCTTCCCTAATCTTACTGAAACATCTAAACCCCGGAACCTCCAACAACCATTGCTGCCCCTTGTCTAATAGATTCAAAGCCATGGAGAGACGAGCTGGGGACACCAGGGACAACTAATACATGTGATATTCAACCAATATTGAAGAGCTTACATGACCATTCTTCCTTCCCTGGGAAATATTTGTCTACTCAGGATGTCTACCAACCCCTGCCAGCTTCCATCAACAACACCCCCACGCCCACCAACACCAACCGCTCATTCCTCCCCTCTCCTCCTCAACCCACACCCTCCAAGAAACTAAACCTGAACCTGCATCTTCTACTACTTAGAATAGCAATGGGTGTGGATATCTGTCAAACACACTTGGCTGGAGAACTGATGCATCAGTGGGCATAATACTCTGAAGGCACATAATGACCGTTTAATACCTATAATGACCAAAACATCAGAACCTACTGCATCATTGAAGGTGATCGATTTCACATAAGGCAATTCAATTGTCCCTGTGAAACATAATCTCAGGCAATCTCCTTGGCAATAATGGAGTGTCTGCATGTTCCCCGAAATCCCACAGATTGGCAAACATTGAAATTGACACACACATAAACACTAAATAAAGACTGGTCACCAACAAACAACACTGTAGTTTCTTATACGATAAAGTAGGTGTATGACATTCCCCTGCAGCCACGAGTGCCAACCATGTGACATGATAGTATAGTTAGGTCTCTGACTAACCAAGTCCCTAGAATGGATAATGACGGATACGTAAATAAGGTGGAAACAATACATTGTACAATATTTACATGTCATAATAAACATTTGTGCTCCCTCTGTGCTCTAATAAATTGTTAAGTTTTCTTTTTCTACCACCAGGTCTTGGTTGTACGAACACCAGCAGCTGAGGTGGAGGCAGGCTGCTGAGTGTGATTTCCCATCCTACTGAGGGTGTCCCACATAGATGTAGGGGCAACTTCCTTGGTCATGTCTGCTGAAGACAATGGGGTCAATGGCAGAGGGGAAGATGAGAGGTTGTTCACCCTGGAGGTGTCCTGAGAGGACGTCCCAGAGTAAATGGCTCACGCTCCTCTTCCATCAGAGCGTTCAAGGAAACACCCCTATCTCCCTGAGAAGGGGCACCTGGAGGAAGGTACCTCATCCTTCTCTCACCTACCCGTTGCTGTATGACATCAATGACTAAAATGATGGAGTGCAGGTCAGAGTTCACACAAATTGACTGCTCGACCTGCTCTCCAAAGCGGTCCCCAATCTCTCCATGGAGGAAACCATGAACTCATATGCTTGAGAAAAGACATAACTCATGGCATGCATGAACTTCTCTGTACTCTGCAAATAAATTCTGGCAACTCCACCATATCTTCCCCTAACCTTTGCTGCATTTTCAGCAAATTTCTCGGGGCCCGTCATTAGCCTGGAACTTAGCAGGGGCCTGATCCGCAGCAGTTGTCTGAGTGTCCAGAACCTCAGATATCATAGATTCGATCAGCTGCTGGGATATGTCTGCGCTGTGCTCACCAAAATGTGGCCCAGATTCTAAATTCGATCCCTTCATGACCTGGGTGAGTGTAGCTGAGCTGGTGGAAGGTGCGGGAGAGGTAGGTGATGGTGCATCCTCAGGATGGCTGGTGTCATTGTGCCCAGAGGTGGAGTCTTCGGTCTCCAGTGGATTATGCCCCAGATCTGGATATGGGGAACTGTAAAGGAGAACAGAAAGAAAGTTAAAGTTCCACAGAGCCTACGAGCACAGCACAATCCTTTCAGGGCCAAAGTGCCCAATATGGCAGCACCAGGCTGGATGCGTTCTCATTCTGCTGCCTTGCCACGTCAGCTTTGCCAACAGCAATGGGTCGGCTTCCCTGTTTCCCAACTATCTAGAGGGTTTATTCCTCAACAGGATTGAGGACCTTGAGATCAAGTACCACTTGTCTTTGTCCTTTCCTTTTGATTATGGGTCTGCTTGTCCTGCAGGAGAAAGTGGATATTAGTGACTTGACAAATGTTAAATGACCCCTTTTGCCAGCATGCATATCCATTGCATATACTGGCCCATCAATATGTTGGTTTGTATCAAATCCCTCACTCAAACCGAACTGCCACATGCTTTAGCCTCAAGTGTCATATAGTCATGAGGCTGATCAGTCTGCTAATCTAGCTGTGCACTCGCACACATAAATAGTCTGATACCCACATGAGGGACAATCCCATGACAACTTGACAATTACCTGGACAGATTGAAGGAAGTCATTGATCTTTTTCCGGCACTGCAGCCATAATGGTGGACCATAAGTTGCTAACCTCCTCTGTAATCTGCACCCAGACCATCTTGGACAGGCAGGAGTTTCTCCTGTTGTCATTGCTTGGGAAGTGCATCCCCTGTCGCTCCCTGACAGCCTGCAGGATAATCTGCAGGGCGACCACCCTGAACTGTGGACAGTCGATGTCTTTGTTCGGACATCTCAAATTCTACTTGTAATGGGCATAGACATGATGGTGAGTTGGGTGGGGGAAGCTTCCAGGACAATAGATTTTAATACATTGGTGTGGGGAGATTGACTGGGAGGGAAATACATTTAAGGGAGGCTAATGGTTGTGAAGAGTTGTAAAAGCAAACTGACAAAACTGCAGAACAAACAAAGGTACAAATGGAAATCAAGGCCTTGATGCACAGCCTCCCAGCTTGTCCGGGCAGCTCTTTTATAGCCTGCCCGGACCTGTGTAACTGTCACCAGATAGCAGGATCTTCCAATGGAAATGCCCCATGCTTCGCATTGGCAGATGTTTCGCTGACCTTTTACATTTTAATATCAATTCCTAACATGGCAGCAGAAATTCTCTTCTGATACCGCCATTGGGAATGCTATGCAACTGATTAAATTCCACCCACTGTTCCTGATTGATGTCCAGGTAGGTGAATTGCACCTGATTGTGCTGAATAGATATGACCTCCTGCTAAGAACTCTTCTCCCCACTCTACCTCCTCCCTCTTCCAGTAGCTTGCCCTGCTTTGTCTCACCTCATTCTCATTGCCATGCTGTAGTACAAGAGGAATACATACGGCTTCACCTATGTCTGAGAGCAAGTGACTTTTATGTATGTCTTGCAGTCAGATCAAAGTTCTTCAGCACATACACATGTAAACTTCAGCAACTTTAAACTCTGCAAATCATCAAACACTTCTATCATCCTGGTGTAGCCAGTACAAGTTAACAAGCAACTAATTTGAAAGTAGTTGGTGAGCTGATTAAATATTGCTGATGTGGGGTCCTTTCTGATATCAAAATGTGTTCAGTTGTGTGAGGTTAAGAGAAAGCATTAATAAGAGAGTGCACAGAATCCAACATGTCAGCCCTAGCATCATATCAGCATGATATTCTGATTGATGTCAGGTTCTGCCCACTCTGTGCTTCTGGCAGACATTCCCTACCCATACACTACCATCCTTACCAAAATGGTGTCCAGTCTGGCCAGCACCAGAAGTGTGCGCATGAATCACAGACACGATTTATGAAGACAATACAACAGCAATGGTGCTGAATAACCAGACACTAAGGAGCCACATTTCACAGCACTTACACGTAAACCATGTTTTTTTCTGGACTGCTGCACACTTAAAATGAGAGCTTGAAAAGGAAAAGTGTTATACCTCGCACTGATCTATTTTGATAAGCAGAACTATCTTAGAATGTAATTCTTGAAAAAGAAGGCATCCAAAATGTACTTACACCGCAGAAAATATTGGCGCCTATCATGTATTCTTCATGGAATATGTGAGGAGAAATACATAACTATAATGGCAGGTTCATAAACATTGTGATATTCTTTTACAAAATCCCCATAACACACATACATTTATGTGTAAATAGTCTTAACAATTTGTTTTACAAGTACAGTGATAGGAAGAGTAATAAATCAGCTTAGTTGATTTGGCTTTGGGAAGATGCTTCTGTCAATATTGTGAAGATGTTAAATCCTACCCACATTATTCCTGGACAAGTTTCTCTAAAAGGTCATTGCTTGAAAATACATTGTAATTTATCAATTAGTCTGTCACCAAGCGACGGTCAGGAGCCTACCCTGCAGTGACCTACACCCGACTGAGGCTACTTTTTGTGATTGCAAAAGAAGGCTGAGAAAAACACAAAAATGCTGAAGCCACATAAATTAATTCCAATATTACTCCCTTTTTAAATAACCTCCAAGATGGTAGGAACTCTTCATTACCCACAAAAACATTTCAGCGTACACTCAGATAAAGAATAGTCCTGAAAATGGAAGGTACTATTCGTGCAGGGACACCAATTCCAAATCAGTTTAGCATATAAGCATTTAATCATATGGTGTGTGACTGTGAGTAAGAATTTATTTTCAAATCTACGGGACAGTCTCAATTTTATTAAAATCTGTAACTTATTTCTGTGAATCACTCTGATAAAGGGTGGTATTATGCATAAAAGAAAAATAGAAGTACCTTTGAGCAATATTGGAGTTTGCACATTCTCCCCATGTCTGCCTGGTTCTCACCTCCACAACCCAAAGGTGTGCAGAGTAGGTGAATTGGCCACGCTAAATTGCCCCTCATTTGGTAAAAAAATTGAATTTGGTACTCTAAATTTGAGCAATATTGACATTATTTGGTACATTTTACCCATGCATTACTCCCCTGCTATTACATTAGTAAGTAAAAACAATTGATTAATTTACAAACTTCACTTCTGTCAACATTTTGCATGGCACATTTTACAACAATATGATCTCTGAGATATGCTGGTGTTTTGTCAATGTATTTTGCACCACGTTAAGGTAATTTTAATGGAAGACAACTCTAATTCAATTGAACAAATCATGGTGTGTACAGAGCCCCTGACCTTTAAGATCTAAATAGCCATCAGCTTGCAATAAAGTTATCAATCATGCAGCAATGGTTTTGCACAGTGGTCCTTCTGCATACATTTCAAGGCCCATTAAACATCTTCTCATGCATTGTCCCATACATTGTCAAATATAAATCTTTCTGTAATCATAAAGGTGAAAATCCATCAGAGTTATAGTGCCAAAAAATGATGGCTACTTTGAATCTTAACCTGAATAAAACTGAAGGCTAAGAGATATGTCTATTGTAAGTCATGCTACCAAAATATGTTTTTAAAATATTTAGATATATTACTGTAGCTATCTCTCTGAGCACCCTGTAGCTTTAACTCAAAGCTGTGCAATGGAGTAAAATAAATCCTTCTGAACTCCTGAGGAAGTATAAAGGAAAGCCCTGAGGTCTGAGAACAGAACAATCAGAAGTGAAAAGCAATGACATACATTGACATACTAAAAAGGCCCTTTCTCCATACTGTGAAGTTTTTAGATGCAGTGACCTCAATTTAGGGTAAATTTTCAAGTTCCAACATGTTGCAGTGCTTTGTACAACAAAGCAAAAAGCAGGACACACAAATACTGGAAATTATCACTCAAACCACACTTTAGTACAGTGTCTAGTGTGCAGTGAAATGCTGAAAGGAAGACAAACTAAATTCTGGATAAATATTAAGAATGTCAATTTTAAATGAACTTTAAACATGCTTCTTTAATCAGAATGGAACCAACTGTTTTCTTTAATCTGTTTTGCCTGGGTCCACTTGATTACTACAATGGAAGTGAGAAAGAGTAAAAGTGCATTTAATTGTTGTTGTGACTGTGCTGATCAATCACTCATTAATTTACCAAGATTTCACTCTCAGACAACTAGACAATGCTCCTGCTGTGTGTGTGTGTTTCAGAATGGGAACTGTGGCTCCACATTTCCTAGTTGCAAAGTAAAGTTTCTCTTTTTCCTTTTGTTAAAGCTTATTGTGGCACTATACATCTAAAACTGGACAGTGGAGATGCCACTGTACCAAAACGTGATGCAGGAAATTAAAAACCTGCAGCTATTATTTGAATAATGTTCAGGCCCTCCTGTTAATAATATAATTTAGCAACTGATAAAGATAGTTTATCAAAATCCAGCTTTCAAATTATCATTGACCATCCATTTTTTTTTAGCTGGTTGACAATCTCAAGAAGTGATTTCAAATATATGCTTCTACTTAAGAGGACAATTGCACATCCCACAAATATCAGATATACAAAAAAATCACTTTCTCTTTCATATTCAGCATTTTTAGTCTTGCTCAATTGTATTGAACTATATAATCACAACTGTGTTGCATGAAAAAGCAATTAAAATGTTGTCTTTAATGTAAAGCAGTTATTATTTGTGAACGATATTCAAGTGTATGCATCGCTGTTTAGTATCCGGCCTGTCTCCATTTTATACAACTATCGCTACATTCTTGTCTAAGTGTTGTTGGAGGAAGCTGTCTCACACAGCAACTCCACCCCCCGCCCCCCAACTTGAGGAAGGCCCCCTCCGCCTTGAGGAAATCCTTTCACACTGCTGGGTTTGAAACCAAGTATCAATTCTATTGTCGTGCCTGGTTTAAAACACTCAGGGAGCCCTTAAGATTTTATGGACACTTTAGAAAATATTATGCAGAATTGTTCTGCAAGAATACATAACTAGGTATCCATAGAACTCTCTCCTGGTTCTGAGATATCAATTCACTACAAAGGTGCACAACTCAGACTGTGGCAGGTTGGAATGGATCCTACACCATAGCCGCACTCCAGAACTAACTCGATAGGCACTCCAAAATTGCTGAACCCGCTATTAGAAGAAATCATTGAGCCACGAGCATTAGTGAACACCGTCCTATCCCTGATGTGGGTGAAAGAACCGCTGGCTGAGGGCAATGAACACATGATATGAAGGATGGCTTGGTTTTCCATTTTCGTTTCTAAATCAAATGTATTATGTACCTGAAATTATATTTGACGAATGTTGGTTCTTTACTGATACTTGGACTTCGAGCTAGTGCTAGGAGATAAGACCGCTTATTTCCCCAACATGTAGCATTCACGCCGGCCCCCCCCCCCCCCCCTTGAAATTAGCAGCTTGAAACATTCCATGATTTTATTTATCAGATTGCTAAACCATTCAACTCAGTCTCGCTTTATTATAGCACTACAGTACAAAATAGGTAAAAATAAGTTGAATTAGTATTGGTACATACACTGGGCTATCTCTGGGCATTATTCAGGAGGGTGCGTGGAAAGCAATTCATTAACTGTTGATTTCATATCCAAGCTGAACCCTAGAATAATTTACAGTATTTCACTTCAGAACTTTACATAACGCCGGTGAATCTTGAACACAATTAAAATGTTATTCTACTACTGAACTACAATTCAATCTGCCACATTAAAGGCATATTGTAATTACTTTGTATTAGAGCGCTCCGAGGTGGTGGAATTGTGCTTCATTTTAGGCATCTGTACATTTGGCCTGATGTGAATCTGATCTGAGTCAGTTTATAATCTGTCATCCATTCCATTATTGTCCACTCGAAGCTGCCGTTCATGCAGAGACGTCTCTCTCGCAAAGCGGACTACCTGAGCTGCGGTAGCAGCCGCATGATGGGCTGTGTGCGGTAGGTTGGGCTCACGGGCTGTGCGTGCTGGCTGTTTGCTGCACATCTTCCTGGCTTCGTGCAGCTCACACTGTGGCCGCTTCGTCAACCCACACGCAGTCTGTCGCTGCACAAACTGCGACCCACTGCAGGACTCCTGCCACCTCCTTCACGCCCACATCTCCATGCGGAGTGTTAACGTTATCTTTCAGGTTAGGTGGGTGGGCCACATCACCTTCATTATATACTCTGCGAGATCAGTTACGGTATTCAGCAGGGTCAGGTATGACTTGAGCAGTATTTTCTGTGTTCATTTCCGATTTCCAGCATTCTAATTTTGATGTTGTCCCTATTAGAAACCTCGGCTTGTGAAACTATAGCTATCATCAATGATACAGTAAGAAGTCTTACAATACCAGGTTAAAGTCCAGCATGTTTGTTTCAAACACTAGCTTTCGAAGCACTGCTCCTTCCTCGGGTGAATGAAGAGGTATGATATGAAGAAGCTACGGGGTACCAACGAGGGAATTGCCAGGTCAGCAATCCAGAACCCACATATTAAATATCGCTTGCAAAACCACGCGTTCAATAACGGAGCTCCTGGAGGCTGAGCGAGGTTTGCTGGAGTTTAGGTACCAGCCAGTGAAATAACAAAAAGGTTTTTTAAAAAACCCACCAATGGGATTTGTCTACTTTCTCGCAACCCACTGGATGAATTAAGAACGGAGTATTGTGAAATGAAGCATACTTGTTTCATACTTCCTTTTAAAACTATCCATTAACTAAAACAAAACGCGCGAGTCAGTGTTCCTCATTCCAATTCCGGGCTTACTCGCCACTTTCAGAGGCAGGCTACCCACGCCTGGAATATTGTGAGCGCCTTCAGATTCCGGGAATAGCCGGTTCCCGTTAGTCAGTCATTTGCTGCAATCGGGGGGGGGGGGGGGGGAAGTTACTTCTCAGATTTAGTAACCGTTCCCTGCAATGGAGATGAGTAAGAATTCGTCCTTTCAATAAATGCACGATTGGTTCAACATCTGATTAAAGTCCCCGAAGGACGAGACAGTTAATTTGCTTGTTTCCCCCATTGGAAGAAGTAACATTTCTTTACGATTGCCAGCTTTCCTCAGAATTTCAAACATTAAATATTACTTACGTGCCGTAACTACGTTTCCGACCTGACTATAAAGCATGAATGTTATCAAAACATAGGACATCTTGAAGTGGAACACGTGGCTGCTTCTTGTGTGGAGATGAATGATGGACGTTTGCTTGAATGAAGACGGCTTTCCCCCAGGTTATTTATCAGCTCTCTGTGTCAGTCAGCACGATGGAGCGAGCTCTGGGTGTGAAATAGCCAGCGGAATGAAGTCGTCCACATGTCCAATGCGAACACTCCTGGGGCGACCCCAAAGCTCTGCCCCTTCACATCAACTCGGGTTTAGCAGAAGGCGCGTTTTGCAAATGACTAGAATTAAGGGAGGGGGGAATCTCAGCTCGTGAATAATGTATCCAGTGCAGTGTGAGCCCAGACTGGGGTAATTTCTACTCTGTGATCAGTATCCTGTACTTTTATACCGTTGCTGCCGACTCGCCTCGGAAACGTTACACCCCAATGACGTCGCAGCGATCTGGGGACGGACACCACCGGCCAACATGATGACTGTGACCATCTGACTTCTCCCTTCCTCCGGGTGAATTGATTCCAGATTAGCGGGAGAGAGCGGGAGAGAGTTTGGAAACGGTTCTGTGGATCTGCACCGCCAGCCAGTCAGTGACATTGTCCCTTTCCAGCGATCCCACGCGGGCTGAATACCCAACATGGTTATTCCGGGGATAGTTTGAAACTTTCGCTCTGAATGTGTCAGAATCGAAGCGTTTCGGCAGCAGCCTGATTGTTTTAGTGCGCCTCGGCTTTGCGAAGGGTGCAGAACAGAACCGGCAAACTGGCTCCCAACCTATTCCTTAACTTTGAAGGAAAAATGATGTCCTGTCATTAAGAAATATCCCCCCTTCCCCTCCCCGAAACTCGCTCTTGACCAACATCTGGTTTACCCGACACTATTGCAGCGTTTGCAAACCACACAAAACAACGAGAGAGCTTTCAATTCCAGGAATAACCGGTTTCCATTGACATTGTGGGACAATCCCTTGTAAAATGAAGTGGCAATTCCCTGGAATTAGTATAAAGGGCAGTTTGTCAGTATATCCGCGGTTGGTTGAAACGCCAAAGGACGAGACAGTCAGTTTAAAACTTGACCTCGTGAGATATGTTGTGCTGGGTTGGGGGTGATTTCAATAGGCACAGGTACTGGGCACGGTCTGACTACTGCGTGTTTCCTCCTGTATTTGATTCCTCTTTTGGAACTAGGGCTATTCTCACGGTTGGCAGGAAGGAAACCACCTTATTTGCGTGTTGAGAAGCATTTAAACATTACACAAATGGGATGGGGCTGAGGAAGTTGCTGCTCAGATCCCAGATCAAGTAATCAGAAGTGGAACCCGGTCTGCCACACATTCTTGCCAAGTGGAAGCCGCGTTATTATGTTCAGAATTCGTTTTTAATGTTTGGGGCTGTTTTTGCCTCGATGCAGACCAAAGTAGAAAATGAAATGAAAATCGCTTATTGTAGGCTTCAATGAAGTTACTGTGAAAAGCCCCTAGTCGCCACATTCCGGCGCCTGTTCGGGGAGGCTGTTACGGGAATCGAACCGTGCTGCTGGCTTGCCTTGGTCTGCTTTCAAAGCCAGCGATTAGCCCTGTGAGTTAAACAGCCACCCTTTAACAATTTCACCACAATAATAATAATCGCTTATTGTCACTAGTGGGCTTCAATGATGTTACTGTGAAAAGCCCCTAGTTGCCACATTCCGGCGCCTGTTCGGGAGGTTGGTACGGGAATTGCGCTGCTGGCCTTGTTCTGCATTACAAGCCAGCTGTTTAGCCCTCTATGCTAAACCAGCGTGTGTGCGTTTCTTAGCAGAAGTGACTGAAGTGGCACTTGCTGTACGGCACTGGTCAGACGCACGCCCTTAATTTTAATCTGACATTGAAAAGTTTCTTTGACAAAGGGTCACCTGGACTCGAAACATTAGCTCTTTTCTCTCCCTACAGATGCTGCCAGACCTGCTGAGATTTTCCAGCATTTTCTCTTTGGTTTCACATTCCGTCATCCGCAGTAATTTGCTTTCATTGAAAAGTTTCTTGTTTTGGCCGTGATAATGGTGTTGGGGGTCCTTGTGACAGTCAGCCACCAATACTTGACTTTAGTTACACGATTGAAAACATTTAAAGTGATCTGTGTATTTGTTGTTAAATTGGATCGAGATACGATTGGGGTTGGCCATCAGGGGCGAGAATTTAAGAACTAGGAGAAGGAAAAGACCAAGACCCCGGTCCGGGCAGCCCATGCCGTCTGGAAATCCGCGGGCGTGAGTGCACTGCCAGCGAAACGGAGCATCCCGCTGATGGAAAATCCAGGATCGTGGAAGCTGCTAGGTTGTTCAATATGATAGGAACAGGCCAACAAGGAGCAGGAATAGACCATTCGGCCCCTCAAACCTGCTCCACCATTTAATAAGACCGTGGCTGATCTGACAACCTCAAATCCACATTCCATGGAATCCCTACAGTGCAGAAGGAGACCATTCATCGAGTCTGCACTGACCCTCTGAAAGAGCACCCTACCTCGGTCCATTCCTGCACCCTATCTCCTTAACCCAACCTAACTTGCACATTTTTGAACACAAAGGGGCAATTTGCCGTGGCCAATTCACCTAACCTGCACACATTTAGACTGTGGGAGGAAACCCTCGCAGACATGGGGAGAAAGTGCAAACTCCTCGTGCACAGTCCCCTAAGGCCAGGATTGAACTCGGACCCCTGGTGCTGTGAGGCAGCAGTGCTATCCACTGTGCCACCAAAGCCTGTTCCCCCCATAACCTATCACCCCTTTACTTACCAAGATCCTTCTCCCTCTGCTGTAAAAATATACAGAGATACTGCTTCCATCACCTCTTTCAGAAACAGCTCCAAAGACTCACGACCCTCTGACAGAACAAAGTTCTCCTCATCTGTCTTAAATAAGTGATCCCTTATTTTTAATCAGTGACCCCCTAGTTCTGGATTCCCCAGAAGAGGAAACACTCTCTCCCACATTCATCCTGTCAATACCCCTCAGGATCTTACAGGTTTCAATCAAGACGCCTCATACTCTTGTAAACACCAGCAAGCCGAGTCTGTCCAACAATTTCTCATAAGGCATTCTGCCCATTCCTGGTATTAGTCTGGTAAACATTGGTGAACCTGGTATACTGGTTCCAACACATTTAGATCATTCTTGAAATAAAGAAAAAGAAAGAATAATCTTTATTGTCACAAGTAGGCTTACAATTACAATGCAATGAAGTTACTGTGAAAAGCCCCGAGTCACCACATTCCAACGTCTGTTCGGGTGCACAGAGGGAGAATTCAGAATTCTCAGCTGGTATGGGAATTGAACCCATGCTGCTGGCCTTGTTCTACATCACAAAACCAGCCTCTGGAGGGCTGGAGACCAATAAGGAGACCAATACTGTACACAGTACTGAAGATGTGGTCTCTCTATTGCCTTGTTTAACTGAAGCATAAACTCCCTACTTTAAAAACAAATATTCAAGGCAATTTCAATTTATATGCAAAACACACAAAACAATCATTCTTATACACTTGCCACCGTACAAAACCCCTCCATTCCCTTGACCACATTGCATGGCCTACTTTATAATTACAATATAAAACAAAGACACCACATAACAAAACAAACTCCCTCCCTTCCCCCTCACTGATGCCTACCATTCCTTAAAGAAAACGATGAACAACCTCCACCCCGAGAAGAACCCCTCCTCTGGCCACTTTATCTTTACCGATATAGGAATTCCACCGGCTCACTCACACACCCTGCCACCTTGGGCATCTCCGGGGCCCTGCCGCCCTAACAAGATCCACCTCCAGGTTCTCAGGGAGCAAAGGCCAACATGTCAGCCTCACTCCCCACCTGCACCTTGAGATCCCCTAACCCTGAATATTGCCATCCATGGACCCGGGGTCACATTCACCCCCAAAATTTCTGATAGAAACCCGAAAAGGCTTCACGAAACTCCACCAATTTTGGGCAAGCCCAAAACATGTGAGTATGGTTTGCCCGTCCCCTTGAACATCGCCCACACTTATCCACCTCTGGAAAAAAGAAGAATGTGTTCGATTTTTAAGTGTAGCTGCAAGATGATGCAACAAAACATAGTGGCGAGGTTCAGAGAGACATAGGGCTGGATTCTCTGCTGTCAGGATTCTCCATTGTGTCGGCAGCCCGGCGATTTCCCAACAGCGCGGGACCGCCCACAATGGGAAACCCCATTGGCCGGCTGGCGAGACGGAGAATCTGGTGTGGCGGGACGGAGAATCCCGTCTATAGTGAATCAATTAGTGAATTCAAAGAGCAACTTGCAACAACATCTGAAGAAGTATGTGAAGATGTTTGAAGATTTATTAGGCTGCATGACTGGAGTTGAGCCAGACAACACACCCAAAAGTCTCAAAGCTAGAACCGTACCATAAACTATCAAGCCGGTTGAGGCCATACTCATGCGTGTGTAACTTGGCTATCAACCGGGACCTTAGATTCATGTCTCACTACATTCACCCCCCCCCCCCCACCACCTGGTCTGGGCTTGTGAAATCCTACCAATTGTCTTAGCTTGAGACAATTCACACCTCTTTAACCTATGACTATCGCTCTCTCCAGTCGCACCATCTAGTCCTGTAAAGACTTAATTACCTGCAAAGACTTGCATTCAATGTATCATCTTGCACCATTGACTTTGTCTATATATGTGGTTGTGGAACCCACCTCTTCACTCACATGATGAAGGAGCTGCACTCTGAAAGCTTGTGATTCCAACTAAATCTGTTGGAGAGTAAGAACCGATAACATTTGCTTCATGCACTCTTATCATTAAATTAAATATGCTCAGTTAGAAAAAGAAGCTTTGAGCATCATTTCGGTATAAGAAAGTTCCACCATTACCTTTATGGGTGTTATTTTACCCCTTTGATGGATCATCGCCCTTTAGCTACAATCGTTGGGCCATATAAAGGTTTATCTCCTTTGGCAGCTAGGTGATTACAAAGATGGTCATTGATATTGTCAGCATACACTTACAATATCCCATACTGCAGTCTGAACAGAATTCAAATGCTGATGCTTTAATCATGATTGCCATTACAAGTCAAGCATCACCCATAAGAATATTTTGTCAATATTTTGCATTTCTCCCTCGTGCATAATGTACCTGTGACTTCATCTCAAGTTCAAAGATATACAAGAACCAATCCAATGATGGGGAAGATGATGGATTTGGTCCAAAAAGGAACGCTGTCAGACGTTCACAGGAAATATTCAGACCTCAAACTCTACATCGCACAAAGACTTGAATTGACAGTACAGAATGAAGTTCTATTGTGGGAAATCTGTGTGATTATTCCTCCGTGCTAATATCATAGAGTCCTTGACCAACTTCATGAGGGACATCCTGGTGTTGTAAGGATGAAGAAATTGGCACGCAGTTATTTTTGGTGGCCAGGATTAGATGATCAAATTGAAGCGAAATTTGGGCAATGCCAATTTTGTGCAAAACTAAGGAACAATCCACCATTACAACCATTACATTGGTTGGAATTACCGACTCATCAATGGCAGAGAATACACATCGATCATGCTGATCCACTGGAGGGACACATGTTCTTCGTGATTTGGACGCACCCGCGAAATGGCCAGAAGCCACGATAATGAAGTCAATGATGACTGAGCAGACCATTGAAAACTAGACAAAATGTTCACACAATTTGGAACACTAGAGCGAATTGACAGTGATAATGGGTACCAGCTATGATCCTAGCAAAGGCAAGTCCAATATCATACACCATTCAGATGGATGATGAAAGAGTTTGGTGACATCTTGCTAATCAGTTGCTTGCTGCACAAAGTGAGTTTGCAGAAACTTCTCAAGAAACTACTGTTAGAAAATCTGGAGAGCTATACTTTGGAATGGAGACCAGAGAAAGTGACGAGTTCAGATTCTGTTTCTGAGGACTTTTTAATGCCGAAAGTGACAGATACTGAAATAAGAACTCAAGAAGTACCATCTACAGAAAGGAATAAGGACACTTCTGAGTTCAAGAACACCAAATTCTACCAAAAAGGAATAGGTGCCCATCACAGAAGCTGTTTTACTGAATTGTATATATGTATAGAAATACCATATCTGGAAATCTTTTGTGTAAATGTTAATTGTTGTCGTTGCACTAATGAAGTAAAGAGGGAGTTATATATGGAATACATTCTTGCTGATTCTGCATCTGTAGTGACTTCAGAATAGTGTTTCCGTGGGCTTTGAGCAGTTCACCATCTTGATTGTATGAGCAACATCCTTAATATACCATCTTGATTGTATGAACAACATCCTTAATATACCTCTCATCATGTTTTACAAGAATCCAGAGTTTGGGCACCTCCAGACCTTTTCTCTCTGCTCAAAAAAGAAATAAAATACAAGATATCATTGGATACACATTATGGACAAGAAGTGAAAGAAAACAAATCCACTCCCTGTATCTTCAGCAGGGGAAGATCTTCCAGAATTGGGCCCCTTTCTTGAAAAGTCATACATAACGGGATTGTCATAGTTATATTGAAGCTTCTAGCCTCCTTCTTAAGACAATAGCACAGGAGTTTAATGTTTATTTTGAACCAGGAAGCTTTATCTTTGCTCTTCTTCCTCCTCTCACATTGAATTGGTAATTCCTTCTGAATCCTCTAAGGGCTGATCTTGCTCTGCTTTTTAGGAAATGAGTGTTATCTTTTTTCATCCCAGTGAACCTCAGAAAGTCTAATGGTCATGTTATTTGTCACTCCAGTATAGGAAGGAAATTATCATCTTTGACAGAGCACCGAGTAAGGTAAACAAAGATTGTTCTGGTTATCAAGGATTTAAGTTTATAAGGAAATTAGATTGTGGATTTTGGGAAAGAGGACAATACAAGGTAATTCACCTGCTGTTTTCAAGATTATGAAGAGAATTCATGAATCGAATAAGGATAAATTATTTGCAATGGAAGGTTCAGAATCCATACTGATTGAAATAATAAAAGGTCAAAGAAGTTACAAATAAAATTAAGTAAGGTGGAATTTTGTACCCCAAGCAGCAACTGAATTGTGAAATTGTCAGAACGTGGAGCAAGTTTAGTAAGTGTACCGGACACAAAAGACGGCTACGGGTACCAACAACACTCCAGCTGTAGTGACAAAGACATATGCTCCAGAATTAGCCACACCCTGATATAAGCTTTCACTGCTGCAGCTACAACACTTGCATATACATGATACTATGGTAAATTGGATACTTCTGCTTTGTTTACAAAAAGCAGGACAAATCCAACCCTGCCAATTATCATCCTATTAGCGTTCTACCAATCATCAGCTAAATGATGGGAGCTGTCATCAATAGTGTTATCAAGCCAAACAACAAACATGCAGCACCTGAAAGTAATAAAATGTCCCAAGGTGCTTCATTGGCGGTTTATTAAACAAAATGTGACACCATTAGGAGATTTAAGGGTAAATGACCAAAAGGTTGGACAAAAGTTTTTGAGTGGCTTAAAGGTCAAAAGAGAGGAGAAGAGGTAGAGAGGTTTAGGGAGGGAATTCCAGAGCTTAACGTCTTGACAGCCAAAGGTTATAAATCAGGGATGCTTAAGGAATTGGAGGAGTGCAGATATCTCAGAGGGTTGTAGGGCTGGAGATTGTTAAAGACATAGGTAGGGGCAAAGTCAAAGTGAGATTAAAATACAAGGATGAGAATTTTAAAATAAAATTTCTGCTTAATTGGGAGCCAATGTGGGTCAGCTAGCACAGAGATGATAGGTGAACAGGAATATATCCACGTTAGGACATGGGAAGCAGACTTTTGAATGACCACAAGCTTACTCATCAATAAGTTGCTCATCAATGCTCAAATTAGATGCTGCCAGAATGACTTGGCTCCAGATCTCATTAAAAACAAGGTTGAAACATGGACACAAGAGCCAAATTTCCGTGTTCCTGAATTGATGTCAAGGCAGAATTTAACCAAGGAGCCTTGGAAAAATTCAAGTCAGTGACGATTAGAGGGTGATACTCTCCTGTGGTTGGAATCATATCTGACATAAAGTCCCAAGACAACACTGCAAGAGCTCTTTACAGCATCCTCGCATCAATCATCTTTAGCTGCTTCATCAATAACCTTTTCTCCATCATAACTTTACAGTATTCAACGCCGCTCAAAATTTCTCTTCTAATGGATTTGTTGGATTTGTTTATTGTCACATATACTGAGGTACAGTGAAAAGTATTTTTCTGCGTGCAGCTCAAACAGATAATTTACTACATGAAAAGAAAAGAAAATACACAATAGGGCAACAATGAAGCAATCGATTCAAAGACCTGGTCAACATTCAAACTTGGCTGATAAGTGCCAAGTCACTTTCACAATTGCCAGGCAATCTCCAACAAGTGAGAGCATAACCACCATCCTTGACATTCCATTTCATTATCATTGGCATGTCCACCACTTATCAACATTGCATGGGTCACCGTTACTTAGAAAATTAACTGGACCAAGCGCATAAGTGGCTCGTAGACCAGATCAAAGGCTGGGCATTCTGTGGTAAGTGGTTCATGGCTTGACTCCTCAAAGCCTCTCCATCATCTAAAGGCACAAGTCAGGAATGTAATGAGATACTTTCCTGCATGGGTGCAACAACCATGGTGATCAACACCATCCAGGATGAAGCAGTCTGCTTGATTGGCACCTCATCCACTATGATCACGATTGATTTGGTCGAACAGGCCATAGTTTCAGCATGTGGAATTCCCGTAAAATCCCTCTGGAGCTAACAAGAGCATCGAGGACACCCAAGCATTGTCATAATGTCAGAACCCCTTTTTGGCGCGAAATAGGTGCAAACACAAAAATCAAATGTGAACAAGTCTTTTCTAGTTATATCTATGGATTGCCTCATGGCGTTGAGGACCCGGGTTTGATCCCGGTCCCGGGTCACTGTCTGTGTGGAGTTTGCACATTCTCCCCGTGTCTACGTGGGGCTCACCCCTACAATCCAAAGATGTGCACAGTAGGTGGATTGGCCATACTAAATGCCCCTCAATTGGAAAAAAAAAGAATTGGTACTTTAAATTTATGAAAAATAAAAATAAAATAAAAAATAATTTAAAAGTTCTCTGATGAAGATTTGTAATAACCCTCACGAGACCCTTGGGGACACCTTAATTGACCTCCCCATGCGACTCATGGAATATGAGCTCCCTCGCTAGTGGGCGAAGAGGCACCCAGCTGGGGCTTGTAAATCCCGCCAATTAAAAGCTGACCTAGACTGGAACCAGTGTGATCTTTGGGACCTTTGAACTGGAAGCCACGTTGCTGCATTTACTTTGTGTTGGTTTATTAAATCCTGTTTACCGTACCTTCTCGGGCCTCCTGAGCTTTTATACTGGTGACGAGGAAAACAGCGGCTGTGATTCTGGACAGCCTGACCACACCGGAATACCGTAGCTTGGGAACGAGGTCAGCGGGTGTTTGAAAATGCCACTCTTTGGAAGACTAGAGGCTTTAGACGCAGGCATAGAAAACTGGGCACAGTATTCCAAACGGATGCAGTATTTCATCCAGGCAAATGGTATTTGTGGATACTCCTGACTGCCTGCGGGGCCCCGACATTCAGTGGTGTCACCAAGAGCCTCACTTACCCAGCAGCCCCGGATTCGAGGACATTGAAGGAACTCGTGGAACTTATCTCGAATCATCACGACCCTTTACCGTCGGTGACATTCCGGGGAGAGGTTCAATACGGTGGAAATCGATTACGGAATTTCTTTTTTAAAAATATTTTTATTCACCGCCTTTTTCATATTTTCTTCAAAATTTACACCCAACAATAAGCAGTAACAAATGCAATGTCAATCCCCATATCAACAACAACAATCCCATCCTCCCACCAAACTCCCAAACAACAGCCCACATGTCAACACAAACATCAAATTAAAAAAAAGGAATCAGGAATCATCCATAGTCACCATCAACATACACAGCCCCCCCCCACCCCCACCCCCCAACTCCCCCCCCCCCTATGTTCGATGTCATCCAATTCTTGAAAGTACATAATGAATAACACCCATGAATTGTAGAACCTCTCCATCCTTCCCCTCAGTTCAAACTTAACCTTCTCAAGACTTAAGAATTCCAGCAGGTCACCCCGCCAAGTCACAGGGTGGAGAGGTTGCTGTCCATCCCAACAGGATCAGCCTTTGGGCGATCAACGAGGTGAAGGCTACAGCATCTGCCTCTGCCCCCGTTTCCAACGAGGGCCCGGGTCCAGTTTCATGTGCACCACCTTAGAGATTACCCTAAAAACTTCCTTCCAGTACTCCAGTTTTGGACAGGACCAAAACATATGAACATGGTTTGCCCCCCCTCCCCCACGCAATGTTCACTCACATCTTCTACCCCCTCAAAGAGCCGGCTCATCCTCGTCTTTGTGACGTGTGCTCTATATACCACCATCATCTGTATCAACCCCAACCTCGCACACGAGGTGGAGGCATTCACTCTCCAGAACACCTCCCACCACAACCCCTCTGCCATAACCCCTCCCAACTCTTCCTCCCACTTTGCTTTGATCCCTTCCCGTGGTCCTTTTTTCTTTTCCAAAATAGCCCCATAAACCACCGACACTACCCATTTCTCCAGTCCCCCAGTCGTCAGCACCTCCTCCAGCAATGTGGAAGCCGCCTCCACTGGGAAGCTCTGTATCTCCTTCTTGGCAAAGTCTCAAACCTGCATGTACCTAAAAATTTCCCCCTGCTCCAGTCCATACTTCGCTCCCAGCTCTGTCAATCCTGCAAACTGACTCCGAAGAAACAAATCTTTTAGTGCCCTAACTCCCTTCTCCTCCCATCTCCGAAAATTCCCATCCCACTTCCCTGGCTCAAATTCCCCCGAATCGGCATTTCCCTTAACCCTGCCCCAACCTGAAGTGCTGGCGAGACTGCCTCCAAATTCTCAACTATGCTATCCTCCTGACGACTCCCTGAGTATTTTGCCGGGGCCATCGGGAGCGGCGCTGTTGCTAGCGCCTTCAATCCCAACCCCCTACACAAACACTCCTCCATTCTGACCCACTGAAATCCAAGCCTCTGGCCCAGCTCCGCAACTTCTCCATGTTCGTGCCCAGTAATTGCAGAATTGCTGACGCGCTTTCGCAAGTTAGCTGAACATTGCAACTTTGGCCCATCCCTCCCCGAGATGTTAAGATATCGTTTGGTGTGTGGCATTGACAATATGGCGACTCAATGGAAGTTGTTAGTGGAGCCGGCCTTGGATCTACAAAGGGCTATAGAGTTGCCACTCTCCCACGACAGGGAAAAGGGGTCTCGGGGCTCCAGGGTTCCATGGATTATGGTTTGTACACCTTTGGTCCCTGTTCAAAAGGGTGACGCCCCCTAAGGATGGGGTTCACGTAACCCAGTCACCACTGAAACAGTGTCATGGGTAAACCCAATGGCCAAGGGCCACCACGGGTCGATGGTCCATCTCCCTGGCGGACGAATAGGAGCACTTGTGGTTGCAGGAACTGCAGTGGCAACATGATTGACAGCGAACGGATTGCCCTGGCCAGATGGCACAACCTCCCCGAGCCAGGGCTTTGAAAATGCCCTGCCCGAAGAAGACCTAATGAAGTTAAACTGTATCACGGCCCCCAAAATGGTCCCAACTAGAATAAGGCTTGTCAACAGTCACCCCTTGGACATGGAAATCAACAGAGGATTGTTGTCTCTATCATCGGGTAAGAAACTTTCCATAATCTCTATATTGGTATCCTGCACTGGGGAACCATTGACCATCATCGGTACCAAAGTGACCCTCATTACCCATATAAAACAGTCGGTTAGGCTACCCCTAGCAGTGCTGCAAGGACTCGGGCCCAGCCTCCTGAGCTGTGATTGGTTACAAAGACTCCATCTGGACTGGCAACAGATTTTCTGGATGGGTACTGGTGGTCTGTATGAAGTCCTTGGAAAATATCTAGAGGTTTTTCAGGACGGCCTAGGAAAAATAAAGGGGGCCAAAGCAAAAATTAATGTTGACCCAGAGGATCAGCCCAAATATTTCAGGGCCTGGCGGTCATGTCCCGCTGACAAACGTGGATGAAGAACTAAGCAGACGAGAGGTTGGGCATCATACACCCGGTCCAGTTTGCAAAGTTGGCAGTACTGGTGGCCCCAGTGCTGAAGCTGGACAGGTCCATCAGCCTGTGTGGCGATTATAGGATGACAGTAACCAGGACCTCCCACTTGACCCATACCCCATGCCACAAATAGAAGATGTGTACACAAAGTTGACCGAGATCACGCATTCACAAAGCTGGACGTAAGCCATACGCACCTTCAGTTGGAATTAGATAGGTTATCCACAGAGGACTGTACGAATATACCCGGCTTCCATTCGGAATGTCATCAGCAGGTGGGATTTTCTAGCGGATGATGGAAAATATTCACCAAGGGCTTCCCAGGAAGTCTGTCTACCTGGACGATGTGCTCGTTACCGGAGCCACTGAGAAGGAATACCTGGGAAACCTGAAGAGGTCCTCCAAAGGTTCTCCAACGTGGGTGCCCAACTGAAGAGGGGCAAGTATGTCTTTCAGGCAAAAGAGGTCACATACCTTGGATGCTGTGTCAATAAAGACAGGTTGAACCCGGTAAAGGATTACAAGAGCCCGACATCTGAGAATGCGATTATTACAGGTGGTTAATCCTGAACCTTGCTACCTTATTGGCACCCCTGTACACAATCTTAAAGAAGAACCAGATTAGGGCATGGTAAGTGCTGTAGGTGGAAGCATTTGCCAGACTGAAGCAGCAATTGTTGTCATCAGAACTGTTGACGCACTACAATATGTTGAAGCTATGCATCATCACATGTGATGCCTCTCCATACAGCATTAGGGCAGCGTTGCCCTACCGTTGGGACGGAAGGGCCAATAGCTTACATGTCCAGAACCTTGGCTGGCGCAGAGCACCACTACGCACAAATTGAGAGGAAGAACTGGCCATGATATTCCCAGTAAAGAAATTCCACCAGTATGTCTATGGGCATCATTTCACATGGTCTCGAAAGACGTGCTGTTAGGTAATTTGGACATTCTGAATTCTTCCTCTTTGTACCCGAACAGGCAGCGGAATGTGGCGACTAGGGGCTTTTCACAGTAACTTCATTGCAGTGTAAGCCTACTTGTGACAATAAAGATATTATTATTATTAATCATGAACTATAAGCCCTTACTTGGCCTTTTTAAGGAAGAGAAGATGATACCGCCAATAGCTTCAGCCAGAATCTGATAATCACGGCTGTTGGTGACTTATGAGTGCATCTTTGAACTTCGCCCAAGAGCACAGATTGCACATGCAAATGCCTTCAGCTGACTCCCACTGCCTGTAAGCACCCCTCCCCGTCCCCGTCTCCATCAGTAGTGTACAAAGTTATATTTACATTGAATTTTATGGACACCTTACCAGTGACAGCCACATAGATCTGCCGGTGATCACAAAGTGACCCCACCATGGCAAAATTGCACCACATCATCCTACATGGCAGGCTATAAGGGAAATCCCCAGAGGAATTGCAGGCATATCTGGCAAAACAGCAGGAACTCCTGTGGGGAGTCAGTGTGGTCATCCTAAGGCCAGACCAGTGAACGATCTTGTAAGATTTGTATAGCGGACACCCGGGTGTTCCCAGAGTGAAAATGCTCACAAGGAAATATGTGTGTTAGCCAGGGTGTGGTGAATTGTAATATAGATGTATATATGTTAATTCACACTGTCTTTGTAAGCGCAGTAGACAGAGAAGATGAAGAGCACTCCGATTGCTATGTTTTTAGCTATTGCGGCATCTGTGTGGTTGCGCGTGGACGCGGACCCCCTTTCCCACAGTACAACGTTTGCTAACTTCTCCCAAACCCAGACCACCCCCAGCCCAGTCAATAGTAACAGTACCCCGACCTGGTGTACCAGATTTCTGACATGGTACTCCTTGTCGTATGTCATAGAATCACTTTTGGTGATTGCAGTTCTCTGTATTATAGTCCAAACCCTCAGGATGAGGAAATGGAGAAGGAGAGCCCACCGCTCTCGTGCCTCAACAGTGGACAGAGTACAATCCCCTATTTTCGGATTCCACCAATCCCCCAACCCCTTGATATGTAACAAAAGGATTTAATTTTGATATGATCTATAAATAAAGACTTTTGCGGATGTATTATAATGTTCTGAGCTCGACTGCCGAGTCAGAAAATGAAATGTGATGATGCTGTTGTGTGAATGATTAAGGGTTTAGAATGTTGTAGAATGTTTAAATATGAGATGAGAATAGTTTATTGAGGATAGTTAGAGGTTCCCGATTCCAATTGGTAATGCATGTCCCCTTTGACATAGCGCCAATCAGAAATTGTTAGTTAATTTTTTTTTACCATAGTTGAGGAAAGGATAGAAGCCATGGAACTCGCTGAGGTCAGGGGGCCTAAAGACACCGTACTTGGGTGATCCTTCATGATTTCTCATGAGGATCACAAGGAGGGAGTGTAGCCAACGAAGTTGGCCATTCCCTCAATACAAAATGGAGGAACGCAAAGCTTGCAGGTTAAAATGGACAATGTTTGCAGCACAAGCAGGCTGCACCAAGCCAATGTGTATTCTGTCTGCTAAGAGAGCAGACAGCACCGAAACGAACATTCCGCATACTAATGAGGGAATCTCCGGGATAGTTAACATAGTAATGAAACGATCCCAGGGACAATGGACACAAATAGAGAAGTGATTGCAACAGTGTATGGGAAACCAGACACCCCGGCACCAGCGGGGTTCGAAAACAAAGCACCTGAAGGCCCACCCAGTAGCCAAGAGATAGTCTCAATATTGGGGGGATTCAAACAAATCGATTGGGAAGAGACCCAATCGATTCCGAGCAGGTAAAGGGGTCCACCCAAAAGTGCGCGAAGCCCTAGGACCTATAAAAGACATGTCCCACACTTAGTTCGTTCTTCTTGACCAGCCCTCCTTTCTGGACTAGCCCCTCAACCAGCTTTTACCAAAGAAGACCTTAACAGAGAGAGAGGAGGTTTGGGACAGCAGCCGCCAGCAAGTAAGTGTCTCATAACGATCGCTACCAGAGATAGACACTCCTGACCCCTTTTTAACCCATACCAACCTGAAGTCAGCAGACCAGAGCAGAGCAAGAGGCCTTGTCCCCTGATCCGGCAGTTCCCTTTGAGATAAGTATTGGTTTATTTAGTGGTAGGAATAGTTTAATCATCTTAGCGTGTGCATGGGTAGTATTATAATTGTATTATAATAAACTCAGTTGTTTGAACTTACTAATTGGTGTATGGTTTTAGTGCTTTGAACTTGACCTTGAAACTTGTGGCGGTATCTTAATGATACCTGACGACTCCAGAGCTAAGTAACGAAACAGAGACAAATCGAGTGTTAAGCACACTCACCCAGAACGAGCAACACCAGGGACTGGCCGATCTGTGCGGAGTGCAAACCGCACTTCTTTAGACCAGACAGGGCCCACCTGGGCAAGGCTTCTAGTCCCTTTGAACGCCTCTCGATTGATTTCAAAGGGCCACTCCCCTCAACTAACAAGAATGTTTACTTCTTAAACATCGTAGACGAGTTCTCCAGTTTCCCATTCGCTATCCCGTGCCCCGACATGACCTCCCACACAGTCATTAGGGCCCTGCATAGCATCTTCACCCTGTTTGGTTTCCCCAGCTACGTACACAGCGACCGGGGTTCGTCCTTCATGAGCGATGAGCTGCGTCAGTACCTGCTCGAAAAGGGACTGCCTCGAGCAGGACTACCAGCTACAACCCCGGGGGAACGGGCAGGTGGAAAGGGAGAACGTGACGGTCTGAAAGACCGTCCTACTGACCCTCCGGTCTAGAAAGCTCCAAGTCTCCCAGTGGCAGGAAGTCCTCCCAGACGCGCTCCACGCTATTAGGTCCCTTTTGTGTACGGTGACCAACCAGTCCCCTCACGAGAGGCTCTTCATTTTTTCCAGGGGCGCTACCACGGGGGTCTCACTTCTGGCATGGCTGAGGACGCCGGGCCCCGTACTCCTGAGGAAACACGTCAGGGCGCACAAAACCGACCCCCTTGTTGAGAAGGTGTGCCTGCTCCACGCCAACACCCAGTACGCATTTGCTGAGTTTCCTGAAGGCCGTCAGGACACTGTATCCCTCCGGGATCTGGCACCCGCCGGATCCAGTGCCCCCTCTACCCCCACAGAAGGACCTCTCACCCTACACCCCATGCTGCCGCCCCCTTGCGCTCCTGAGTCGACGAGCTCGCTCCACCAGTTCCGCGCCCCCGCGCCGGCCAGCCCCCAGTCGAACCAGGAGAGTATGAAGCTCGGATACAACCCTCCCTGGAGTCCCCCATCGTACCCCAGCACACTACACCCATCCAGCCACCGCAAGAGGCTGCAACCCCGGTGCTCCGCAGATCTCAGCGGACAATTCGACTTTATAGACTAGACCACCACCCCCGCCGGACTTGATTTTTTTGCAGGGGGTGAATGTCATATAGATATATATGTTAATTTACACTGTCTTTGTAAGCGCAGTAGCGCTATCCTACCACTAGGGGGAGTAGCGCTGGGAGCACTCAGGAACTTGTACTGGGCTCCACCCTTGACTCCTCCCCTAGTGCAGCTGTATAAATACCCGTGTCCAGAGTCAGCCTGAGTTCACTACGAGTTCATCGACAGGTAACAGGCTGGCTCTGAAGTAAGTCGATTAAAGCCTAGATTCACATCGGAAACACGTGTCTGGTGAATTGATGGTTCCATCACAGGGCTCGATGGCGACATCGAGTGAATGATGCAGCGATGTGCGACTTGCCAGGAACACCAGAAGTTCCCTCTGTCAGCCTCACTCCACTCTTGGGAGTGGCCGGGATGCTCTTGGGTGCACCTGATTGTCGACTTCCCCGGGCCCTTCATGGGGTGGATGTTTTTGCTCCTTATAGATGCCAACTAAAAGTGGTTGGAAGTGCAATGGATGCCTTCCACCACCTCATGAATCACTGTTGAGAAGTTGCACCAATCTTTCCGCACCCATAGGATCCCAGAGGTGCTCATAACAGACAATGGTACCCTTTTACCAGCAGGAAATTCCAGGCGTTTATGCACACCAATGGGACAAAACAGATCCGAACCGCCCCATACCATCCATCCTCCAACGGTCTTGCTGAGCGGGCAATCCAGCTGTTTAAACAAGGCATTAAGAAACAGACTGCAGGTTCCATTGAAACAAAGCTGGCGAGGTTTTTATTCAATTGCCGAACAATGCCGCACATCACAACTGGGGTAGCGCCAACAGGGTAAATGCAGAATGTTTCCCCTGGTGTGGGGGGAGGGGTTCTAGAATCAGAGGACACAGTCTCAGAATAAGAGGGAGGCCGTTTAGGACTGAGGTGAAGAGGAATTTCTTCAATCAGAGGGTGATAAATCTTTGAAATCCTCTACCCCAGAGGGCTGTGGAGGCTCGGTCATTGAGAATATTCGGGGCACAGGTCTATAGATATCTAGAAAGGTATTATTAGTTCCTTTCTGTAGTGTGATGTTTCCTGAGATTTTGCAACTCTAACTCATAAGCATAAGATTCCAAGGGTCTTTAATGTCAGCAGCAGAGAGCAAAACTGTCCCGCTTACCATTAGTTGTGCTCACTTATACAGCTATCTCTTGGCTTACCCTCCTAATGTATTCCTAAAAAAGATTGCTAAATAAAAATGTGCAAAACGATGATCACACGCCCATTAGAATCATGTAATGGGGAGGGGGGGGGTGACGTGATGTGGGCATGGAAGCAGTTGCATTTTCGCGAGCCCTGGCTCTGCTCGTCTTTTAATCCATTGTTTCATCCTGATGCACATTTCTTACTTGTTTTTTCTTGGGCTACATATCCCAAGAAGTTCCTGATTGGTCTTTTTGTGAGAAAGAGCCCCCAAAAAATTCTAAAATCCTCAATTTGTTCAAGGCGGTTGGAGTGGGCTGGGGTTAGGCACTGCTTGGAGTGGTGCAATTGTTGCTGAGCACGTTCTCGCCTTGACGGTGCTATCTGCATTGGGCGATGGCTGCCTTTGAAGATATTGCCTTGACAGAGAATTTCGGCTCTGCAGTACAGGTCGTCAGAGCTCACTTCGAAGGCTCGCAGGGTGCCTTCAGAAGAGCAGTAGAAGTGGATGAGAGGGTTATTGCATTAAAAAGAACATTGTCGCTGGTCAGGGGCCGCTTTTGTGTCATCAAAATCCTGCTGCATGGTGTGTCTGGTATCCTGACGGGATCAGGAGATGAGGTCCGGGCGAGATGACCTCCTGAGCCCTGCCCTGGCGAGAGATGAAAGATCAGTTCCTGACTGAGTTCAAGAATTGGCTTCCATGCTTTGGTAATCTTGGTGTTGGGGCTGGGTGCATCACAGTCAATGGAGTACAACATATCCTGTCTGCGAGACCAAGGTCAGAAGGGCCACCCGATCACTGGTCCTATATCGCCCCATTTTTGATGTTCATCGTAAGGAGTTGGAGGTGGGCGAGCAGGTCATCTCATTACCCCTGTCCAGGAACCTCCTGGGCGTCGTTGAGATGGTATGTAGAAGGAATGATTTCCTGTGCTTCGTTTGAAGGAATCCTGCAGAGATCCTGGAGAGTGTTTGTTGATCCTGCCTTATCTTTTGCCTTCTCGTATGACAGGGAAGACGTCTTTATCCTGAAATCTACCTTGCGATTCTTCAAGAACCTTGATTGTGACTCCCTGTTGATCATGTAGTTGACTTTTTTCCTGTAGGGAAGTGTGAAATGTGAGTGTGACGGCCTGTACAATAGATTATCCTTATTCTGTGTTGGTAAGGTAATTTTGAGTGAATAATGACAAACGTGATTTGTGCAGATTTTATTCCTTCTGGTTATTGTGTCTTATAATACTTGTGGTTAGGGGCATAACTTTCGTCACCCCGTGTCGCTTATGAAGAGCTCCAGCACAATGCTACCACAAAACACATCCTCCCCTCACTCCCTCGTCAGCATTCCACAGGAACCGTTCCCTCCTCTTTCCATCTAACTTGCTATCTTATCCTAAGAATGTGTGTATCTCTGAATATGCGTGTGGTGCTGTTGCATATATTGGGATGTTGAGCAATATTTATTTTTCTTAGAAATTTTGAACAATCTGACACTTACCTGCTCCTGACAATTAAAGCACTCTGGAATTAAAACACTTTTTAAAAAACATACTGCCTCCATAGCTGTGGACAGGTGAGTAACCCCCCCCCCCCCCCCCCCCCCCCCACCATCTGTAACACAGGTACATTTAAATCTAATTGGCTATGGACTTTGGTGGTGGTGATGTACTGAGCAGTCGCACTAAAGGTGGCTCTCCATTGGGATCTTCAACTTAGCCCTTTTAGCCCATAAATCAGACACTAAAATAACAAAAACACCTTCATCCTGAACTAACAGCCATCAGAGGAAATGCCTGCAAATCAGCCATGGACCCGGTAAAACGGCAACTGTAAAAACCGGGAGAGGAAGACCCAGTCCTCTGGGAGCATGGCGGACTGAGCGGGTTCACCATCGCAAACGGCATCCCACCCACTGACAGAGCAGTGGATGGAGCTCCTATCAACAGAGCTCCAAAAGCACAGGGACTCCAATAAGGAGAACCTCTTGGTGGTTATGAGGTCGGCCATTGAGATCCCCTAGCCCCCATCAAGGAGGGACTGGTAAGGAAGAAGCGGAGACTAGAGACTCAGGAAGTGATGGTCTTGGGCCGGGAGAGAGCATCCACTGACCAAAGTGATCGACTCACCGCTATCGAGGTATAAGTTGCAAGGTTGGTAACAACTCAGGGAGCGCTCAAGGGGAAGGTGGAGGATCAGAACAGGTCTTGTCGTCAGAACATAAGGATTATCAGGCTACCAGAGGGAACAAAGGGCAGAAACCCGACCTTATACATTGCGCAGATGCTCGGAAAGCTGGGACATCCCTACGAGTACTGGCCACGTCTACAATCCTACCACCTCCAGCCAAGGACTCAAGAAGCCCAGTGGTAGTGGCAACGCTGAGGATGTGGGACCAACTCGGGCGTCACTTTGGTCTGGTTGCAATGTCCGCCATGGCCCCCATCTGCAAGAACTATAAATTCACCCCTGCAACATTGGATGCCTCCTTTAAAAGGTGGAAAGAAGACGAAGGGGTACTGACGGTAGGGGACCTTTATGTGGACAGCAGAGTAGCGACCCTGAGGGAACTCACAGACAAGCTCCAGCTCCTGAACGGAACAAGCTTCGATATATGCAAATAAGGAGCTCCCTCCACACAGAGACAGCAATGTTTCCCCCAGCTGCCAGGACACTCCCTATTAAACAGACTTCTAACCGCATTTGAATTAGGGGACGGTTAGCTGTGCTGACATGTACGGGCAACTACTAGAGGAGGTACGGTCACTGGGTGAGACACAGGAGAAGTAGGAGGAAAAGCTAGGCACTCAGATAGGGAGAGGGCTCTGGATCGAAGCACTGCACAAGGCGAACTCCACCACCTCCTCATGGGCAGGACTGAGCCCAACACAGCTCAAGGTGGTGCATAGGGCGCACCTGACCAGAACAAGCATGAGCGGATTCTTCCTGGGGGTAGAGGACAAATGTAAACAGCGCCAGGAAGGCCTGGCTACCAACAACAACATATTCTGGTCCTATCCCAGACCTTTAGAGTGGTGGACCGCCTTTTTCGATGCCATATCCAAGGTTGTGGAGATGAGGGTGGAGCCATGCCCTCTAGTGGCCGTCTTCAGGGTATCAGGATATCTAGAAACCTTTACAGGGACTGGGGCAGATGCCCTTGCCTTTGCTTCCCTGATCGCCCGCCGAAGATTCGTGTTTGCTGGAGATCAGCAGTGCCACCCAAGGCCGCAGATTGGCTGTCCAACTTGGCACAATACCTTAAATTTAAAAAAAAACACCAGCAGAGGATCGGAGGAAGGCTTTAACATTGCGCGGAAACTATTCACCAGCCTGTTCTAAGACTTGGTTGTGACGAGCAATTAATAAGGGAGGTGAAGGAAGTATCGAAACGGATAACAGGAGAAAAGAAAGGGAGGGGGCGAATGCAGGGGAGATAGGAAGAAACAAAGAGGTGGACACCAATCTGAACACAGGGCACAGGAGCCAGAGGGGACATGGGGTAAGGAAATGCACGGAGGCAACCACAACTACAACACCAAGATACACCCAGTTGGCACCAAACATGTCCCTGGTACGTTTTAATACTAGGAGGGAACATGTATATAATCAACACAAACGGTTGTTGCAACCGATCACCAGCGGCCAAAAATTAAGGGCCCCATATCTGAATAAATTTTACCTTTGTTTGCATAACTGTTTATTTTTTCTTTTTGCATACCCACTTTCTAGATTTCTCTTTATTGTTATGTGATATCCCATGCAATGTTGTTATTAATAAATTTGAAACCAATAAAAATTATTTTTTTTTAAACTCATTGGCTCTCTTGAACTTAACTGGCCCCAAATCATTTTATGAACTCTTACAAACCATTTCAACTTACCTCTTGCTCATTGGTAACTGTCTCTTCAGCTCGCTGCCTCTCCCTTTCGACATATTCCCCCAGCCATTCCACTCACCAACCTTCCCACTCGCCGCTACCCTCCCCAATCCTCCCATTCGCCGGTTCACACCCCATCCCTCCCACTAGCCACTTTCCTCCACAACCCTCCCACTCACCAGTTCACACCCTGTCCCTCCCACTTATCGCTTCCCTCCCCGTCCGTACCACTCGCCGGTTCACACCCCATCCCTCCCACTCGCTGCTTTCCTCTCCGACCCTCCCGCTTGTCACTTCCCTCCTGCTCAACCCTTCCCTCCCACTTGCCGCTTCTCTCCTTGACTCTGCAGCTCGCGCTTCCCTTCCCAACCTCCAGCCCTCCCACTCGCTAATGCTCCGTCTCTCTGCTTCCCTTTCTGACTCTCCTGCTCCCTGACCCACACTTACCAATTATAGCACTCACTGCCTCCTTCCATGACACCTCAATTTACGAAAATCCCTCTCCTGCTTGTCGATCTTCCAGCTTGTCCCCCTTTCCCCACCCTGCCTGTTTGCCAACCCTCCCTCTGACAGTGAGTGGAAGGATTGACGAACAGAAGAAATGGTGTTGTAGGAGAGGCAGCAAGTGGGATGGTCGTTGAGCAGGTAAATTGGCAAGCGGAAGTGTCAACTCGTCAGGAGAGGCGGTGAGTGACAGTCAGGAGAGAGCAGCAAGGTAGCACAGAGGTTTGCACTGCTGCCTCACAGCATTAGAGACCCGGGTTCTCCCAGTGTCTGTGTGGGCTTCCTCCAAATGCTCTGGTTTCCTCCCACAGTTGTGCAGGGTTACGGAGATAGTGCAGGGGAGTGGGCATAGGTAGATGCTCTTTGAGAGGGTTAGTGCAGACTCGATGGGCCAAATCTGCACTTTCGGGAATCTATGAATTATATGGAGTGTGAAGGAGGCAATGAGCAGGAAGGCTTTTGCGGGAAGCGGTGAGTGGGAGAGTTGGGGAAGGAAGCGGCGAATGGGAAGGTAGGTGAGCATGAGAGGAAGAAAGTGAGTGGGACGATTGGGGATGGAGGCAGGAAGCGGAAGATGTGGTGACTGAGTAGTTAGGGAGGGACACAACAGTATGATTTTAAGAAATAAAAATAAAATAGCGGCAACATTATTGGGGAACTTCCCTAATTTACTAACTGCACTAAAACAGAAATCCGCTATTACAACATACTTTAAACAGGGGCCACTTGTATTTGAAAAATTTTGGCTTCTAATTATTGTGTTGTTCAGGTTTTCTTTCCTAGTGTCTGCAATAGAAGAGATGGCTTCGTCAGAACTTCAACATATAATACAGACTGAGGGTTTTCACTGGCTCCAGTACAAGTAAACCTTATTTCAGTACACTTTTTGTCATATTTACGTTTCTTTAATATAAATCCTATTTGCGCCTGATATAAATTACTGGCAAGTCAAATTTCATTTTTCCACATTCCTGGTACATTTCCTATATTACATCAGTGACTATACTACAAAAATATTTTGTCAGCCGTAAAGTGCTTGAAACATCTAATGGTCATTAAAAACACTATATAAATGTAAATCTTTCTTTCACCCTATGCATTATTCTTAACATTACCTGCCCTAAACCATCTGTCCATTTTCCACTGTCATATCCTAGCAGATATAATTAGTGTGGCATGTATCTGATATTTAGGAAGGACAGGCAAAAAATAAAAACAGATAGGATGGCATTGTTAGTGAAGGATGAAATCAGTGCAAGTGATAAAGAATATTGGCTCAGAAAATCTACATGTGCCAATCTGGGTGGAAAACATTAGTGGGAGTTGTTTATTCGCCTCCAAACAGTTATGGTAAGGTAGGGGCTAGCATTAAGCAGGAAATTAGAGATGCATGGGTGCTACAGTATTCATGGGTGATTTTAATATATGTATAGATTAGGCTAACAAAATTAGCAATAATACTGTGGCGGATAAATTGCTGGAGTGCATACCAGATAGTTTGTCAAGGAATCGACGAGGGAATATGCTATCCTGGATTGGGTAATATGCAGTGAGAAAGGATTAATAAATAATATGCTGTGCCCTTAGGGAACAGTGACTATAACGTGATAGAATTCTTCATTAGGATGGAAAGTGAAGAACTCTGATTTGAAACTAGGTGCCTAAATCTAAGGATAATATTAGATCCAAAGAGGAGTCATATAAAATTGCTCGCAAAAGTAGCAAGCCTGAGGTATGGGAGAAGTTCAGCAAAAGAGGACAAAGATTGATTAATAGGAGCAAAATATAGTATGACAGTAAGCTTTCATGTCACATAAAATCATACTGCAAAAGCTTCTATACATATGTAAAAAGATTAGTGAAGACAAACATAGGTCACTTACAGACCAAAACAGAAGAATTTACAATAGAGAACAAGGAAATGGCAGAACAATTAAACAACGACTTTAGTTTTGTCTTCACATAGGAAGACACAAATAACTTCTCAGAAATGCTAGGGAACCAAAGGTCTAGTGAGAAGGAGGAATTGAAGGAAACTGGTATTACTAAAAAAATTGTGCTGGAGAAATTAGTGGGACTGAAAGCCGAACCCCCCCCCAGTGCCCGATAATCTACACCCCAGAGTACTAAGGTGGTGGCCATGGAAATACTGGACGCATTGGTCATCATCTTCCAAAATTCTGTAACAGTCCAAGCAGATTGGAGGGTAAAAATGTAGTCCTTTTATTTCAGGATAATGTTGGTGTTTATTATAAAAGACATGATAACAGGACATTTAGAAAATATTAATAGGATTAGACAAAGTCAACATTGATTTATGAAGGGGAAATCATTTGACAAACCTACTAGAGTTTTTTGAGGAGGTAACTAGTAGAATAAATACGGGTGAACAAGCTGATGTGGTTTATTTGAATTTTCAGAAAGCTTTTGATAAAGTCCAACATAAAAGGTTAGTCTGCAAAATTAAAGCAAATGGGATTGAGGGTAATATATTGACATGGATTGAGAATTCGTTACCAGACAGGAAAAAGAGAGTCGGAATAAATGGATCTTTTTCAAAGTGGCAGACAGTGACAAGTGTAGTCCTACAGGGATCATGCTTGCGCCCCAGCTATTCACAATATACATCAATGATTTAGTAAGGGAACTAAATGTAATATTTCCAGGTTTGCTGAAATGTAACTTAAATGTAAGGTGATTTAGACAAGTTGAGTGAGTGGGCAAATACACGACAGATGCAGTATAACGTGGATAATGTGAAGTTATCCACTTCTGATGGATAAACAGAATGATAGAGTATTATTCAAAAGGTGATAGATTGAGAAATGTTGACGTACAAAGAGACCTGGGTGTCCTAGTACACCAATCACTGAAAGCAAGCATGTAGGGGCAGCAAGCAGTTAGGAAGGCAAATGGAATGTTGGCCTTCATTGCAAGAGGACTTGAATACAGGAGCAAGGATGTTTTACTGCAGCTGTACAGGGCCTTGGTGAAACTACACCTGATGTACTGTGTGTAGATTTGGTCTCCTTATCTAAAAAAGGATATACTTGCCATAGAGAGAGTGCAGCGAATGTTCACCAGACTGATTCCTGGGATGACAGGATTTTTGTATGAGGATTGGATCGACTGGGCCTGTATTCACTGGAATTCAGAAGAATGAGGGGATCTCATTGAAACATATAAAATTCTAACAGGGCTGGACAGACTAGATGCAGGGTTGTTTCCTCCAGCTGGGGAGGTCTAGAACAAGGGGTCACAGTCTCAGGAAACGGGGTAGGCCATTTAGAACTGAGATGAGGAGAAACTTCTTCACTGGAAAGGTGGTGAACTTGTGGAATTCTCTACCACAGAAAGCTGTAGAGGCCAAGTCACTGAATATAGTTAAGAAGGAAATAGATAATTTTTAGACGCTAAAGGCATCATGGAGTATGGGGAAAGACTGGGAGTATGGCGTTGAGATGGAGGATCAGCCAATGATCATATTGAATGGTGCCGCAGCCTCAAAGGGCTGAATGGCCAACTCTTGCTTCTATTTTCAATATTTCTACAATATACATAACCCAACTTAGTTCTGAGTTCAATTAGACTGGGAAACTGAATCACGTCATTGTGTACAGAAATTGAATGTGAGAGCTTTCTATGTCATCATCTGTCTTCTGATTGGTTCATCTTGAAGAAAATTAACTAGTTTATATAACAAATTTCATTAGAATTTTAAAACTTCATTTGAGTAACTTATTATAAAAATGTTGGGGGGGGGTGGTTACTGGGGTGGTGGGGGGGGGGTGGTTACTGGGGTGGTGGGGGGGGTGGTTACTGGGGTGGTGGGGGGGGGGGGTGGTTACTGGGGTGGTGGGGGGGGAGGGAGGTTATGGGGAGGGGGAATAATTTGACTTTTCCTTCCCGGAAGTGTATTTAATTTAAGTTTTTACTTCATTCTCAAAGTAACACGGCCAATGAGCAGAGTGGACAGGGGAAGCCCTCAATCCATCTCATTGCTTGCTCCAAAAAACAATTCAAATTCAACTCATGGTCTCCACAAGGGAGACATACAAGATCCGAGCTGACGAGAAAAGACATCGCACCTCATTTTGGGCTTGATCTTAACCAAAAGGCCGAGATACGCATACTGCAAGTTTGGGGCAGTTTATCAACTGGGCCTTTCCTCTTCCCCGGGTTTGATCAGCGGGGAGCAGCCGCCGGAAGTGGCGTCGGGGGGGTGATCACCTGGTCGGAAGTTGTCGCTGAGTGGAGACGGAGGGTGAAAGCCGGGCATTGGAGATGGTGAGAAGCGGAGTTGCCGAGGGGGAGCGGTACTGGGGCCTGGGCGAGCTATCTGGGCCGCCCGGAGCCGGCGGGAGGGCCGACCGGGCGGTGCCTGGTGGACGGCGGGAGGCCGGTTCCGGAGCGGGCGGGTTTCAATTTTGATTAGTCACTGGCTGCGGGGCCCACGGGCGGGCGGGCCGACCGGCTGCGGTCTCCCGGGCGGGCCGGCTGCGGGCCCCCCGGGCGGGCTGCGGGGTCCCGGCACCGCTTTCTCTTCAAGCGGCTGACGCCGTGCGCCCGGCAGCGTGGAACAACCTCCGGGACTGATTCCCATCAAACGGCCTCATTTACTTGACGATTCCTTCTGGAGTCGAGAGGCCGCCACCGAAAGTGAAACTTCTCATCAGTGGGTTTTTATAAAGCAGCACATTAAAGTGAGCAGTGCAAACTTTCATTGCATTGGGTTTCAGTCCCGCTTTGCTTCAACGGCATTCACGAAAAGCAGCTGGGCACGTTTTCTTTTTCAGCCACCCACGGCCCTTTTGAAAGGGACTACTGCTGTTGAAGACAAACCTTTTTATCCAACCCCTTTCAAAACCTCGGAGAAATTCATGCAACTTTATCGCCTGATGACTTTATTTTACAAGAATAATCTTTATTGTCACAAGTAGGCATACATTAATACTGCAATAAAGGTACTGGGAAAAGCCCATAGTCGCCACATTCCGGCGCCTGTTCAGGTACACAAAGAGAATTCAGAATGTCCAAATTACCTAACAGCACCTCTTTTGAGACCATGTGAAATGATGCCCATATACATACTGGTGGGACTTCTTTACTGGGAATATCATGGCCAGTTCTTCCTTCTCAATTTCTGCATAGTGGTGCTCTGCGCCAGGCAGGGTTCTGGACATGTAAGCTATTGGCTGTTCCGTCCCAACTGTGAAAATCCCCTAGTCGCCACACCCCGGCCGGCGCCTGTTCAAATACACAGAGGGAGAATTCAGAATGTCCAAATTACCTAACAGCATGTCTTTTGGGACTCGTGGGAGGAAATTGGAGCACTCGGAGGAAACCCACGCAGGCAGAGGCAGAACGTGCAGATTCCACACAGTCAGTGACCCAAGCTGGGAATTGAACCTGCGACCCTGGTGTGTGAAGCAACAGTGCTAACCACTAATACCGTGCCGCCAATCACTTTTGTAATATAGGAAATAGTGCTGTGCACAAAGCCATGAGGCATTGGCAAATACTAATTATTTTTGTAGTGATGTTGTTTGAGAAATAAATGCTGGTTAGAACTGCCCTTCAATGAGAAAAAATTTCAACTGAGACAATCCCTCCACTGCCGAACAGTGGCGAGTGTGCGTACCATCTACAAGATGCACTGCATGAACTCGCCAAAGTTCCTTAGGCAGCACCTTTCAACCCCACAACCATCTAGAAGGACAAGAGCAGCAGATACCTGGGAACCCCACCACCAGGAGGTTGCCCTCCAAGTCATTCGCCACCCCGATTACTAAATATATTGTAGTTCCTTCATTGTTGCTAGATCAAAATCCTGAAACTCCCTCCCTAACAGCATTTTGGGTGTACCTACACCTCAAGGACTGTACTTGTTCAAGAAGGCAACTCACCTCTGCCTTCTGAAGGGCAACGAGCGATGGGCACTAAATGCTGGCCTAACCAGCAACGTCTGCATCGTGCAAATTAATTTTTTTTTAATGGAACCTTTGTTTAATGTCTCTTCCAAATGATGGCACTTTTTATTCATTCACGAGCAATGGCCGTCGTCGGTATGGCCAGCATTTATTGCCCATCCTTAATTGCCCATGACAGTTCTACACTACATCTAGATCTTTTGGTCTTGTATTGTCTGATTCAAGGGTGAGCTTGCTACACATATCTGATATATTTTATGATGCTACAGTACTTGCAATATAACATGGAATATCTGATGAACAACATGACTGACATTCTCTATTGAGATTTCAATTCTATATTGGTGGGGTATTATTCTGTGAATTGTGATACCAAAAGTTTAAGGATATGGGTATCATTTATATGTTGATGTGACATCATCTGTAGTGACCTTTATGATAAAGTCACATGCATATTTTAAAAGGCCTCCTTTCAAGGTAAAATATGCAAGTTTGAGTTGAAAAGTGTATTTGAATTGTCAGTTTAATATCAACTGGATCAAAAATCTTTACAATCAAGTGCATTTGCAATTGGGTATCCTTGTGAGTTGGACCATGAATAAATTGAGCATGGTTTGTATTGTGCCAAGAGCAGCTATTGCTGGCTGCTCTAAGAACATTAAGTTCCATTTATTTGCACCCCAAGATTAGCATATTGGCAACAGATCTCTTCTAAAAATGGAATGCACTACAGGAAGACTAAACAGTTGCATAACATTTCGCTGTTGTAAGCTATATGATATTTGCAAATGAAGCCCACTTTTTAGGCATTTGTAATATTGTTGTTACAGTATACCAGAGGACTTAAATCCCAGCTGAAGGACAGTGTTCCTGTTGGTGAACTTGCTCCTCATGCAGGACCCTATGGTGTGCATGATACTTTGCGTCGAGGGTAAGTATTGTATAGCTTGTATGGATATTGATTGCTGAAATTATTGTTGAATAATACTAAAATTACTCAGAATTGTAGTATGACATAGTTAAGTATTTCAAAACAAATAACTTGGTGGGAAGTTCTGTTAAATACCTAGACCAGCTTGTTTGTCTAAGCATTTTTTTCCTCCAAGTTGACAACATTACTGACTGGTTTGTCTTCCTGTTCTCTGCTCTTTGCCAATGTATGTTTTGTGAGAATCTAGGGACAGAGTTATTCTGTGGCATGATCATGGAGTTCAGCCGTTACTGTTATTGCCTTTTGCAGTTCATGCACAAGGACAACCAGATCCCTCTGCACCTCAGTTCTGTGCAATCTCTCACTATATAGATAATGTTTCTCTATTATTCTTCCTGCCAAAATTGATAATTTCACATTTTCCCTCATTATGTCCCAGTGGCCAGATCTTTGTCCACTTACTGAGCCTATCTATATCTTTTTGTAGCCTCCTTATGTCATCTAGACCTTCATCTAGTGTAGGCCAGTGAGAACAGGGTACTTGCTGTGAGTTGAGATACAGGCAGCAGAGTTTTGGACTCAGGTTTACCGACGATAGAATGGGAGACCAGCCATGAGTAAGTTGCAATAGTTAAAACTAGAGGTAACAAAAGGCATGAGCCAGGGTTTCAACAGCAGATTAACTTGGGAAGGCGAAGTCGGGTGATATTACAGAGGTGGAAATAGGTGGTCTCAGTGATATCCCAAATCTGTAATGTGAAAGTTATTCTCGGTCAAAAATGATCCGGGGTTGAGAACAGACTGGGTAAGTCTCAGATTGTTGCCAAGGAGAGGGATGTCATTAGTAGCTAGGAAACAGCCTGGAGTGCTCAGTTTTCCTACTATTTATTTGGACAAAATTCCTGTTCCTCCATTTATACATGTGACATTCCTGTGACGTAAATGGCCGATCATGGGTTCAATTCTTTGGAAAGCCTTTATGTAATTTAGAGCCAGCAAGTTACAACAACCCCTGGACAGACACAAATAGTACAGGGCAGCCCACCTTGCCAGGCATGACCCCACTGACCATTCTACTTAAGCACACACTTTTATCTATGACTGTACTAGTCTGAGAAAGCTTTGGGGAGTGCAGAGCCTGTGCATACGTGGAGGGAGACCAATTGGGAATACCACCGGCTTACTGACTGACTCAGTGGTGTAATGGATAATGTGTCTAACTACGCATCAGAAGATTGTACATTTGACTCTGTTTGATAATTTAGCAATAACGAAGGAGTCAGAGAACTGGTAGTGAGCTGTGTGTCAACAGTTCACGTAAAAGCTAAATGTGCTTTCGAGAAGCAGTATCTAAATGAGAAATAGGGGGGGTGCTAAGGATAGATCCCTGGGGATCACCAGAGATTATGGTTCAGGAGCAGGAATAGAAGCCACTGCAATTGATGTTCTGGTTACAATTAGATAAGAATGGTATGAGGTCTAAGTAGTCAAAGATGTTGAACGATAACATGGTCAATCGTACCAAAGGCAGGTCGAGAAGGATGAGGTGAATGCTTTATCTTTCTCACAGTCAAATAGGATGTCATTTTTGATTTTGAGAGCTGTTTTGGTACAGTGGCAGGGGTGGTAACTTGATTGTAGGGATCCAGAAATGGAGTTCTGGGAAAGATGGGTACCAATGTGGGATGCAGAAACATATTCAAAAATTGGACAAGAAAGAATGATGGGTTCAAGGATTTTTTTTTTGAGGAGACTAGCAAGGGACAGGAATACACAATGAACGGTAGGATGCCAGGAAGTACAGAGGACCAGATGGACCTTGGGGTACGCATCCAAAGACCCCTGAAGGCAGCAGGACAGATAGATAAGGTGATTAAAAGGCCAGATTAATGGAATACTTGGTTTTATTAGCTGAGGCATAGAATATAAGAATATGGAGATTATGATACAATACTGTGTGCAGTTCTGGTCGCCACACTATTGCCCTTGAGATGAATGGCTTGCAGGGTCAATTCGGACCCGGGGCTTCCATTGTGGTGGATTTGGTGTTACACGTAGGCCGGACTGGGTATGGAAATCAGATTTCTTTCCCTGAAGGTCATCAGTGAACCAGAAGGGTTCAACAATAGTTTCGTGGTCACTATTGCTGAGAACAGCTTTCAATTTAATTTCTATCGGCTGCCGTGGTGGGATTTGAATCCATGTCCCCAGAGCATTCACCCGAACCTCTGGATTAGTAGTCCAATAATACAACCACTACACAACCATCTCCCTCTAAATCTGTCCTGTTCCATACACTGGCAGTGTCCTTTTCCTGGAAAATACCATTGGAATAACGTCTGGCAGTGATAAAGAAATGGAATCGAGTTAAGAGCAGGTGGCTGGGACAGAGGCTGGCAGTGTTCCAGAAAGAACATAATCATCTTTGTGATGATGAGGGTATAGGTTCAGAGGTTCTGCTTAAGGTTGAATACAGTACTAAGCTTGTAAACAGTTGGACTGGGCACAACTTTGTAAGTTAAATTTCAGCGCTTGGTGGGGAGGCTGAAGGAGGACTTGGTGAGATGGGACAGTCTCCCTTTGTCGTTGGCAGGCTAGGTGCAGGTAGTAAGAATTATTTTTTTTGCCACAGTTTCTGTTCCAGTGTCTGTTGCTCTTTTTGCCAAAGTCATTCTTTTGAAGGGTGGACAGGCTGGTCTCATCGTTTGTGTGGAGAAGGATGGTAGGTAGAATAAGGAAGCCGGTGCTCCAAAGGGGGCGGCAGTCGAGGAGCTTGGCCCTTCCGAACTTGTCGCACTTTTACTGGGCGGAGAATGTGGAGAAGGTGTGGCTCTGGAGTAAGCAGACAGGAGCTTTGTGGGTGCGGAGAGAGGCGGGTTCTTGTAATGAGTCGAGGTTGCGGGCGCTGGCAGCGGCACCACTATCGTTCACCCTGGGGAAGTATTCGGGTGATCATGTTGTGGTAGCCACGCTGAAGATTTGGGGGAAAGTTTGGCAGCACTTCAAGTTGAGGGCAGGGTCAAGGGTGATGCCAATAAGAGGGAATCATAGATTCGAGCTAGGGAGGATGGATGTGAAGTTCCACGGATGGGCAGAGAAAGGGATAAAAGAGATGAAGGATCTGTTTCTGGAGGGGAGATCTGGAAGAAGGCGTCCGGTATATGGAAGTGCGGAGTTTTGCAAGAAAGGTTTTCCCGAGCTTCCCGGTGGCACCGTTCTCATTGTTAGAGGAGGTGCTGTCGGGGGGGGGGGATTTAAGGCCAAGTGGGAGGAAGACTTAGAGCTGGGGCTGGAAGAAGGATTATAGTGCAAAGTGCTGCAAAGGGGTAATGCCCCGACCTCGTGCGAGGCTGGGTTTGATTCAGTTAAAGGTGGTGTATAGGGCGCACTTAATGAAGGCAAGGATGATCCAGCTTTTTGAGTTAGTGGAGGATAGTTGAGAGCAGTGTGGGAGAGACCCAGCCAATCATGTCCATATGTCCTGGTCCTGCCCAAAGTTGGAGAAATATTGGGGATTGTTTTTCAGCATGTGAATTTGGAGCGGTGTCCTCTGGGGTCATATTCGGGATGTCAGACCTGATGGAGTTGCAGACGGGAGTGGGGGCAGATGTTTTGGCCTTCGCCTCATTGATTGCTTGCAGCCGGATTCTGTTGGGGTGGAGGTCAGTTTCTTCCCCCAGAGCATCGGTGTGTCTGGGGGACTTAATGGAGTTCCTGTATCTGGAGAAGGTGAAATTTGCTCTGAGGGGTAGATGAGGGGTTCCACCAGAGATAGGACTTATTTGTTTTACATTTTGAGGACCTGGTTGCTGTCGAGGAGTGCAGGGGAGCTCGGGGCTTGTGTATTGTTGTACAAATGCTGAAGATTTGAATAAAAAATCTTTTTATAAAAAAAGATCGTAAACTGTTTCAACGTAAGTCCGTGATTGGGCGGGAAAATGATTCGGTGATGAGAGCTGAGGATAGTGGCTTTGGTCTTCTTTATGTCTACAGGTGCAAACAGCTGCAAGGTGAGATGATCAAGAACAGATCCTTATGGCATCCTGCAGTCTTGTGGGGGCAGAAAGGTGCTCTGGCTACAAAATAGGCAAGAATGGAACTAAACAGGACAGTTCTACTGAGCTTGATAATGAAAGAAAGGCATTGGAGAGTGTAGTGTGGTCAAAGGTGCAGAAAAGACAAGGGCGGAAAATCTTCCACTGTCAGAGTCATGAAGGATGATTTTTAATTCCAGATATTTACAGTGGTGTGGCATCAAAAGCTGATTAGAGTTCAGTTGCTGCAAGTACTCCATTAGAGTCCTGTGTTTGGAATAAAACTTGCAAATCTACTCTCTAGTTGTGAGATATAATTCAAGCTAGCAGGAATTGTTTGAATTGAAAAGATGGAACAGAGAGTTTTGATATTTAAACCTGCAACCCATGATTCTTTTTTATAAGTACTGACTTAACCACCCATTGAAATTTATTTGTTCTTGGAACGTAGGCAATATTGATGCAACTACATTTTGTTTTGCCTATTACTAGCTTATTACCACTCATTTGTTTGTATTAAATGAATGCAAAGAACTCCATGTCTCAATGTTGCCTATTTTTGTCATTTATTTATTCTTTGTATTTCAGGATTAAGATTATTTTAGAATAGTAACATCTGTCATGCAGAGATTGTACATTTCTGCTAGTGTGTTTGTTGTTAAACAAGTATGTTGTTCAGAGTTAAGCCTGCAGACTGCTGGAATTGTTTTGTCTTATTATTTATCTAATTCTACAACTTAAATCCAAAAAAATAGCAACAAGGTGAAAATTGATTAGTGTCTGATGTTCGTTACATAATCCATTGAATGATTACAGCGCAGAAATAAGCAGTTTGTTCTGCCATGTCCATCCAACTCTACAAGCACATCCCAGCTAATTCCACTCCCCATTATATTTTCTCTTCAGATAATTGTCCAATTCCCTTCGAAAACCCGGATTGAATTTGCTTGCACCACACCCTCAGATTTGTTCTTCACATGAGTAATAGTGAAGACTGCTCGAAATTACCAATCTTGCCTTTCACTTGATTTATTTGATCCACAAGCTACAAAATAGGTCTTCATTTGACACAATTTAGGCCTGAATTAATGTTTATAAAGTATTAGGTGAAAATCTGTTAATTTTGTTTGCTTGTTTTCAAGAAAATCTAGGCAGATGAAGTATTAGTATAATAATGGAATATTATTCAAGAAGTACTTGCAGTCCAAATGCTGAATTGCATTATGATTTGCATTAAAAACATTCCTATATTAACTAAATAATGAAGTTTAAAAACATGGAGAGTGGCACAGTGGTTAGCACTGCTGCCTCACAGCTCCAGGGACCCTGGTTCAATTCCAGCCTTGGGTGATTGTGGAGTTTGGACTTTCTCCCCGTGTCTGTGTGGGCTTCGTCTGGGTGCTCCGGTTTCCTCCCATTGTCCAAAGATGCACTGGTTAGGTGGAGTGCCATACAAAATACCCTTAGCTTCCAAGGTTAGGTGGGGTTACTGGGTTATGGAATAGGGTGGAGCCGTGGGTTTGAGTAGGTGTTCTTTCCAAGGGCCGATACAGACTCGATGGGCAGAATGGCTTTCTGCACTGAAGGGAGTCTATGAAATGTGACAATCACGTAGCGACAAACAAATTCAGAAAACAGGGAAGTGGTGGATGGGATATTAAAAGAATAAATTGAATTAAAAATATATTAAATTTAGAAACCAATATACCAATCCTACATTACTGGCACTGAAGTACTTGTAGAGTTCATCATTGGTAAGTAATTTATATGAGGACCTGTGTAAGGAATATATTATAGGGGTTGAATTTAGTCGAGCTTATGAGTTGCCTTGACTGCTGTAGGCGTGGTGGTAACCAGTTCTGAAACTGGATAGATTGCGCAAGGGATTTTCCAAACTAGGGTACAAATTTGATTCTTAGTATGCAAATTCTGTGGAAAAATTTATTTGACATAGTAGATTGGATTAAATGATATTCAAATCCTTAAAGAGCTAATGATGTCATAGTTCTATATCTGTAAATTAAATCTTAAATGATGTTATGTGGGCCTAAAAGAACATTTTGTGTTTCAAAGAAATGCCCCTGTTAGTCCATAGAACAGATTTCAAATATAATTTGATTACAACAGAAATTGGATCAGAAAGATAGCTGCTTGAAATTTCTTTTTAATTTTCCCAATTGAGGGGCAATTTAGTGTGGGCAATCCATCTACCCTCCATATTTTTGGGTTGTGGAGGTGAGACCCATGCAGACATGGGGAGAGAAATGTATTTGTAATATGACAACATATTAATATTTTTGTACTTAGTTTTGTACTAAATTAATATTTAGTTTTGAAAAAACACTATTTAGTCGGATTGATTGTTATTGTGTAAACAACTAATTGGAACAAAAAAGGAAGTATTTGGATTTTTTTTTTAAATGTGAAACTACCTTGTTATTCAAAGAACCATCAAATTTCAGTACCTTGGCTTTCCTGGTTGTGGAGCCAAAAACGTCAGTTCTGCAGCAACAAACAATGAAAGGTTAATCTGGAAAATTAATTAGTGGTTTCTGGGACTGGGTTACACAGTCAGTATCTATTTATAGATGCGCATTAAATGGTGAAGCATTGATTGAGAAATAGATTACTTGGAAATGTAAGTTTTAAACTTTTGACATGATAGCTGAATCGTTTTTGTTCTGGGTGGCTGGTTTGTGCTTCAGGAGCATAAGGAACAGGAGTGGACCATTTAACCCCTCTAGTCTTTACTGACATTTAATTACATTGTGGTTGATCGCCATGATTTCTATGCTGAAGGAAATACTAGCACTGTTTTGTGCAAGTTGTCCTCATTTAATTCCATAAGCCCTGGCATTCTGGTGAATGTATACTGCAATCCCTGCAGGGCCAGTGTATCATTCCTAGTGTTCAATGTCTAAAACTGAACTTGGCATTCCAGATAAAATGTGATCAATTCTCTGCACAACACTATTAATTGTTAATAGCTAAGTGATTCAACTCTTCACAGTTTGATTGACGAAGTCTGTGGATTTTTGTCTTATTACTAAGCATGCAGATGCTGCCTCCTAAGTGGAGGAGCTGAACAGAGATATAATTGATCAAGGTCAGAGGTGAAGAATGTAAGCTACAATTTCCTCTCAGGCTGGATAAGCAGGAAATTCTCTTAATTACAAAACACTTAATCATTTTACAATGGTTCTGGGTGAAAACAATGGTGATCTTCCAGCATGGCCATGCAGTATTGTATTTTACCCACTGACCATAAGACATGGGTGCAAAAGTAGCCCACTCAGCCCATCGAGTCTGCTCATCCATTCAATCAGATCTTGGCTGATCTGCTTTAGAACATAGAATAGTACAGCACAGAACAGGCCCTTCGGCCCTCAATGTTGTGCCGAGCCATGATCACCCTACTCAAACCCACGTATCCACCCTATACCCGTAACCCAACAACCCCCCCCCCCTTAACCTTACTTTTTAGGACACTACGGGCAATTTAGCATGGCCAATCCACCTAACCCGCACATCTTTGGACTGTGGGAGGAAACCGGAGCACCCGGAGGAAACCCACGCACACACGGGGAGGACGTGCAGACTCTGCACAGACAGTGACCCAGCCGGGAATCGAACCTGGGACCCTGGAGCTGTGAAGCATTTATGCTAACCACCATGCTACCGTGCTGACCCCCTCAACTCCACATTCCCAGTTTATCGCCATAACCCTTGATTCCGTTACTGATTAAAAATCTGTCTATCTCAGCCATGAACACAATTAACGATCGAGCCTCTACAGATCTCTGCAGTAAAGAATTCCACAGATTCACTACCCTCTGAGACAAAATTCCTCCGCATCTGTCTTAAATCCCTTACACTTTGATTATGCCCTCTGGTCCTAGACTCTCTCTCAAGAGGAAACATCCTCTTGGCATCTACCCTGTCAAGCCCACCTGAGAATCCTATGTTTCCCAATAAGATCACCGCTTGCTCTTCTAAACTCCATTGAATACAGGCCCAATCTACTTAACCTCCCCAAATAAGAAATTTCCTTCATATCTGGGATCAATCTAGTGTACCTTCTCTAGACTGCCTCCGATGCCAGCAAATATTTCCTTAGACAAAGGGACTAAAAATGTTCACAGTATTCCAGATATGGTATAACTAGTGCCTTGTGTAGTTTTAGCTGGACTTCCATATTTTTATACTCTGTTCCCTTTGAAATAAAGGCCAACATTGTATTTGCCTTCCCAATTACCTGCTGAACTTACATGCCAGCTTTTTGTAATTCATGCTCGAGGATCCCCAAATCCCCCTCTGCTGCAGTCTTTCTCCATTTAAATAATATTCAGCTCCTTTATTATTCCTACCAAAGTGCATAGCTTTATATTTTTCTGTATTATATTCCATCTGCCAAGTTTTTGTTCACTCACCTAACCTGTCTACATCCCTCTGTAGGCTGTAGTGTATTCAGTTCCCTCGTCCAAGTCATTAATATATATTTTGAATTATTGTGGCCCCAGCGCGTGGCACTCCACTAGTTACAGGTTGCCATTCTGAAAATGCTCTTCTTGTCCCAACTCTGTTTTCTATCAGTTAGCCAATCCCCTATCCGTGCTAATATACTGCCCCCAACACCATGGGCTTTTATCTTAAGTAGCCTTTTGTGTGCTACCTTATCGAACGCTTTTTGGAAATCCAAGTATATCACATTTGCTGGTTCCCCTTCATCTACATTGCGCGTCAACACCTCAAAACAATTCTAATAAATTTGTCAAGCATGATTTTCCCTTCATGAAGCCATGCTGGCTCTGCTACAGTATACTATGCATATCTAAATGCTCTGGTATTACATCCTTTATAATGGCCTCTTAACATTCTCCTAATGACAGAAGTTACGCTAACTGGCCTTCAGTTACTAGTTTTTTGTCTCCCTCTTTTTGAATAAAGCTGTTACATTAGCAGTTTTCCAATCCTTTGGGACCTTTCCAGTATTTAAGGATTCTTGGAAGATTGCTATCAGTGCATCCACTATCTCGAAAGCTACTTCCTTTAATATGTTGGGATACAGCCCATCACGTTCAGGGGACTTTAGCCCCAGCAAAGCTCAGATGTAGGCTGTCCCAATGGTACAACCCCCACTTTCCCCAGTACGGATGCCAGTGCCCCACGAACCAAAATCCACTTCTCCCACACCAGTCTTTGACCACATATTCATATCTCTTAATTTTATGTACCCTATGCCAATTTACACATGGCTCAGGTAATAATCCAGATATTATTAACTTGGAGGTTTTGTTTAATTTAGTACCTAGCTCTTTGAAGAACCTCTTTCTTTGATCTATCTATGTCATTGATCAGGGGCTACAACAGCAGGATCCTCTCCCCCCCCCCACATGCAAGTTCCTCTCCAGCCTGGAACAGATGCACTGGATAGGCAACACCGCCGTTGGGACTCTTGATCTGGCTACAGAGAACGGTGTCTGTTCCCCTAACTATACTGTGCCTCACTTTGACTACATTTATCTTTTCTGCCCCCACTTGATTGGCTGCCTGTACCACATTGCGGTGGTCAGTTTGCTCATCCTCCCTACAGTTCCTGTTTTTGTCCACACAGGGAGCAAGAATCTCCAACCTGTTGGACAAGGGCAGGGTCTGAGGCTACTGCAGTGCTACCTCTTGGATCCCTCTACCTGCCTCACTTGTAATCACACCCTCCTGTTCCTGACTACTGATCGAATTCAAGGCGCGGTATTCTCCGGACACCAAAGGCGAAACCTTGTTCGGCCGTTGGCCTGCTGAGATCGGGGGTGGGCCACTTTATCTAATCCCCCCCCCCTCTCCAAAGCACCGCACGCCTAATCGACGGCCTCAGGACATTGCCCGAGCACCCCCCCCCCCCCCCCCCTCGATGCTCCGACTCCAACTGGTTGAGTTCCCAGCGGCGTTGGTCTCTCCTATTATTTGTCGGGAACTCGTGTGGAGGCTGTGGACCCAGTCCAGCGCTGCCACAGTTGGAAGAGAGCCGATCCGCGGGCAGGGGAGATTTTGGCAGGGGCTGGGGGCGCTATTGGTGGCTGGTCTGGGGGTCGCGAGCCGGCCAAAGGTGGGGTACTAGTTGGCAGGCTGGGTCTGTGCGCGGCCGGCACCATGTTGCACGGCGCTGCCCATGCGCATGCGCGGCCACGGACCCAGCAATTCTCCAGCCATATTGGCAGCTAGAGTCGGATGCTCTACGCTGCCTGACTGCTAACCCCCCCACAAAATGGAGGATCGGTGGCCGTTTGCGCCAAATCTTCGGTCGTAAAATGCCACCGTTCCCATGTCGGCGTCAGGACATAGCATGAAAATCGGAGAATCCAGCCCAAGGTAATTAATCTAAGGGGTGCAAGTGCCTTCTGAAACAGTGTCCAGGTAACTCTCCCTGAAGTGTTGCAATGTCTGAAGCTCATACTCCAGCTCATTAACTCTGAGCCGAAGTTCCTTGAGCAACCAACAATTGCTACAGGTGTGGTCACATGAACCACAATGGGGTCCCCAATCTCCTACATGCTGCAACTACAACACATCGCCTCCATCCGTATTTTATTTAGATTTTCAATTGGTTTTTAATCTTACTAATCTTTAGTTTTTGCACTAATGTTTTCAACCTAGCCTTCAATTTCAAAGCAAGTCCAAAAAGAGGAAAATACTTATCTACAAAATCCTTACCTGTGATATTAGATGGGAGTGTTAACTCAATGTTGTAGGACTGCTGCAACTTACCTCTCCGGCTTCGGTCTGCTCCTGGCCCACTAACCTGTGGACCTAGTAAGGGAAACAAATGCCTCTCCCCCCCCCACTTCCCTAAACTCCCACACTTAATTCCAGAGTCTCACTGCTGCTAGCAACCCACACAGACTGCATGTTTGAGGCCTGTTTTTATATTCTCAGCCTCCTGTTTCAGAGGCCCATCTAAGCCAGTTGCTAACTGCGCTAATCAGCTCCCTGTTTACCCAACTAGGAGACCTTGTTTTTACTTTCCTTAGGCTAAAAAAGATACTTCAATGTCTATCCTTCAGTTACCAGCAATTTGTGCTAAATGTTAAGAAAGTAAAAGATGAAGATTTATTCTCCTAAACTCCCACACTTACCTCAACTCCTAACACTGGTTTTGGACTGGGACAGAGAGAAACTTCCTCTTTGCAGTGTAATTTTATGGTTGCATCAGTACAGCAGTCACTACAACTGTTGGCAGTTAAGAGCTGCCTATTTGGTGATTTATGGTCCATTTTGTTTTCTCCTTTTTTTAAAAAAAATTTTTTATTGGAATTTTTTGCAGAAAATATAACAAAAAGTATAGCAAAAAGCAGTAATATGCAACTAACAGCCCCATAACACCCACAATTCCCCCCATACCGTAACATCACATGGGTCACATTCCCCCACCCCCCCCCCCCCCCCCCCCCAAACAAGAGAACTTAACCATAAATTAAAATTAGATAAATCAAATTTAAATAAAACAAGCTAACATAATCAACGCCCCCCCCCCCCCGGGTTGCTGCTGCTACTGTCCCAGTACCCTATCGTTGAGCCAGAAAGTCGAGGAAAGGTTGCCACCGTTTAAAGAACCCTTGCACCGATCCTCTCAGGGCGAATTTAACCTTCTCAAGCTTAATAAAGCCCGCCATGTCATTGATCCAGGTCTCCACGCTTGGGGGCCTCGCGTCCTTCCACTGTAGCAAAATCCTTCGCCGGGCTACTAGGGACGCAAAGGCCAGCACACCGGCCTCTTTCGCCTCCTGCACTCCCGGCTCTACCCCAACCCCAAAGATCGCGAGTCCCCATCCTGGCTTGACCCTGGATCCCACCACCCTTGACACCGTCCTCGCCACCCCCTTCCAGAACTCCTCCAATGCCGGGCATGCCCAGAACATATGGGCATGGTTCATTTTGTTTTCTCCTTAATGTCTATGGTTAAAATATAGTTTCTCAATCAATCTTACGTTTGCTAATATCAAAAGATTGGTTGGGTCAAATGTATCTTTCTGTTTGGGTTGTCTGTGTGTTAGAGCAGGTAGAATCATTAGAATCCTGACAGTGCAGAAGAAGGCCCATTTGACCCAACCAGTCTGCAGCAACCCTCCGAAAGAGCACCCTACCCATTTCCCCGCCCTATCCCTGTAACCTCACCTAACCTTTGGGGCAATTTAGCATGACCCATCCACCTAACCACATCTTTGGACTGTGGGAGGAAACTGGAGCACCCGGAGGAAATCCACGCAGACACGGAGAGAATGTGCAGACTCCACACACCAGTCACCCACGCTCAGAATCGAACCGAGGAGAATTCCTGATTGCCACGTTTGTATGTAGAGACGACACCTTAAGGCTATTGTAGATTCAGTAGTATTAAGAGTTATGAATTGAAGTAAACACTCCATCATAAAAATCTTTTTTATTTTGTCACTTCAGTTTTTATTGAGTAGTTTGTATCTCTACGTTTCCTATCCCTATTTGTGTTCATTTTGCTATCTGAAAGGAGAACATAACCATGAATATCAGTAGATAAAGAGTATCGGCAGATAGTTTTAGATTGGCGAAATCTGAAAGCGCAGTCACCTCAGGATCTGTACTGGGATCTCTGTATAATTTCTGTTGTGCCTGAGGTTTGATAATGCCAACCTAGGGAGCATGACAGTTTGTAAAGCAAGAGACAGGCGCATATACTGTAGTTAGTAAATTTAGTTAAAGTGAAATAAGAATGGCCATCAGGGCAAAGGAAACAAATACTGTTAGGAAGCATAAAAACAAGGGAAGATTGAAGACATAGATTTGAAGCACAACCTTTTATTATTATGTCAGAATCCATCGAGTATCGCATATTGTGTAAATTACAATGAATATTTTTTTCAATAAGTTCTGTGTTTTCTTATCTTAAGATTCTCCAATGTAAAGTCTGAACTTATGCCAAGTCATCCGCTGGAAGTTATGGAAAACAATGTAAGTCCAGAAAGTTTGATTCTTAAAATCCATTTTAATGCCGCATATATTTATTCTTAATGATTTAGTAAGCATGCAGCACACTACCAACTCCTGGACTTCATGCGTAGCTTCATATTACATTGCTGGCCAGTCAGTACAACAGTTGAGGTACTTGGGTTAGCTTCAGTGCATTTGAGTTTGAGAGGAAAAGGTCACGATTCCTGTTCCTGATTTACGTTGTCATGATTCGTGTTCAAAAATGCATGCATGAGCACCTCATGAGGACAGGGTCAACAGTTCAATGAAAAGATACGTGAACAATGATTTCCACTTGTTGTTTTAAGCATGCAAGACACTAAACGTTACAGGGTCATACTTCCTCATGGTTAAGAAACCAAGACCAATGTTCACACATTTATTTGACCTTTATTTAGCCAGGTGAGTCATTTGCGATAATGACCTGGCCAATATTGTAACGACAATGTTGTCAAAGGATGGAAGTAGATAACTGAGAACAGGAGGATTTATTCTCTAAACATTTACAGTTTGCCCAAGCTTTTTGTGATTACACCAAAAGTTGTAAATTGGTATTCATAATAATCTGCTTTTGTCATTCTTCTGGCCTGAGTACATTCTGAACATCTTCATTGGTGCATGTTTATTAATGATTTAGCTAAACGTATCTTTAAAATAAAAAGCCCATGCATCACCTACAGAAGGAATTAAATTAATTCTATACCAACTTCACTGAACTAAATTGTGTAAAAAAAGCTTAATTAAAACTGCATTTGATTAAAATCTGTACATGCACATCTGACACGAACAATAAAACATTGATCAGTCATATCCTGATGTGGAGATGCCGGTGTTGGACTGGGGTGAGCACAGTAAGAAGTCTTACAACACCAGGTTAAAGTCCAACAGGTTTGTTTCGAATCACTAGCTTTCGGAGCACAGCTCCTTCCTCAGGTGAACAAAGAGGTGGGTTTCAGAAACATAAATAGACAAAGAGAAAGATGCAAGACAATACTTTGAATGCAAATCTTTGCAGGTAATTAAGTCTTTACAGGTAGCGCAATAATCGGCAAGCAAAAATGTTCCCTTCCAGTCGGGGAACACTTCAGCAGTTAAGGGCATTCAGTCTCTGATCTTCGGGTAAACGGTCTCCAAGGCGGCCTACAGGACGCTCGACAACGCAGAATCGCCGAGCCGAAATTTATAGCCAAATTCCGCGCACATGAGTACGGCCTCAACTAGGACCTTGGATTCATGTCGCATTACATTCACCCACCCACCATCTGGCTTGGGCGTGCATAATCCTACCAACTGTCCTGGTTTGAGACAATTCACACCTCTTTAACCTGTGATAACCCTCTCTACAGTTGCTCCGTCTGGGCCTGTAAAGACTTAATTACCTGCAAAGACTCTCATTCATACATATATATTTTTCTGGAACCCACCTCGTCATTCACCTGAGGAAGGAGCTGTGCTCCCAAAGCTAGTGATTTGAAACAAACCTGTTGGACTTTAACCTGGTGTTGTAAGACTTCTTACTGCAGCCAAATCCTGGCAGAAAGACCGGACCCTGTGCATTAGCAAGAGTTGTTAATTTATTAGGAGACTTGACATCGGCTCTATTGGGTTCTGTTATAATTTGAAAAAGATTCAAATGATCCAACTTTTTCACGCATGTAATGTGCGCTGCCTGAGAATGGTGGAGGCAGATTCAATCAAGGCATTCAAGAGAATTGGATTATTATCTGAAGAGAGGCTCACTAGTGACTACATGTGACATATTATTTTAGTTATGGGTCCAACATGTGCCATTTGACCTAAAATTTCAAAATTATCAAATTTGCTTAAAGATGGGTTTTTAAATTAGAGAAACAACTGACCTTTCAGAAATTTGTACAAATTTTGGTATCAGAAAGCATTCTGCCATTAATTGCATCACTTATAATGTGATGCAATTAATCTTTACACTTAAAATAAAACACCCTGCCTTATTTAATTATTCATTTTATTAGCTTTAAATAAATTGTATGGTTAAGGTACAGTATAATAAATATAAAACATTTGTATGATTAAAAAAGATTAACCAAAGCACAAATTATGGTTGTAAGCTTTAAAAAAAATATTATAAACAGAGTTTACAACGTAAAGACTGGACACAAAAAAAATGGTTTCCCCATCCTACTTAAAACGCACAATGTGCCTTTGTAGCACGAGTGCAAAAGCTTCCTGGTTAATTTAAACAGTTTTAACATTTAAAAATAACACTAATCTACAAATCTACAAAAATAGTAAAGAATCTCTCAAGAAATCTTTAACTTACCTGTGATTCATTGATGATTTCCAAACCGCAGCGTAAGTAAACGGAAGAACAAGGTAAAACGCGGGACACAATGCGGTCTCATTCACAAATTTTAAAACTGTAGTAGTTCACGTGTTCTTACCTTGCGCACGTGGTAGGTCCATCCGGGTGCTGTGGAATCAGGTGATTTTTCCCTTTGTTAATTTCGCCGGTAGTGTCTTTGCCATGATCAAACATGGCAGACGTAAAGTTTTCTGGGACATCATTTAACATCATCAAAAAGGTAATTGCACTTCCGGTGGCGGCGATGTCCGAGTGAGCCGCACATTCGGTGGGCTCTCACTCCGGCGGGACTGAACAGCTGTTTCCCCGCGATAGCGGGACCACGGAGGCGGCAGAAAGGCTGCCGGGAACAGAAGAGGAGAGCGGGCTGCAGAAAATGAAAGTGTGGGAGGCCAGCAGGTGAGGAAGAAAGAGAGAGAGACGGAGGCAAGGAGGAAGCTGACCTGCAGGGTAAGATGGCGGACCCACGGACCTTCCTTCCTCCAGGACAAAGGGGAAAAAAAGTTTGGAGTTGCTGAGGAGGGACAGCTTGGACCCACTTCAGATGCCCAGGAGGGGGTAAAAATTTAAGGTGCTGGGCAAAGGAAAGCGGCAGCGAAGGCGCTGAGGAGCGGGCTGCGGCATATGGAACAGCGGGATTCCAGAAGGCAGAAGAAGAAGGAGAAAAAGGGACAGAGACAAGGACCTGAAGAAAATTACCTGGGACCTCAGATGGCGGACACACGGACCCCGGACTCAGCAATCCAGTTGGCGCTGGATAACATGCTCCAGGTAATGAAGTCCAGTTTTGAAGCGCTGAAGCGGGACAGCTTGGACCCAATCCAGAAAGCGGTGGATCAGCTGAACCAGAGGATGGACGCCCAGGATGTGAAAGTTAAGGAGCTGGGAGAGGCGGTGGAGGAGCAGGCGGATGCGCAAACGGTTGCAGCGGTAGAAGTGGACGGCCTGAAAGAGCGGCAGAGAAGACTGCTGGACAGAGTGGAGGAGCTGGAGAATAGAATCCGCAGGAACAATCTGAGGATGGTCGGCCTCCCGGAGGGGGCGGGGGGAGCTGATGCTGCAGCGTTTGTAGCAGACCTGCTGAAGCAGCTGATGGGAGCCGAAGCCTTTCCACGACCGTTGGAGCTGGAGGGGGCACACAGAGTGCAGGCAAGGCAGGGGCGGCCGGGCGGACCCCCCCGCCCGATGGTGATTAGGTTCCACAGGTTCGTGGACACGGAGCGGGTGCTGCAGTGGGCAAAGAGCGCCAGGAGCAGCACGTGGAACAACAGTGTTCTCCGCATTTATCAGGATCTAAGCCAGGAGGTGGCTCGGCGGCGAGCAGCCTTTAAGAATGTCAAGGAGGTGCTGTTCAAGAAGCACGTGAAGTTTGGTCTGCTGTTCCCAGCCCGGCTATGGGTCACGCACCAGGGTCAACACCACTACTTCTCCGAGCCCGAAGAAGCGATGGATTTTGTGAGGGACCTGGGGCTGGTCCCGAAAGGAGGCCCCAAGGACGCGAGTTAGGGCCCGAGGATTTCTGTGGGAAGGAACGCCGAATGTGCCTGGACCGCTGCTCAACGGTTTGCTGGGCCAAAGGGGCCAAGCGGAACATTTGAGACTCTTTCCTTTGTTCATGGACATTTATGTGCTTTTTCTCTTTTTTCTGTGGTTTTTTTCCCTTTTTATGGGTTTTTTTTAAAATTTTTTTTAATTTTTATTTTTTCCTGTTTGGGCTTTTTGGTGCAGCTCGTGGAAGACACTGGAACCGGCTTGCCCCAGTGGGTGGGGAGGAGGGCGGGGAAACAAGGGGAATGGGACAGGAAGGCGCCGGAGTGTTGAGTCACCGGGCTAGCAGATTGGCTAGTCAAGGAAGTCAGATGGGGGGGGAAGTAACAGCCAGTAGATGGCGGGGGTGGGGGTATCGGGGGATGGGGTTAGGGGAGGGGGGGGGTTGTTCTGCTGACGGGAGAGGGACTTGAAATAGGCACTGGAAAGGAGGTCGAGGGTGGAGGCAGCCGAAGGGCGGGCCAGGAATGGCGCGACGCACGGGTCAGGGGCCGGCCCGAGAAAGGCTATGGCTGACCGGCGGGGTGGGGGGGGGTGGGATGTGCCCCCCGACCAGGCTGATCACCTGGAACGTCAAGGGACTGAATGGGCCGGTTAAGAGGGCGCGGGTGTTCGCGCACTTGCGGGCCCTGAGGGCGGACGTAATTATGTTGCAGGAGACACATCTGAAAGTGTCAGACCAGACCAGGCTAAGGAAGGGCTGGATTAGCCAGGTCTTCCACTCGGACTTGGACTCGAAGTCCAGAGGGGTGGCAATCATGATCAACAAGCGCGTGCAATTTGAGGCAGAGGGCATATCTGCAGACAGGGGGGGCAGATACCTGATGGTACGGGGCAGACTGGAGGGGAGAAGGGTGGTGCTGGTGAATATATATGCCCCGAACTGGGATGACGTGGACTTTATTAAAAGAGTGCTGGGGAAGATCCCGGACTTGGATTCTCGCAAGCTAATAATGGGAGGGGACTTTAACATGGTCCTTGACCCGACTTTGGATCGGTCGGGTCCCAGAACGGGTAGACTCTCAGCAATGGCAAGGGAGCTGAAAGGGTTTATGGGGCAAATAGGGGCAGTGGACCCCTGGAGAGAGGGACAGCCAACAGGAAGGGGCTACTCGTTTTACTCGCACGTCCATAAAGTATATTCCAGGATAGATTTCTTTGTAATAAGCAGGGACTGTATGGGGGAGGTAAAGAACACGGAATACTCAGCAATTACCATTTCAGACCATGCCCCGCATTGGGTGGACCTGCAGTTCGGGGGAGCGAGTTATCAACGCCCGCAATGGAGGCTAGATGTGGGACTGCTGTCGGAGGAGGGGATCTGCGAGAGGCTTCGGAAATGTATAAAAAATTACCTGCAGGTGAATGACACTGGGGAGGTCTCAGCGGCGACCGTGTGGGAGGCGCTAAAGGCAGTAGTTCGGGGGGAGCTGATTTCAATTGGGGCCCACAAAGCCAAGGCAGACCGGGCAGAGATGGATAGATTGGTCAGGGAAATGGGCCGGATAGATGAAGAGCACGCGGAGTCCCCGGGGGAGGTTTACTCAGGGAAAGGCGGAGGCTACAGGCGGAACTGGGGGCACTATCCACGAGCAGGGCCGTGGAACAGCTTAGGAAGGCGAGGGGAGTGGTGTACGAGTATGGGGAAAAGGCTAGCAGGCTGTTAGCGCAGCAACTCAGGAGGAGGGAGGCGGCCAGGGAAATAGGTAGAGTGAGGGACGAGGGGGGGCGCAAAGTGGAGGATCCGGCAGAATTGAATAGGGTATTCCGGGACTTCTATCGTAAGCTGTATACTTCGGAGCCGCCGGAAGAACCGGAGGGGATGAAAAGGTTTCTGGACGGGTTAACATTCCCAACAGTTGGGGGGGGGGCAAGTGGAAGAGCTGGGCGCCCCGATTAGAGTAGAGGAGGTATTGGGGGGCCTAAAGGCCATGCAATCGGGGAAGTCCCCGGGGCCGGATGGATACCCAGTAGAGTTTTATAGGAAGTTCTCTGAGCTGGTGGGCCCGGTCTTGGCGAGGGTTTTCAATGAGGCAAGGGACAGAGGGACCCTGCCGCCGACAATGTCACAAGCCACCATATCTCTGATATTGAAGCGGGGTAAAGACCCGGAGGTGTGCGGGTCCTACAGGCCAATCTCCCTGATTAATGTAGACGCCAAGCTCCTGGCAAAGGTACTGGCGGGGAGAATGGAGGACTGTGTACCGGAGGTGATTGGGGAGGATCAAACTGGGTTCGTTAAAGGTCGGCAGCTGGCGGCCAATCTGAGGAGATTGCTCAACGTGATAATGATGCCCCCGGGGTAGAGATGTGGAGGTAGTGGTGGCAATGGACGCCGAGAAGGCCTTTGACCGGGTAGAGTGGGACTATCTATGGGAGGTGCTCGGACGGTTTGGTTTCGGGGAGGGATTGGTGGATTGGATCAAATTATTATATCAGGCCCCGAGGGCCAGCGTCAGGACTAACAGAGAAGTGTCGGAGTACTTTAGGTTGTACCGAGGGACCAGGCAGGGCTGCCCGCTCTCCCCGCTGCTGTTTGCCCTGGCCATAGAGCCGCTGGCGATGGCGCTGAGAGCCGCAGAGGGTTGGAAGGGGATGGTGAGGGGCGGGGTTGAACACAGGGTTTCTCTTTATGCAGACGACCTGCTCCTGTACGTGTCGGACCCAGTGGCCGGGATGGGAACTATACTGGGAATGCTGAGGGAGTTCGGCCAGTTCTCAGGATACAAATTAAATACGGTCAAGAGTGAAATGTTTGTGGTCCAGGCAAGGGGCCAGGAGAATAGATTGAGAGGGCTACCGTTTAGGCTGGTTGAGGAAAATTTCCGGTATTTGGGAATCCAGGTGGCACGAGACTGGGGCAGGCTGCATAAGTTAAATTTGGCCAGGGTGGTGGAGCAAATGAAGGGAGAGTTTCGGAGATGGGATGCACTCCCGCTGTCGCTGGCAGGGAGGGTGCAGACTGTAAAGATGACAATCCTCCCTCGATTTTTGTTTATTTTTCAGTGCCTCCCGATCTTTATCCCACAGTCCTTCTTCAAAAGAGTTAACGGGCTGATCATGAGCTTTGTCTGGGCGGGAAAGTCTCCGCGGGTAAAGAAGGCGATGTTGGAGAGGAACCGCAGCGAGGGAGGGCTGGCTTTGCCGAGTCTGGTCAATTATTACTGGGCGGCCAACATCGCTATGATAAGGAAGTTGATGGTGGGTACGGGGTCTATTTGGGAGCGGGTGGAGGCGGCTTCGTGCAGGGGCTCCAGTTTGGAAGCCCTGGTCACGGCTCCTCTACCGCTGCCGCCGGCCAAGTACACCACCAGCCCGGTAGTGGTGGCGACCCTGCGGATATGGGGCCAGTGGAGGAGGCATGTGGGGGAGATGGGGGCGTCTGTCTGGGCGCCAATCTGCGACAACCATCGGTTTGCCCCCGGCAGTATGGATGGGGGGTTCCGAGTATGGCGGCGAGCAGGGGCGGGAAGGGTGGGTGATATGTTCCTGGAAGGGAGCTTCGCGAGTTTGAGGAGCTTGGAGGAGAAATTTGGGGTGGTAAGGGGAAATGATTTTAGATACCTACAGTTGCGGGACTTTGTTCGTAGACAGGTCCCATCTTTCCCGCGCCTCCCGCCAATGGGGATCCTAGACAGAATAGTCTCTGGGAGGGATGAAGGGGAGGGTAGAGTCTCGGGTATTTATAAGGTGCTCATGAGGGAGGAAGGGTCCCAGACAGAGGAACTGAAACTTAAATGGGAGGAGGAGCTAGGCGGGGAAATGGAGGATGGGCTGTGGGCAGAGGCCCTGAGTAGGGTAAACTCGACCGCGACATGTGCTAGGCTCGGGCTGATCCAATTTAAGGTCGTTCACCGGGCCCATATGACGGTGGCTCGGATGAGCAAATTTTTCGGGATAGAGGACAAATGCGCTAGGTGTGCGGGAGGACCAGCGAACCATGTTCACATGTTTTGGGCATGCCCTGAGCTGAGGGGGTACTGGGAGGGATTTGCGGGGGTCATGTCCCAGGTGCTAAAAACAAGGGTGGTGATGAGCCCAGGGGTGGCAATTTTTGGGGTTTCGGAAGACCCGGGCGTCCAGTGGGAGAAAGAGGCCGATGTGCTGGCCTTTGCTTCCCTGATAGCCCGGCGACGAATACTATTGGCGTGGAGGGACTCAAAGCCCCCGAAGACGGAGTGGTGGCTAGCGGACATGTCGAGTTTCCTGGGGATGGAAAAAATCAAGTTCGCCTTGAGGGGTTCTGTGCAGGGGTTCACCCGGAGGTGGCAACCATTTATTGACTTCTTTGCGGGAGACTGAGCGTCAGCAGGGGGGGGGGGGGGGGGGGGGGGGGGTTAGAGTAGAGTAGGAGGGAAAATATGGCGGGTAGTACCGATGGGAGGGAAGCGGGCTTCTGCAATATGTTACGGTGGAAGTATTGAAAGAACGTGGATGTTTGCACATTTTTGCCTTTTTTGCTTCCTTTCTGATGATGTCTGTAACTGTTTATAAAGCCAAAAACTACCTCAATAAAATTGTTTATTAAAAAAAAAGGTAATTGCAATTTTTTTTGTTAAAAATGTGGGCTATATTTAATGTTTTATGTTGTAATGTGTGCTGCTAATGTATGTTTATTTTATACTGACAAGACTGACTTGCCAACGGAGTTTAAAAAAAATTTACATAGCTTTTAAATTCGAGATCCAACGTAAATAACTGGGCAATAAAATTTACGAAATTTGCATTTTATTCCAGCACAAAAATGATAGACAACATTTAAAATAAGGAAATTTAATACTTTCCAGAATTAACCATTATTGATAAAATTGTGATAAACAGCAAAATCACTCAAATTCATTAATGAGAATGAATTATACAGCCTTAAGAACAAAGAGAGTTTCCATGTCTCTAAAAAAAATGTGAAAATGTGGGGGACACGAATGATTAAGTTATAAATTTGAATAAAATCATCTTCTGTTTTTCTTTGACCCGAGTACATTTGAATACCCAAGTATAATCCTCATAATAAAATTAATTTGGGTGGTGTGTGTGTACGAATTTAGCATAAAATATGTATGAAATGTGAATACCCTTTAAAACCACTCTTGGCCTCCAAAAAAAAATAACTAGCCATGTCCGAGTGACTACACATCCTATCGGCAGCCAATGCAGGGAGAAACTAGCCTCAGATTGGACAAGCGGCTTCATAGCAGTTTTCAAATTTTATACATTAGGCTGGTCTGTCGTGGAACTCCTGATGGATCCAACGGAATCCAGTTTGGGAAACTCTGCACTTAGCCTGCTGTGTTTTTTGCACGGGGGCTGAATATCACCATTTTAGGGTTTCTCACTAATTAAATAATATTCAGTTTTTCTGTTTTGTCTACCTCATTTCCCTCATTACTCAACTGCCCACCTTTTTGCCCATTCTCTTAACCTTTCTATATCCCTTTGCATAGACTGCCATCCTCACAGCTATGGCATCAAGCTTTGTATTCTTAAACTTGGATACATGACACTTTGTCCCTTCATCTAAGTCATTAGACTGCAAATTGTTGCAACAATTTGGATTAGTTATCTCTGTAGTGATGCTGCTAGACATAGTTTCTGGAAGGATTATCCTCTAAACTTCCTACCTTTGAAAGCAGGCATAACAGGTTATAAATCACCCAACTGAGCAGAAATTATTGGAGTGCAATGTTTTTTCTCCACATTTCCTGTTCTCTGCCTCTAATTTCCCCCTCTCACGTCAGAGTTCAGTTATTTCTTTCTAACTTTCCTTAACCTGAATTCTGCATCTCGTCTTCATTGCCTGTGTGTGATGGAATGGAGATTGACTGGTGTGTGTGCACATTATATTGTTTAAAATTTCTATGAACCGCTTGTACCAAAATGTAGATATGAAAAAGGTAAAGCTATATTTATTGCAAACAGGAGAACAATTTGGATAAGGGCCATGATTCAGGTCATTCTGATTTCACTTTCATAATATTTAATGTGTATTTTATGTATTCAGTTTCAGCTCAATCAAAATAAAATGAATTTTGCTACATTGAGAAATATTCAAGGACTGCATGCTCCACTGAAGTTGCAAATGGAATACAAATCTGTAAAACAGGTAAGGTGGTTTGTTTAAGCACTTTCAATAATAGAAGTAATTGCATTGTGAGGATTTTTCATAATGTATATGAACAGTGCATGGAGAGGCTTATATTTACACTGTTTCTGAAAGCATGCATACAAAGCGTTTACTATCATACTGGGCATGTGCAGATTCTGCTGCAGTTTGAATACAGAATTTTGTATCTCTGACACTAATTATTAGCTGCAGATCTGTTTTTACAAACTAACATTTATCTGCAAGGTTCATATAACAGACATTTGGTCACTAGTGTGAATCTTCATGTGGCGTTCCCCGTGGGAAATTAGCAGAGTCAATTTCCTTTTGTATTTTGTTAGATCTAGCTTCACCTGGTACAGGTATTGTGTGTTTGTCTGCCTTATGAATGAGGAGTGAGAGACATGATTTAATGAGATACATGTGGAACAATGGAAAAAATACTATCAGCAGATTGGTCAGCCTCTGGAGAGAACAGCAGAGTTGAAATCTTTGTCCGAACTGGAAGAAGTACAAAAGTACAGTATCTTAAATGTGATGGGAAACAGTATTTAAGTAAAATAAATAATAGAAGACATAATGAGAGCAATGAAAAATATCTACGACATAACAGAAATGAAGTTGCCAAAAGTGCACTTGAATCCAATCTCTCTATATATTTCTATTGAAGGCTACAAGTCTTTGCATGTGTTTGAGCTTTAAAAATAGGACTGCAGGTAGTTTATGCATTGACTTTATCTGGTCTCAGAAATTTTACTAAAGTCAGTGCACTCAGCAATGTGTTCCAACTTATTTCTATCAATTGTTGTCGGGTGTTTCTCTCTTATCAGCACCGAGAGATTTAAATAACACTTTCCTCTGCTGACTTTAGTCCAGGTTTCTATCACTATTTTAAAATCAGTCTCCAAAAAAGATAGAGGGATGGAGATTCTGATTTTTCCAGCAATGTGGAGTGACCTGTTCTGAGGTGCTATCTGGGCGATGAGCCAACCACGTTGTGTGGACCAAGATTTATATCTCGGTCAGACTGAATAGGAGGTGCCCTTCATGAGCCAGTTGTTTTTATCATCCAGCATTTTTTATGTTTGTATTTTAGTGCTCGCCTGCAAATGACCAGATTTTCTGAATTCCATTTCATGACTGGTATGAGTTGCTTGTTGTTGGGATGCCACTTTGTTGTGGTAGATTTGAACTTTCAACCTCTGGATTGCTATGCCACAACCGCTAGGATTGCTGTACCGATGTTTGTAAGGGATTTAAATTATGAAACTTCGGAGATATTTTTGAGTGGTCTCCAGATAGGAGATTGCAGATATGTTCACAATTTCCTAACATTTGCTTGTCAGGAGACATTTCCTACTTAAGTAAATAATCAACGCTTCTCCCAATTCCTTGTGGTAAAAGTATTGAACCAAGTTGACGGTCAGAAGTTTTGGATTTCAGTTTCACTTCCGTATTTTTATGCATGGAGTTATGCTGACAATTCACTGCAGCACTGGGAGCATGCTGTACTTCTAGCCAAATATTATTTGGGCACTATTTGTAAAAGAACAAGGGAGTTCTTCCAAATCTGGCCAATCTTCTTCCCTTGATTAATAGCACTAAAACAAAAAATGAACTGATCATCCCTCCTTTGCCGTTTGTAGGACAAAACCTTGCACAACATGGTTGCTACATTTGCTTACAGTTCAAGGCAATTGTATATGAAATGTCTTAACCTATTCTCTGTAAAGGTAAAGCCACCATAGTTCCAAATGACCAGAGGCTGCTTTTCCCTTTTGAGGGGGAGAGCTGACTGGCAGTGATTTAGCCTGATGATATCACACCTCAAGCGCGGCGGGGGGGGGGGGGGGGGGCTTACTTTTGAATGGTTGACTGTTGATCTCAAAATGCTGTTTCAAAAGCTACCAAAAGATAACTCTGCTGTTTCAAATTAGGCACAGCGTTTGCCTTTCCTCATAAGCTCGAACATTGCACTGGAAACTCTCCAAGGGAACGATGAATGCATTGGCTTTGAAGACATATTGAATGGTAAGTTTATACGGCTTGGTGCATTCTTCTGCTTTATTTAGCATCTGAATTCATACCTGTGCAGCAAATAAAAATAGATATTTTTTTTGTTTCCTGGTTTTACTTTTATATTTAAAAAAAATAACAATTGGTGTAAATATTAAAATATCTGAACAGAAAAACAAATTAGATGTCTGAGTATCAATAGTTTTGTAAACTGTCTTATGGTGAAATTAGTTACTTATCAAGCAGTTTGTGTAGAAGTATCCTTGTTGCACTTTATCTTGATACGTAATCTTGAGATTGTGAAAGCTGCCACTTCATTTCCTTTCCTTTTTAGATCCAGCCCAGAGCGAAGTTATGGGAGAACCACATCTTATGATGGAGTACAAACTTGGCTTAATGTAATTAACTGACATTCCTGAAAATTTTAGAGACAAGTATTGCTTCCTGTTGCTCTGCATAGGCATGTTTCAGGAACATCTAAAATGACCCTCTGCGCAAGTGATTGGCCCAAATGAAGAGTGATTTGACACTTTGTGGACTTCAACTTCTGAAAAAAGAGCAACTGTTAAGCTTATAGTTTAGAAAAACTGGACTGCTAACAAAGTCCAAACTCTTCCAAAATAAATACTTATTAAGATAGCTCAAAAATCCGTTGTATGATTATAAAAACATAGCAACGTATGAAGTTGCACACTTTAAAATGCCTTGCCATTTATGATGTGACTAAAGTGTGAGATATGTCCAAGACTTACATCAGTTATTTCAGATGTGGATTGATTTTGTCAGTCAAGCATTTAATATCCATTAGGATTGCAGTGCTATTATTGAGCCACTTTTACAGAGGATCAGAGATTTTGTACCAAAACAAATGCTGAAATGCTTTGGTCTGGGAATAGGATGCAAGGATTTGCTGCAAACCAAGTTGGCTGTGCATTTTGTTTCAATGTCAACATTATTGCCTTTTGATCAGCAGAAGGTTGTATCCTTAAGTGATTTAATGTCCAAGATACTTCATATCTTAACTTGGCACATTGTATAAGGAAATATGTTTTGATTTCTCAGTTCAATCTTTAAGTCATATTGATAAAATGTTATCTCCTTAAATTGTGTTTCCATATTGAAAGCTCATCTGCTACAATTAGGTGAAAACACTTTAGGCAAGTTCCAATAGGTACTCCAGAATCCGTTAATTTTATTTGTGAGCAAAAAGAAAATTGCACAAATCTTTCAGATTCCATAAAACTTGAAGCTGGTTGGCAGACAAAGAGCAGAATTATGTCAGAAAGGGAAGAAGAAGAATAGTTAAATGTAAGGTTACTTTGCATTTTGCTTCTCTCCTTTCCCACTCTTTTTTTCCCAGTTCTAATTATCTGAAATATAAAATTGTGTACAGTCCATCTGATAAACGAAAGCCTTGAGTTTATTTCAAAAATGAAAGAGTTTGTTAGGTTTGCAATCTTGTCACTTCGAGCTGATTCTGTATTTTTTAATTCATTAAATAAAAATGCGTATAATGAATTTTACTTATTTACTACTTATCAATACTTGGATGGTTAATCTTTATGAGGAATTACTGTATGAAGCAGTAAATTATTCAGCACATTTCACATATACAAGCTTGAGACAATTTTATTCAATGTTTTATTATGTGTTTGATTAGAAATGGTGCTTGAGTGCAAATATAATTGTCCTGTCATTTAAGATGCCCTCCAGAATAAAGAACAAAGAAAAGTACAGCACTGGAACAGGTCCTTCAGCCTTCCAAGCCTGTGCTGACCATGCTGCCTGTCTAAACTAAAATCTTCTGCACTTCCGGGGTCCGTATCCCTCTATTCCCATCCTATTCATGTATTTGTCAAGATGCCCCTTAAACGTCACTATCGTCCCTGCTTCCACCACCTCCTCCGGCAGCGTGTTCCAGGCACCCACTACCCTCTGTGTTTTAAAAAAAAACTTGCCTCGTACATCTCCTCTAAACCTAGCCCCTCGCACCTTAAACCTATACCCCCTAGTAATAGACCCCTCTACCCTGGGAAAAGGCCTCTAACTATCCACTCTGTCTATGCACATTATAATTTTGTAGACCTCTATCTGGTCGCCCCTCAATCTCCGTCGTTCCAGTGAGAACTGAGTTTATTCAATCTCTCCTCATAGCTAATGCCCTCCATACCAGGCAACATCCTGGTAAATATCTTCTGCACCCTCTCTAAAGTCTCCACATCCTTCTGGTAGTGTGGCGACCAGAATTGAACACTATACTCCAAGTGTGGCCTAACTAAGGTTCTAAACAGCTGCAACATGACTTGCCAATTTTTATACTTCGGCCAATGAAGGCAAGCACGCCGTATGCCTCCTTGACTACCTTCTCCACCTGTGTTGCCCCTTTCCGTAACCTGTGGACTTGTTGTCTCTCAAAATCTATAATAGTGACCATTTTAACCTGTAACTACTTGAACTAAATTTTGCTTTGAAAATTCATTTTGAGAAGAATGTTCAAAGATTCAAACATTTGTTTCAAGGCACAACAATATCCGGATTGAATAAATCCCATCTGGAAGTGATTTAAATTTTCATTATTCCTAGGTCTCTAACCATTTAAAAAAAAATATCCTGGTTTTAAAAATCTGTATAGCTTTCCTGCATGATCCTGTTTCACAGATTAACCTTTAAAAATAAAGTTTTATGTGTAGAATTTGCATTTTGTGCTATATGCGAACAGCCTACAAAACATTTTTTTCACTTTGGGCAGTCTGTACACCTCTCTCCGAATTCAACCACTGCTGCATGCTAACTTCAGACTGAGGCGAATGCCACTTGTTAAAAGCCCCTCTGGAATCAGAGTTTATGGTGCAATGGTAACATTGCTGCTGCTATCATCCTTGAATTTGGACTAAGATCATGGTATGTTAAAATGCATCAATTGACTTTCATTCAATTTCCCCACATCCTGAAGGTCACTAATCTTGTGTTTATTCTCCTCCGTATCTATCTTCACTTTTCACCAGAGAGAAGCACAGTGATCACTAAGAGGGGAGAAAATAGATGGGGGCAAAAAAGCTTGTACCTAGGCTTCCTAAACTGGGCAGTTACCCCAGTGGGGTCACGAAGTGAGACTTTTTGGCCGTGATCCTCGAGGCAGCACAGCTTGAGGCTGCACGCCTCTGCATTGTAGTTACATGTAAATAAGTATTGCAATTGCTGTTTGCCAAAGATGAAATGAAAATATTACATTGGCGCTGAGGATAAAAGGAAAAAAAAGCAGTCACGGTTGTGAGCATTGTCACGTTGAAGTTCAGTTTGAGTTGAGAAACATAAGAGTGTTCAGTTGTGCCCTTATTCTGACGGATAGATACTTTTGATGCTTCTATGGACGATTGAACACAGTACATTGAACGTTTGGGCTATTTTTTTCAGACCCAACAAAATAGAGGAGGAAGGGAAGAGAAAGGGAATCGGAGTGCGTGTGACCCAGGCCTACAATTTAATATGCAGCCTCACATCCCCAAGCGACCCAACTCAAGTCATTCACTGAGATAGTTGAATTGGTCAAAACACACTACTACTTGAAGCTATCACTGATATTACAGCGATTTAAATTCAACTCAACCAGGAGAGCCCTTGGGAAAACTTATTGCAAATTATATTACCAAGTTGATTGCCAAGCACTAGGACTTTGAAACCACACTCCACAATATGCTGCGGGATCCTTCAGCCTGTGGGGTAAATGACGCCATCCAAAGGAAGCTTTTAGCAGAGGCAGAAACCCGAACAGGCGCCGGAATGTGGCAACTAGGGGCTTTTCACAGTAACTTCATTGAAGCCTACTCGTGACAATAAGCGATTTTCATTTCATTTCAAATACATTTTAAGAAAGAGCTGGAGATAGTGTGGGGGTTGGAGAAGGCACAAAATGGTCCAGTCCACCAGTTAAGGTGGGAAGCTACAGTCAGTAATAGCACCAAAAATTAAGATGTAATTTTAAAATGGGAAGATTTAAAAGAGCCAGTCAATTGCCTGGGATTGAAATAATGTTACCAGTACAGTGTAATCACTCCACTGAAGCCTGTCAGTATAAAGAGGCTCAATGTTTTTTCTGCCACAGGAAAGGTCACATAAGGGACCGATGTAAAAATAAGTCAAGTCTACCCAGTAACAGAGTTAGTATTCCATCGCAAGTGAATAATGTGGGAGAGTCCAGTACTACTGATTTAAATGTTCACTCACTGTTCAGTGTGAAAGCAGGCAAAGTAAGCCCCAATTCCTGTTGTTTTTTGTAAATGGTAGACCCTTTAAGATGGAAGTTGCCATGGGGGCCTCTGCCCTGGTAATAAGAGAGCACACATTTGAGAGCACACACATTTGTGGCAGCACGGTAGCATGGTGGTTAGCATAAATGCTTCACAGCTCCAGGGTCCCAGGTTCGATTCCCGGCTGGGTCACTGTCTGTGTGGAGTCTGCACGTCCTCCCCGTGTGTGCGTGGGTTTCCTCCGGGTGCTCCGGTTTCCTCCCACTGTCCAAAGATGTGCGGGTTAGGTGGATTGGCCATGCTAAATTGCCCGTAGTGTCCTAAAAAGTAAGGTTAAGGGGGGGGTTACGGGTATGGGGTGGATACGTGGGTTTGAGTAGGGTGATCATGGCTCGGCACGACATTGAGGGCCGAAGGGCCTGTTCTGTGCTGTACTGTTCTATGTTCTATATTTTCAAAAGAGTCCAACCATTGAGTTTGAGGGGTACCAGAGCAAAACTAACAACTTATATAGGAGAAGCCATCTCAGCAGCACTCTGCTCAGCTCCTGGTGATGAGTGTCAGGCAACGGGCAAAGTCTTTTGAGCTGTGATTAGCTCAAGGTAATCAAGTTGGAGATCTTCAAAGTACGGGAAGGCGACTACCTGAGTTAAGAAGTGTGAGAACGTTATTCGTGATGAGTTAGGTAAAATAAAGGGCCTCTAGGCGAAGATCTATGTGATCCAGGGGCAACCCCTTGGTTTTTTTAGAGTGAGATCAGTGCCATATGCCTCATGAGAAAGGTTGGACATGGAACTGAAGAGATTGGAAGAACCGGGCATTATCCTGCCAGCTAATTCGTGGAGTAATTCCTGTGATAAAGCCTGAAAAGACTGCCCACATCTGTGGAGACTACAAATTAACAGTTAATCAGGCTGCCAAGTGAGATAAATATCCAATCCCCAAGATTCAAGACTTCTGTGCAAGGCTGTCTGGAGGTCAGTCTTGTACAAAGCTAAACATGAGTCACACTAGGTTTCCCAAGCTTCTGTTTCGCACATTTTGTTTCCGCATACGTGCCTACCCTTTGGGCATGTTTTCTGGATGACGATGGAAAGTCTATTGCAAGGATTGCCATGAGTCGTCGTATGTTGCTCCACCATTAGGGCTGTACATTCAACTGTCCAGGCTACAATTCCTGGAATTCCTTCTCTAAATCTCGCTGCCTCCCTCTCAGACACTCCTTAAAATCAACCTCCTTGATTAAGCATTTAGTAATCTTCTCGAACATCTCCGTCTGTTGCTTGGTGTTGAGTTTTCTTTGGTAGTGCTGTTGGGGGTGCTTCGGGGGATGGTTTACTTAATTGTGCGATATAAATACAACCTTTCGTTGTCAATCAGGTTATTCTCCAGCCTGAAGATTCACCTTTTTAAAACAAATTTCTCGTCTCACTTCTCTTGCATTTAATCATGTTTTCATGTTCTCTTCTAAATAACTCAATTAATGGACACACTAACCCTCTCTTTAAAGCTTTAAATGTCTATCAAATATTCCCTTAATCTATTCCAGCTACTTCTCAATTATTTAAATTGTAATAATTCCAGAAGGTGCTGGCTGAAAGACAAAGCAGGTTTATTTTCAGACATAAATGAAGCCACAGCGTACTAAACAAATGTTCCAGCCCGGACTTATTGGGAACTGCCGGTCCGGGTCTATGGGTCAACATTTAAGGCTCCACTGGTGAGCCCCTATTGGGCTGGCCTCCACCCGCTCAACACGCAAACTCTTATTCCACAAGCCCATGGGGAGATCGATCAGCGATTTCCCCAGTGGTCATCACGAGAGTTTGAACTCAAAACATCCTTTGTATTTGTATCTCTAGTAACCAGACAGCATCCTAGTAAGTCTGTGCTGTACTTTCTCTATTGCTGCAACATTTGTTTACACAATAACTCATCTGTGGTTTCACTCCAGATGTTAGATTTGTCATTACTACTTTGCTTTTATGTTCTATACCCCTTGCCATAAAACAGAGTACTCCAATAGATTTCTATGGTCATATTTACTTGAGATGTTGATTTGTGAAATGACAGCTCCTGCAGAAACAGCTAGCTGTTTCAATTATGACAAACTTCCACATTTTGTTCTGAATACTATCACTATCGAATCAAGCAGGCAGCACCTAGTCTATGCTGACACCAAAGGAAAAACTTGAGATTGTCAATCTCGTCTCTCTATCTAATTCATTTAACGCAAAAAAACAAAAACAAATCATGTCAACTGCTTAGAAATCTTTGGAGTTATTTGCTGGGATTTTCTGGTGGTGATTGACAACAAAACCATCAGTGTTGGCCATTATTGCTTCTCTGGAACAGTAACCTCTTGAGTCCACACATGCGGAAATTAGAATACTCCAGAGGGTCATTCGGCCCATTGAGTCTGTGCTTTTTCAAAGAGCAATCCGGTTAGTCTCACTCCTACAGTCCACCATAATATGTATTTTGTTTTTCAAGTATTTATACAATTTCCTCTCGAAGGGAATGGTGCACTCCAAATCCTAACCATTCATCATAAAAAAAACCTTTTCCTCATATTGCCTCTGGTTCTTTTGCCAGCCACCTTAAATCTGTGCCCTCTAGTGGTTGATATAGAACAAGTCATCTCAAAGTCGTATTGAAAAAAATAGCGAAGGTATGCTGTTAATTGGTATTTAATTGAATTTGTAAGAACAATGATTGCCCCTAAAATGGGAGCATTATCTCCCTTGAACTATTCTCTGTACCCTAGCTAAAGGTCCGAATAGGCAGCCTTTTCCTGAGCACCAGCCAATACAGTCATCACCAGCTATAAAGGGATTGGGTGATCTACCATGATGATGTGCTGTCTGTATCACTCCTCTTTCCCAGTAACCTCGTAGTGGGACTTCTCATAGCTGAGTCATTCCTTGTTACTGTGAAACATGGCATAATGTTAAGATCTAAAATTAACCTGTATAATCTGTAGTTCCGTATTAAATTTGGTCTGTGGTGAGTTACTTAATTCTTTCCAGGGTGTCAACCGGGGAAGCTACACTTGCTCATTGTGCCCTAGGTTGAAGAGGAGAAAGGAAAAATCTCCTGATTCTGAGTGTTATCCAGTTCTCAGTTCCTCAACGAGAATGTCTTCTTCTCGTGGTCCCGTAACTCAGCAAATCAACCCTGGAGCCATAGGTCTTTAGGCAGATGAGATGAGAATTGCTCTGAGGAAGGGGAGCTCCCCAGCCAGCGTTTTGTTCTCCCTCTGTCCACTTTCGCCATTTCTCTGCAGCAGAGTCTATGCAGTTTCCGGTTGTGTTGGATGAGGCGTCCCCAAGTGGCATAGCTTACAGTAAATATCTCCCAAACAATGCTGTTCGTTTGTCCCTTTTCCAATTAGGTTTTTGGTGTCCTTAGTACATTTTATCTGTCCTTGAGTTTGAAAGCCACCTTTAAGTTCTGAAAGGAGAGTCCTCTGAGGGAAGGTGCTGGGTTGGGGGGATTGCCACCCCGTCTAGCAGAGACCAATTCTTACTATTTGGGGGTTCAGGGGGCCTGGGATTGGATGTGACTTCACAAACTAAATTTTGAAGCATGGCAAGCAGGGTTCGAGTGAAGTTGCAGAGGTGGGACAGCCTTCCACAGAGGCCGGTGGGCTGGAGTTCAATCTATTCGGATGAACATTTTGCCACGATTTGTATTATTTCAATGCCTCCCAGTTCTTCTGCCAAAGTCATTTTTTTTGCGAGATGGAGCAGCTCACAATGGGCTTCAAATGGGCAGGGATAACACCTTGGATTCAGAGAGGAGTCCTACAGAGGGAAAGGCAGGTGGGGGGGGGGGGGGGGGGGGTTGGTGCTGCCAAATTTGTTGTATTCTTGGGCAGTCAATGCAGAGAAAGTGTTGGGTGGTTTGGGGATCAGGACATTAGTTGGGTACAGATGGAGTCGGGGTCACGTGGAGGGATTAGTCTGGAGGCCCTAGTGACGGCATCTCTGCCGTTTTCACTCGTCAAATATTCTGTGAATCTGATGGTAGTCTCCGCGCCAAAAATATGGCTGCAACTCCGTCAGCATTTCAAATTAAGGGTGTTGTCAAGGTGGGCCCCAATCTGTAGGAACCACTTATTTAAGCCGGCGAAATTGGATATTACATTCAGGGGTTGGAAAGATAAGGGACTAGAGAGGGTGAGGGATTTGTTTCTGGAGGGGGGCGGTCTGTGAGTTAGGAGGCGTTGAGGAGAAAGCAGAGCTTGGGGACTGAAAAGGATCAGATATTTCCAGGTGCGGGGTTTTGTTCCACGGGCATTTCTGACTTTCCCAGAGGCACCTATCTTGCTGGAGAGGATCCATTCGTGTGCGGGGTCGGAGGAGAGTAGCACATCTGGGATATATGGGCGGATTATGGGAGAAGAGTAGGTTTTGGCAGTTGAGGTGAAGGCCAGGTGGGAGGATGAGCTAGGACCCATTGTGGATGAGGAGGTGTGAAGTTAGACCTTTCACAGGATGAATGCTACGTCATCCTATGCGAGGCTGAGCTTGATACAGCTAAAGATCGTGTTTAGGGCGCACCTCACTGAGGCCAGGATGAGTCGAGGATAAGAACTAGGAGCAGGAGTAGGCCATCTGGCACTTCGAGCCTGCTCCACCATTCAATGAGATCATGGCTGATCTTTTGTGGACTCAGCTCCACTTTCCCACCTGAACACCATAATCCTTTATTCCTTTCTTCTTCAAAAAACTATCTATCATTATCGTGAAAACATTCAATGACGGCGCCTCTACTGCTTCACTGGGCAGGGAATTCCATAGATTCACAACCCTTTGAGTGAAGAAGTTCCTCCTGAGCTCAGTCTTAAATCTATTTCCCCTTATTTTGAGGCTATGCCCCAAAGTTGTGCTTTCACCCGCCAGTGGAAACAACTTCCCCACATCTATCTATTCCCTTCATAATTTTATAGGTTCCTATAAGATCCCCCCTGCATCCTTCTAAATTCCAACGAGTACAGTCCCAGTCTATTCAACCTCTCCTCGTAATCCAACCCTATCAACTCTGGGATTAACCTAGTGAATCTCCTCTGCACACCCTCCAGTGCCAGTACATCCTTTCTCAGGTAAGGAGACCAAAACTGAACACAATACTCCTGGTGTGGCCTCACTAACACCTTATACAGTTGCAGTATAACCCCCCTAGTCTTAAACTCCATCCCTCTTGCAATGAATGACAAACTCCATTTGTCTTCTTAATCACCCATTGCACCTGTAAACCAATGTTTTGCAACTCATGCACTGGCACACCCAGGTCCCTCTGCATAGCAGCACATTTTAATATTTTATCATTTAGATAATACTGTAATCCCTTTTGTTGTTATTCCTACCAAAATGGATAACCTCACATTTGTCAACATTGACTCCATCTGCCAGACCCTAGCCCAGTCACTTAAACTATACAAATTCCTCCACAGACTTCCAGTATCCTCTGCACTTTTTGCTTTACCACTCATCTTAGTGTCATCTGCAAACTTGGACCCATTGCCCTTGGTTCCCAACTCCAAATCATCTATATAAATTGTGAACAATTGTGGGCCCAACACTGATCCCTGAGGGACACCACTAGCTACTGATTGTCAACCAGGGAAACACACATTAATCCCCACTCTTTGCTTTCTATTAATTAACCAATCCTCCATCCATGCTACTACTTTACCCTTAACACCATGCATCCTATCTTATCTTTATCTTTATCTCGAGAGGGTCTGCTCACCATACATTCTTGTCCTGTCCCAAGCAAGCATGAGATTGTGCTAACTCTGACGACCACTTGTGACCAATTTCCCCACAAGGGTTCATAATTGAGTTTTGACTTTACAAGCACAAAAATCTGAGGGCCAAGACTAAGGTGACAGAATCACAAAATAATACAGTGCAGAAGAGGTCCTTTGGCCCATCGAGTCTGCACCAACACAGGAAAAACATCCGGCCTGTCTACCTAATCCCATTTGCCAGTACTTGGCCCATAACCTTAAATGTTATGATGTGCCAAGTGCTCATCCAGGTATTTTTTAAAGGATGTGAGGTAACCCACCTCTACCATCCTCCCAGACAGTGCATTCCAGACCGTTACTACTCCTGGGTAAAAAAGCTTTTCTTCAAATTCCCCTTGAACCTCCTGCCCCCTCACCTTGAATTTGTGTCCCCTTGTAACTGACCCTTCAACTTAGGGGAACAGCTGTTCCCTATCCACCCTGTCCATGCCCCACATAATCTTGTACCCTTCAGCATATCCACAATGTACAATATGGCAACAACTGAGCAGTCACTGTCAGTGACATTCAGATCACCTTCAACCTCTTCAACTATGTTTACAAAATGATTACTCTCTCACTTAACATCAATCAGTAAGATCAGAAACCTCCAGGAGCCCTCCCCTGGACAAGCACCTATACCTCCAGCTAACGTTATTGATGGGGAGACCTTACAGGCATTGATACCTTGTCAGCTACCTTTCTCAAAAGGTTACAATTGAATAGGGGATCCAGCACAGTAATCCAGTAACTCCTACTGGAAACTGACATACAAATAGATATCAGTGGTAAGAAGACCAGGCCAGTTGAATAATCTGCTTACTCTCTGGTCGGATACAAGAAAACAAGCCAACTAGATGAGTAAGGAGGAGATATGCAGAATAGATCCAATGAGCATGTACCAAATGTTTCATGAAAGAAATGGGTGAAATATTGGTATTATGAAGGATTGATGATCCAGCTGACAATGACTTAACTTCCATATGCTTAGTACAAAGAAAAGCACAGGAACAGGCCCTTTGGCCCTCCAAGCTTGCGGTGGCTATGCTGGCCATCTAACCTAAAACCTTCTACACTTCCTGGGTCCGTATCACTCTATTCCCATCCTATTCATGTATTAGGCAAGACGCCCCTTAAGCGTCACTATCGCAGCTGCTTCCACCACCTCCTCTGGCAGCGGGTTCCAGGCACCCACTGCCCTCTGTATAAAAAAAAACATCTCTCGCACATCTCTAAACTTTACCCCTCGCATCTTAAACCTATGTCCCCTAGTAATACTTCAGACTGAGGAGATCAAATCAACCACAAGTCCACCACAAATATAAAAATGCTCAAAACGTATATCCATACTGAAATGCCACCTGTGACGGGTATCGATTCTACACAGTTATAACTACTAGCCACAGTATTAGTGAAGGCAGAAGAATATCACATCAGTTTTTAAAAAATCATGCTTGCAGCCTGTTTTACCCAGTGTCCAGTGGGTGGCGCTATAGGTCAATCAATCCCACATCAAGTGGCATTAAAGCAGAAAATGCTGGAAAATCTCGGCGGGTTCAACAGCGTTTTCAGAGAGAGTAAAGCAGAGCCAGACCATCCACCAGAACCAGGAGCACACAAAGATTCAACACCCCTCAAATCAGGCAGAAAAATGAGAAGGGGAGGAGAGAACAAGCCAGGAGGTCTATGACAGGGTGGGAGCTAGGAGAAACCAAATGATAGAAGGGATAAATCTAGATTTTGCTGTCAGTGAATCCACTTTCCCCACAGGGTGTGCTGTTAAGGTCCTGGCATTTTGAGGTCCTGCCCAGTAAGGATGTGATCCAGATTGCGGCGGGCGCAGCGAGTCGGGTGACCTGTGCGGGATTTCGCGTCTGTTGCAGAGCCCGATTTGGGGCTCTACCACAATTCACCCAACACCACGCCGGGTGCAACGTGGTGGAACATCCCGTCCCTTAGATCTGTCTCCCCTAATCTTTATGCCATTAGTTAATTGGAAGGTTTCTCCTTTCTACTGATACAAACCTGTCACAATCTTGTAGACCTCTATCAAATTTCCCTTCAATTTCCATTGTTCCATGGAGAACAACTCCAGCTCCCCCAGCATAACCTTGTAGATAAAATTCCCCCCGGAAACGTTATGATAAATCGCCTTTGCACCCTCTAAACAATCCTCACATTCTTCCTGAATTGTGGTGACCAGGACTGGATGTAAAGCTCTAGTTGTGGCCTATCCATAGCTTTATAAAGGTTCAGCATTATTTCCCCACTTTCACACACAATGCCACAATTTATGAAGCCCAAGACCCGATATGCTTTTACTAATTACTACCACGTTCAAGGATCTATGCAGATGCACCCCTGGATGCCTCTATTCCTGTACACTTTAGAACTGTACCATTTTGTGTATCTTTCCTCTCCTTACCCCATCTGCCAAAATGCATCACCTCACACTTCCCTGTGAAAATTCCACCTGCCAATGGCCCGTCCATTCTACTAACTGATCTATGTCCTGTCCTGTTGCAGTCAATTAGTACCATTCATAATGTTTGTTCCATGATGTACTAATTTCATAATTACTGCTGAATAGTATTACAGTCCCAGACCAGACCCCAATAGTGGTTAGGAAACTGGACCGAAACCCCAATAATGTTTATTTGTAAGACTGTACGGAAATACTGAATCGCTCCAGGAGTGATTGCATGAAGAAAGAGGGCTTGGTTATTATAAAAATAAAACTTTATGATAGCTACAATATTAAACTTTTTAACTTCCTGTCCAAAAGAAAAGCTTCCAATTTACACCTTAAACGCTACTACACAATTTCCCATTAAACAACAAGAAAAGGAATGAACAGCCCTCAATCTATGTTACTTAGCATCAGGCAGATCAGAATTCAACTCCTTGCTCCAAGGTTTCTCCACCAACTCCTTCTCTCCACAGTTCTCTCTAAAAATTGCTTCTCTCCTCAGCTTCTCAAAATGTGTCCTTTGGCTCCATCCAACAATGACCTCCTCTCCCCAAGCTGAAGAACAAATGGGGTGGGATTCTCCATTGCCGGACGCCGATATCGTAATCGAAGATTGGGCGGAGAATCAATTCCGACACCGGAATCGGGGCCGGTTTGTGAGTCTCCACCCCCTCCAAACCAGCATCATCGAGACTTGCGCCATGCACAGTCGCAATGCAGTTGGCGCCTCATCAACCAGCCTACTTGCAATGCTCTGCCCCCGATGGCCTGAATTCCCGACGCCGCGGGACTCGTGGCCTCACAGAAATCGTGGATGTGGCGTGGAAGCTGCGGACTGTGTCCAGCGCCACCACACTCAGCCGGGATCCGTGCCACTGGTCAGGGGGGCTTCAGCGAGGGCTAGGGGACAATTGGGGGGTGGCCAGGGAGTGGGCTGTGGGGTCGCAGTTTGCGGGTCGGGTCAGCCCACGGTCAGTGCCATGCTGCACAGCGTTATTGCTGCAGGTCATCAGCCGTGCGCATGCGTGACCCGGGACCCGGCCGATTTTGCATGATACATTCCAAGAAATCACTATAATATTTTAGCACCTTGTCTAGTTTTGCCCAAAAGCAATAAAACGTCATCCTGGAGAGCAGTCAGTGCTTCCTGGAAATGGAAAATGCAGTGTAGGCTCTTGTGTACATTCTCTTGTGTACGTTCTCTTGTGTATGTTCTCTTGTGTATATGTCTTTATAGTTGCATGTTAAGCAGTGAAGTGCGAACTAAGAAATAGTCAATTAGAAATGTAGGCTTTCACCATTTCTCTTCCTGATTTAGACAATGTTAGCTGCAAAGTAGATCCACAATTTGCTGGAGAGGAGCATTTTGCACCTTCAGTTGGCCTTTTTCCCTCAGCCTCTCACTTTAAGATGTTTTGCCCTGTACCTTGCTGCAAGTGTGAGCTGATTTGGGCACATCAGTGACAATGTGGCATCTGGGACATGAGTGAACAACAGGACCACCAATCTCCTTAATCAATCAGATTGAACGATTGAAAAAGAAATAGGGAACAACAAGAGATAATAAGAACAAATTAAAGATTGAGAGAAAGTGAAGAGTCAAAAGGAAATTATAATTATAACGAAAAATGTAGTCTAAAGAAAATAACTTGCATTTCTCAGGCTTTTCATTGCGTGCAATGAAGTCACAGGGCGGATTTTGATCTATCTCATGTTGTTCCTGACTGGCTGAATCTAAAGTTATGGTTTTTGTGTCGCGAGCTGGCATCCACATCATTCATATGAAAATTTAAAGGCACTGTGATGGGCAGGTGAAACATGTGAGATTCTGTGGCGGGAATGAGTTTCGATCAGAGGATCCCACAGTTCAGCAGTCTGCGCAGGCTATGAAAGATTTAACCCGGACAAAGAGGGACGCTCCCCATCGAAGCCTCGATATAATTGTCCATCGCCTTTTGATTAGAAGTCTGAGTTATTTGTTTAATGTATCACTTCAACCCCTTATGATCCCACTCTCACGCCCACCCCCCTCACCCCCTCACCCCCCCCCCCCCCCCATATCAATCTTTAGTATCCTGGGACCCCCTCTGTCCATCACGTCCAAGACCCTTCAACATCACTTTGGTGATGTCAAAGCAAAGACATAGACCAGATCACGGTTCAGCAATGCCACCCTGCAGATTCTCCTCCAGACTATCAGGGAACGGCAGGAAGTGCTCTTTCCAAAAACATGGCAACAGGAGACCCTCCCGCCCAATTGAGCGATTGGATGCAACCTAACACTACGACAGTCCAGTATGTGTGATGGGGATATGTGCAGACGAGAATCTCAGCTGGCATTTGGCAAGCCATCGACAGAGGGCTGCCTGATCTCAAGGTCCTCACCTCGGCTGAGGAAGAAATGCTCCAGATTTGGGGAGAACAGAGTGGTTCAGCTGTGGTTGACACTGAGGCTGGAGTGGCAAGGCAGCAGAGTGAGACTGGATCCAGCCTGGTGCTGCTATAATGGGCAGTCAGGGCCATGCAAGGAATTGTGTTCATAGACCCGGTGGAATCTGTGTTTCTCATCTTTACAGTTGCCCACAATTCCTAGCCCATAGCCATTGAAGACTGAAGACTCCACTTCTGGGCATGGTGACACCAGCTGCCCAGAAGATGCACCACCTATCTCTCCCACACCCTCCACCAGCTCAGCGACACCCCCCCCTGGGTCAGGAGAGATTAAAGTTAGAATCAGGGCCGCATTATGGTGAGGCAGCACAGACACATTCCAGCTGCCGAGGGAGGCTGTGACAGCTGAAGTCCCAGGCACTAGGAGGACTGTTGAGGATCAGGCCTGCTCCAAGCCCCACAATGATGACAGGCCTCTGGTGACAGGCGACCAGGAGAGACCAGCTGGATATACAGCAGAGATAGGAGAACATGTGGTGAAGATGTCAAGGGTCATGTGCTACTTTTGTGCAGACAAGGGATGAGTTTGTGTACACCATGAGTTATGTAATGTCTCAAGTATCTGAGTGCATGACCTACCCCATGGATAGGTTAGCGGTTATCATGGAGAGCCACATTTTCTTTATATTCAATTGTGGGATGTTGGCATCACTGGCTAGACCAGCACTTATTGCTCATTCCTAATTGCTCTTCAGAAGTTGGTGGTGATCTGCCTGCTTGAACCATTGCAGTCCCGGATGTACAGGCACAACCAAAAGGCTGTTAGGGAGGTAATTCCAGGATTTTGACCCAGAGACAGTGATATATTTCCAAGTTAGGGTGGTGAGTGAATTGGTGGGGAACCTCCAGATGGTGGTGTTCCGGGATAGCTGCTGTTCTTGTCCTTCTAGAAGGTAGTGATCTTGAGGTGGTCTTGAGTTTGGAAGGTGCTGCCTAAGGAACCCTGGTGAGTTACTGCAATGCATCTTGAAGACGGTACACTAGGCTGCCACTATTCGTCGCTGGTGGAGGGAGTGAATGTTTGTTGAAGGAGTAGCAATCAAGCGGGCTGCTTTGTTTTGGATGGTGTCGAGCTTTGTGTTTTTGGAGCTGCACTCATCCAGGCAAGTGGGAGTATCCCATCATACGCCTGACTTTGCCTTGTAGATAGTGGATAGGCTTTCGGGAGGTGAGTTACTCGCTGTAGGATTCCTAGCCTTTGACCCGCCTTAGGAGCCACAGTTACTCGTCCAGTTCAGGTTCTGGTCAATGATGCTGATTGCGGGGGATTTGACGATGGTAATGCCATTGAATTTCAATGGGTGATGGTTGAATCTTCTCTTCTTTTAGATGATCATTGCCTGGCACTTGTGTGGTGCAAATGTTACTTGTCCAAGCCTGGATATTGTCCAGGTCTTGCTGCATTTGGATGGACATGGATTGCTTCAGTATCTGAGGAGTTGCAAATAGTCCTGAACATCATGTAACCATCTGCGAACATCCCAACTTCTGACCTTATGATGGAAGGAAGGTCATTGATTTTGTTTTAAAATGTATTTATTGGTTTTTTGTATGGAAGGTCATTGATGAAGCAGATGAAGATGGTTGGGCCCAGGACACTACCCTGAGGAACTCCTGCAGCCATGTTCTGGAGCTGAGATGGTTGATCTCCAACCACCACAACTATCTTCCTTTGTTCTAGGTATTACTCCAACCAGCGGAGTTTCCCCCTGATTCCCATTGACTCCACTTTTGCTTGGGCTCCTTGATGCCATATTCAGTCAAATTCTGCCTTAATATCAAGGCAGTCACCTCACCTCTGCTGTTCAGCTCTTTTGTCCATGTGTGAACCAAGGCTGTAGTGAGGTCAGGAACTGAGTGACACCAGTGGAACCCAAACTGAACCTGGATCATCTCGCCCAAAACTGCCGCGAATATCATTAACCCTAATTTGCATTAATTTCAATTCATTAATGGGATTGAAGTTGAATGCAGCGGCCTCCCGGGAGTTACCCGAGTCCCAGCAAGAAGTCACACAGGGATCATTTAGTACTTCTTTACAAAAATGTGAAGCTGGCGTAACGGCTACCGAGGGGAAGTGAGGAGGTAAGTCGTCATCTCCATTTACTGGCATTCAGCACTGGAGCTGCTGCCCCAGAGCTTGGGCTGGGGGGGGGGGGGGGGGGGGGGGGGGATGTGTGAGTGGCCCCTCAGGGGAGTTGGGCGTGGTCGGGGGCTGGAGTATTCAAGGTCAGGGATTTCCCCTGGACCAGGGGTGAGGTGCTTTAAGTCTCTAGGGCCTTCCAGCCATCTGTAAATATTGTGGAGACCCATAACAGGGGCAGCAACAGCTGTAGCCTATCTGTTCTGTCAAACTCTCCCTGGACAGAGCCCTGCTACAGCTTCTGTCATGAAAGTCTATTTCACCCCCTTTGACTGTGAGCAGCCACTAGCTTCACAGCTGAAGACTATTTAAAATGAGGAATGATACTTGTTAGTTGTGAGAGCACTTCACAGCTGCATGTTGTGTTTGCTGCTGCTCCTGCTGGTGGCTGTGAATGCCTTGAGCTGCTGTTACTGTTTCCTTCCTTTTCTGTATCATGAAAGAAGGACAATTTTTTTGAAGCTAACTGGGTCCAGAAACTCCGGGTTCAGGGGACGTATGGGTCCAGAAGGCAACCCAGTTTGAGGCAACAAGGCTCTGTGGGACTTGGTGCGTGACATTGATCCAAATGGGCTACCTGATGATGCTGTTGAGGAAATGCTTCTACAGATTGCTGATGCTTTTATTGCTGGTGTGGTGAGTGCTGCATGTAACTGATTTGTTACCGCGGGTTAAACATGCTGGAAATCAAAGATGTTCAACTGCGCCTTCAGCGCTTGTGGAATATGTGGACACCAGGGTTTGGTTTCAGTGCGGTTGGGCCTTGTAGGAGGGCCTGCACAACTGCGGCTCCTGGATGGAGAATGACCAGTGGAACAAGTAACACATTGATGGACAGATCATTTCTACGACAAATGTTCTGGACATGATAACACATTCTCAGACTTACCTTCAGTTGCTGAGGACACTGCGAAGGGTGAGACCAGGGGCTGGATTCTCCACATTCAGGATTCTCCATTTCGCCAGCAGCCTGGGGATTACCCGACGGCGTGGGGCTGCCCACAATGGGAAACCCCATTGGCTGGCTGACCAGACAGAGAATCCTGGGGGTGAGCCTACCGGGGCGGAGAATCCCCCCATGTGTTTGATTCGTTTGGTGAAAGTGAGCTGATCTGGCTTTGTATTGGTACCAATATGGAACTGTGACGTTTCCTTGTTGTTTAATGGTTAGTGTGACATGTGGAATATTACGTTGATCTTTGTTACTGTTAACCATTAAAATATTCTCAACTTTCAAGTTCCTCCTCAAAGGCACAGCTGCCATGTCTTAGAGGATGGTTAGCGTCCTGTATGTCCAGCAACCTTTGATGACTGAACAGTGTGCCTGAACTCTCGGTGAGGCCTCTGCCCTGAGAGGGGCAGTGTGCCAGAGAGGGTGCCAAAGGTCACAATGCATTGGTCCTTTGGGGTGAACTCCGCTATTCCCCTGCTTCCCCTTCAGTGGGGCTGCGCTTCTGATGAGTGCACTGAGGAGTTCCAGCACCTGGTGTGCATCCCATTGATGGGTCAGCTGGGGTATGAGATTGTCAACAGAGGTGACCTAGCTGGGGTCCCAAATGAGCAGAGGCTCTCTGAACATTTACAGGACACAGTGAGCAGTCAGCAGTGTGAACAGCCAGGGGCCTGTAAAGAGCACCAAGGGGGTGCATTTAAAACACAGACTGCAGCAATGGCAGTCTGGGCCAGACACCCAGATCCCGAGGGAGATACCCCGAGTCCACAGAATTGGCACCAAATCATTCCCCGCTACTCCAACCCCCTCCCCCCCTGCCCAGACAGCCAACCCTCCCAGCAAGCCTGACAATTTTGGAGAATTTTAAAGAATTTTCTTAGCTCTCGCTCCCTCTCAACAGCTGCTTCTAAATACTTACACCAATTTGCGCGTACGTGACGTCCCCGTAAGAGGGGCGGAGCATCGCAGAGGGGTGGAGCTGGAAGTGTCCAACCTGAGAATGATATTAAAATCCATGCCAATGACGGCTTTGCATGAACCCACGAGCACAGGTCGCAACCTTCGATTCCGCTGCCAGCAATGGGCCGGAGGCATGGCGCCTGAATCGACCCTGGGCGCAAACCTGATTTTTGTTTCCAATTTTGTGCAATTCTCTGCCCGATCGCGATTCACGCTCCCGGTGTCGTGAAGCAGAGAATCCAGCCCACTGTTTCCACTTGTGTGACAGTCGATAAGAAAGAGGCATCGAAACAAGATATAAAACAACTAGTTCCACACTTCTATTCTTCCCTATTCAAAGACTGCAGGCGGTCATGCCAGGCGCAGAACTAGGCGTACCAAAAAAGGAGCTTGTCAGCCTGGTGAAGCAACGACATAGCATTACCTGCATGCCAAGCAGCCTAAGCAGCATGCAATGGACAGAGCTAAATAATTCCATAGCCAATGGATCAGACCTAAGCTCTGCCTCATTGGGTTGTGAATGGTGGTGGACATTTAAACAACTCACTGGAGACTTCTGGTGGCAGCTATGAAGGAGTAGGTCACACATTTGGTGGCTCACGCTCGGGTCGGACTTTGGGACCTTTTCCCCCGATTTTTCACCGGACTTGATTTGGAAAACACATTGGTGCTCGCAAAGGCAGAAACAGACGAATAGAGAAGGCTTGGGCTGAAGCTGCAGCGGGAGAAAGCATGGCGGATGACCAGAGTCCTGGCTTGTCGACCCAGCGGTCAATGGAGCAGCTGATATAATTCATCCAGGAGGATTTCGCCAAGCGGAGACAGGAATACTTGGACCTGATTAAAGAATCAATTGCGCGGATGGAACTTAGGCTGGATGCCCAAGATCAGGTGATCCAGAAAGTAGAGAAGGCACTGGCTGAGCAGGAGGAACATCAGACTGCGGTGGAGTTGGAGGTAGGGTTGCTGAGAGACCAGCAGAAAAGGCTCCTGGAGAAGGTGGAGGACCTAGAGAACAGGCCCCGCCGGCAGAACCTGAGGATCGTTGGGCTCCCAGAGGGGTCCGAAGGAGCGGACGCTGGGGCATACATAGCGGCCATGTTCGAGAAGCTGCTGGGGGATGGGTGCTCACAGAGTGCTCGCGGGGAAGCCGCGAGTGGGGGACTCCCCGAGAGAAATAATGGTGAGATTCCACAGGTATTTAGACAAGGAGCATATTTTACAGTGAGCCAGGCAGATACTGAGCTGTAAATGGGAGAACAGTATCTTGCGGATCTATCGGGACCTGAGTGCAGAGGTGGCCAGGAAAGAGCAGGGTTCAACCAGATAAGGTCGACCTTTTTTAAGAAAAAGGTGAAGTTCAGACTGCTGTATCCGGCCCGTCTCTGGGTCACGTATGAGGAGTAACATTTTTATTTAGAGTCACCCGAGCAAGCGCTGGACTTTGCAAAAAGGAAAGGACTGGTGGCGGATTGAGGATTTTGAACTTTGCTGCAATGTTCACGTTTAAACAAGTTTCTTGTTTTTTTCGTTTTCTGGACGCTATTTGTAATGCCTTCTGTATTGATTTGGGGCAGTTGCAGAGCTGAGTGAGTTTAAGTTTACATTTGCACTGATGGGGGATGTAGGTGTGTTTGTTAGATGTTGGATCTTCTGTTTGTTCTTTTCTTTGTTTTGCGGTTTTTTGTCAATTGTGTTGGGATTGTTTTTAATTTGAACATGTGTGTATGAGCGGGGGGGAGGGTAGGGAGGGAACAGTAGGTGGGAGAATGTCTGGCACCAGGGGTGGGGCCACCAAGCTAGCTTGGGCGAGCTCAAGGAAGCGCAGTGGGGGGTGAGCAGATGTTAGGCTTATCGAAGGGGTCGATTTACATTGTGCTGTTACTGGGGGGGGGGGAAATGTTCTGCTGACGAGGGAAGGACTTTTGCTGAGGGACAGAGAGGAGGTCGGGGGCGGAGGCTGCCTGGGGGCGGGCCGGTGGAGGCGTGGGGCGCGGGCTGGAGACTGGCCCAAGAAAGGTGATGGCTGATCGGCAAAGGGGGGGGGGCGCGATGAGCCCCCTAACTAGGCTGATCACCTGGAATGTACGAGGGCTAAATGGGCCGGTTAAGAGAGCACGCGTGTTCGCGCATCTGAGAGGACTGAAGGCGGACGTGGTAATGCTACAGGAGATGCACCTTAGAGTAGCTGATCAGATCAGATTAAGGAAGGGATGGCTCGGACAGGTTTTTCACTTGGGGCTGGACTCGAAGACTAGAAGGGTCGCTTTCCTGATTAATAAGCGAGTGGCGTTTGAGGCGGGAAGAATAGTTACGGATGGGGGAGGGCGTCACATTATGGTCAGTGGGATATTGGAGGGGTGCAGGCGGTACTAATAAATGTGTATGCGCCAAATTGGGAAGATGCGGAGTTTATAAATAGTATGCTGGGAAGATACCGGACCTAGATTTGCACAAGTTGGTCATGGGAGGGGACTTCAATACAGTTACTGACCCTGGTTTAGACCGGTCAAGCTCAAGGACAAGCAGGATGCCAGCAATGGCAAAGGAGCTAACAGGGTTCATGGAGCAGATGGGAGGGAGGGGGGGTGGACACATGGAGATTTGGGCAGCCGAGGGTGAAGGAGTCCTCCTTCTCCTCACTTGTGCATAAAGTGTACTCCCGGATTGATTTCTTTATTTTGAGCAGGGCTTTACTGACGGGGGTGGTGGACACGGGGAACTCGGCAATCACAATCTCAGACCATGCTCCGCACTGGGTTAACCTACAGGTTAGTAAAGACAGTAACCAGTGCCCGCACTGGAGGTTAGATGTGGGACTTTTAGTTGACAAAGTGGTGTGCGGGCGACTGAGTAAATGTATTCAGAATTACCTTAATGTCAACGACACGGGGAAAGTTCCGGCAGCGGTGGTCTGGGAAGCACTGAAGGCGGTGGTTAGAGGGGAGCTGATCTCGATACGGGCCCATAGGGAGAAGGTAGACAGGGCAGAGACAGACTGACTGGTAAAGGAGATATTACAGGCCGACAGGAGGTATGCGGACACCACAGAGGCAGGGCTTTTAAGGGAACAGCAGAGGCTACAGGCAGAGTTCGGCTTGTTAACCACAGGGAGGGCGGTGGAGCAGCTGAGAAAGGCGAGGGGGCCGATTTATGAGCATGGAGAGAAGGCCTGCAGAATGCTTGCACAGCAGCTTAGAAAGAGGGTGTCAGATAGGGAAAGTAATGGATTGGGACGGGAGCCTGGTTGGAGACCCAGCAGGGGGTGAATAAGGCATTCAATGAGTTTTATAGAGGCTGTACGGGTTGGAACCCCACAGCGGGGCCGGAGGAGATGAGGCACTTCCTCGGGGGGGCTGAATTGCCCGAAGGTGGATGGGGAGCTGGTAGAAGGGCTGGCAGCCCCGATCGGGATCGAAGAGATAGTGGAGAGTCTGATGGCCATGCAGTTGGGTAAAGCCCCGGGGCCGGATGTGTACCCAGTGGAGTTCTATAAAAAGTTCTCTGGGATATTGGGGTTGCTGTTGTTGAGGACCTAGAGCTGTGTGGGTCCTACAGGCCGATATCCCTATTGAATGTGGATGCCAAACTGCTGGCCAAATTTTGTCCTCTAAGATTGAGGATTGAGTGCCGGAGGTTATTGGGGAGAACCAAACGGGGTTTATTAAGGGAAGGCAGTTGGTGGCCAATGTAAGAAGGTTGTTAAATGTGATCATGATGCCCCCGGAAGGTAGGGAGATGGTTGCAATGGACGCAGAGAAGGCTTTTGATTGAGTAGAATGGGAATATCTGTGGGAGGTACTGGGACGGTTCGGATTTGGGCGGGGCTTTATTGACTGGGTCAGGTTGCTGTATCAGGCTCCTGTGGCGAGCGTACGGATGAATAAGACAACATCGGACTATTTTAGGTTGCATCGGGTGACGAGACAGGGATGCCCCCTCTCCCCACTGTTGTGGGAACAGCTGCACAAACTAAATCTGGCCCGACTAGTAGACCAAATGAAGGACGATTTTAGGAGTTGGGACGCTTTCCCGTTGTCACTGGCTGGGAGGGTCCAGATGGTGAAGGTGACGGTCCTCCCGAGATTTCTGTTTGTGTTTCAGTGTCTCCCCATCTTTATTCCATGGTCCTTTTTTAAATGGGTCAACAAAGTGATCACTGGCTTTGTATGGGCGGGCAAGACCCCGCGAGTAAGGAGGGGGATGCTTGAGCGGAGCCGGGGGTAGGGCGGGCTGGCGCTGCCGAACTTCAGTAATTACTATTGGGCGGCGAATATATCCATGATCAGGAAGTGGGTGGTGGGGGGAGGGGCGGCATGGGAGTGTATGGAGGCGGCTTCATGCAAGGGCACCAGTTTGGGGGCATTGATAACGGCGCCTCTGCCGTTCCCGCCGGGACGGTACTCCACCAGCCACGTGGTGGTGGCGGCCCTGAGAGTCTGGGGGCAATGGACGAGACATGTGGGAGCAGAGGGAGCATTGGTCTGGTCCCCAATCTGTAATAATCACCGGTTTGCCCGGGAAGGATGGATGGGGGGTTCTGGAGATGGCAGAGAGCAGAGATTGAGAGGATGGGGGATATGTTTATAGAGGGGAGCTTTCCTAACCTGAGGGAGCTGGAGGAGAAATTTGGATTGGTGAGGGGAAACAAATTTAGGTACCTGCAGGTGCGGGACTTCCTACGTAGGCAGGTTTCAACCTTCCCGCTCCTATCACCAAGGGGGATACGGGACAGGGTAGTTTCCAGAGGGTGGGTAGGAGAAGGGAGTGTCTCTGACATCTACAAGGAACTTATGGGGTCAGAGGGGATGCAGACAGAGGAGCTGAAGCGCAAATGGGAAGAGGAGTTGGGCAGAGAGATAGAGGATGGTCTGTGGGCAGACGCGTTGAGTAGAGTCAACGCATCCACAACATGTGCCAGGCTCAGCCTGATACAGTTTAAGGTCGTTCACCGGGCTCACATGACAGTAGCCTGAATGAGCAGGTTATTTGGTGTAGAAGATAGGTGCGCAAGGTGTGCGGGAACCATGTCCACATGTCCTGGACATGCTCAAAGCTTAGGGGATTTCGGCAGGGGTTTGCGGACATCATGTCCACGATGTTAAAAACAAGGCACCGAGTCCAGAGGTGGCGACTTTCGGGGATGTCAGAAGACCCGAGAATCCAGGAGGAGAAAGAGGCAGAAGTTCTGGCCTTTGCTTCCCTGGTAGCCCGGAGATGGATACTATTAGCTTGGAGGGACTCAAAGCCCCTGAAGTCGGAGGCCTGGCTATCGGACATGGCTAGCTTTCTGTGTAAAACCATAAACACCTCAATAAAATGTTTATTAAAAAAAAAGTAGTTAGGTTTGAGTGCTGGTGTATGTGAATGTAAATTGTAGGGCAACTCTTTACATCGTTGTTTGTATTGCAAAGATGAAATAAATGCACGAATGGAAAAAAAACACAACTCACTGGAAGAGGACGTACTACAAATATTGCCATCCCCAATGATCACATCAGTGCAAAAGATAAGGCTGAACCATTTGTAACTAACTTCAACCAGAAGTGCCCAGTCGATGATACATCTCCGCTTCTTCCATAGGTCCCCAGCATCACAAATGTCAGTCTTCAGCCAAGTTGATTCACTCCATGTGATAGCAAGAAACAGCAGAAGGGGCTGGAAGCTGCAAAGGCTGTAGGCCCTGACAATATCCCGGCAGTAGTGCTGAAGTCTTGTGTTCCAGCAATAGCTGCCTCCCTAGCCAAGCTATTCCAGTAGAACTAAAGTATTGGCATCTCCCCAGCAATGTGGAAATTGCCCAGATATGTTCCGTGCATAAAAAGCAGGAAAAATCCAATTACCGTCCCATCAGTCTACTCTTGATCATTAGAAAAGTAATGGAAGGGGTCATTGACAGCACTGTCAAGCAGCTCCTACTCAGAAATAACCTATTCATGGATGCTCAGTTTGGATTCCACCAGGGTCACTCAGCTCCTTACCTCAATACAACCTTGGTTCAAACATGGATAAAAGAGCTGAACTCCAGAAGTGAGATGAGAGTGACTGCCCTTGGCATCAAGTCAGCATTTGGCCAAGTGTGGCATCAAGGAGTCCGAGCAAAATTGAAGTCAATTGGAATCAAGCATCAGAGGTGGGGTTGTTCACAAATGTTTGCAATCAGTCCAAGTCCAAATGCAGCAAGACCTGGACGATATTCAGGTTTAGACTGACAAATGGCAAGTTACATTCATGCCACATAAGTGCCAAGCGATGATCATCTCCAACAAGAAATAATCCAGTCATCTCCCTTTGACAGTGCCATTACCAATGCTGAATCTCCCACTTATAACATCCTGGGGGTTACCATTGACCAGAAACTGTGATGGACTTGCCATATAAATACTGTGACTACAAGAGCAGGTCAGAGGCTGGAAATTCTGCAGCGACTAACTCATGACCTGAATTCCCAAAGGCTGTCCACCATTGTGGGCACTGTGTGGAGTTTGCACTTTCTGTGTGTGGAGTTTACAATTTATCCCTCTGTCTGTGTGGTTTTCTTCTGGGTGCTCCGGTTTCCTCCCACCGTCCAAAGATGTATGGGTTAGGTGGATTGGCCATTCTAAATTGCCCCTTAGTGTCCAAAAGGTTAGGTGGGTTTACTCGGTTACGGGGATAGGGTGGAGGCATGGGCTGAAGCAGGGTGCTCTTCCCAAAGGGTCAGTGCAGACTCAATGGGCCGAATGGCCTCCTTCTTCACTGTAGAGATTCTATGATTTACAAGGCACAGGTCAGGAGTGCAATGAAATGCATCCACTGAATGAATAGCTTCAATACTCAAAACGTTCAACACCATCCAGGACAAAGCAGTCCTCGTGATTGACACCTCATCCATCACACTCAACAGTCACTCCCTCCACCACTGACACACTGTGGTAGCAGTGTGTACAATCGACAAGATGCATGGCAGCACTTACCAGGGCTCATTCAACAGCACCTACCAAACCTATGACCAAAACCATCCAGAAGGACAAGTGTCAGCAAGTGCATGGGAACACCATTGCCTGCAAATTCTCCTCCATGCCACACAACATCCTGACTTGGTAATCATCGTTCCTTCACTGTGGCTGGGACAGTGTCCTGGAACTCCCATCCTAACAGCACTGTGGGTGTGCCTACACCACATGGACTGCCGCGATTCAAGAAGGCAGCTCACCACCTCCTTCTCAAAGGCAATTAGGGATGGGAAATAAATGCTGGCGACAGCCACAGCTTGTTAAAAGAATATTAAAGTAAAATCTTTCAACTGTTCTGTTCAAGTATTTATCCAATTCACTTGGAAAATTCTCACTGCTTCCACCATTCTTTCAGGCAATGCATCGCAGGACACAAATTATTGTTTAAAAACCTGTTTCTTCATATCACCTCAGTTTTCTTTACCTTAAATTTGTATACTCGTTATAATATTTTAATATTCAAATTGCCAGCTTGCCTCCAAGGAGATGATTAGTTGTCCAAATCAGTTTAAACCAGAATTATGAAAACTCCCACCCAACCAAAATGCATTGGGTTTTTTAAGGGTTAAAATTCCCCCAACGCAATTTCATGTAACACTGGCTGTAACTCAGTTATATTTTCTTTCTACAGTGAGCTGTGGGAATGATCTGCAGGTGATACATTTTGGGACTACAAATTGTATTTGAATCTTTAACCAATAGAATCCCCACAGTCAAACTGACCCTTTCTAAACCCCATTTGAACACACGCGAGCTTCCAGCAGGGTTTTCTGGATCAAAAGTGCTAAAAAATGTGAACTGTGCCTGATGTTTTATTCCTAACTCACAAACATTAAGGTGTTCCTACTGTTGCCCAATTAGGATTAACTCAGCCCAGGACAAGGATCAAATGTGGAATCTTCCTGTTCTATATGGTAAGTCAATGCCGGCGTTTCAACGGCTTCTCTGATTTGCTGTCAGGACGAGGCCGTTGAATCTCGAGACAATCCTCTCGCTAGATTCACGACACTGAAAACGTCTTGCGAGACTGAATGGTGGCTCGCGAAAGCTGGGTGAGAACCAGCCCTGCATACTTAAATGAGCCACTGGACTCAGTTAAATATGGTTTCGCCGGATTCTGCCGGCACCTGGGATTCACCAGCCATGCCCGGGAGATCTCCCCAGAACGCCATTTAATACTGGTCGACACAACTGTGGACCAGTCATGACGGCAACCCCCCCCCCCCCCCCCCCCCCAACAATAGGAGACTCCCAGGTGGTAGAGCATTGGGCAGGGTGGTACCCTGGAACTCCTGCTGGCACCTTGGTACTGGCATAGAGGCACCGAGGTGCCTGGGTGGCACTGTCAGGCTGACAGGGCACTGCCAGGCTGGATAAGGCACTGCCATGGTGCCAGGCTGGCAGTACCAAGGTGCCAAGCTGCCCATGTCGGTGACAGGCCTGGGGGTGCTTTGTCCCTAAGAGATGGGCGAGGGCGGTTCAAGGACCCCGGAAGAGGTGAGTTGGGTGGTGGGGGGGGGTGTCCGGAATGGGGGCTGAAAGGTCCATGAGTAGTCTTCCTGCACTGGCGAGCTGAGCTGAGCTGAGCTCACCGTAAAGGAAATAAGAACAAAGAACAAAGAAAAGTACAGCACAGGAACAAAACTTTTGGCCCTCCAAGCCCGTGTCGACCATGCTGCCCGACTAAACTACAATCTTCTACACTTCTTGGGTCCGTATTCCTCTATTCCCATCCTATTCATGTATTTGTCAAGATGCCCCTTAAATGTCACTATCGCCCCTGCTTCCACCACCTCCTCCGGCAGCGAGTTCCAGTCACCCACTACCCTCTGTGTAAAAAAACTTGCCTCGTACATCTCCTCTAAACCTTGCCCCTCACACGTTAAACCTATGCCCCCTAGTAATTGGCCCTTCTACCCTGGGGAAAAGCCTCTGACTATCTACTCTGTTTATGCCCCTCATAATTTTGTAGACTTCTATCAGGTTGCCCCTCAACCTCCGTTGTTCCAGTGAGAACAAACCGAGTTTATTCAACCGCTCCTCATAGCTGGTGGTTAGCATAAATGCTTCACAGCTCCAGGGTCCCAGGTTCGATTCCCGGCTGGGTCACTGTCTGTGTGGAGTCTGCACGTCCTCCCCGTGTGTGCGTGGGTTTCCTCCGGGTGCTCCGGTTTCCTCCCACAGTCCAAAGATGTGCGGGTTAGGTGGATTGGCCATGCTAAATTGCCCGTAGTGTCCTAAAAAGTAAGGTTAAGCGGGGGGTTGTTGGGTTACGGGTATAGGGTGGATACGTGGGTTTGAGTGGGGTGATCATTGCTCGGCACAACATCGAGGGTCGAAGGGACTGTTCTGTGCTGTACTGTTCTATGTTCTATGTCCATACCAGGCAACATCCTGATAAATCTCTTCTGCACCCTCTCTAAAGCCTCCATACCCTTCTGGTAGTGTGGCGACCAGAATTGAACACTATACTCCAAGTGTGGCCTAACTAAGGTTCTATACAGCTGCAACATGACTTGCCAATTCTTATACTCAATGCCCCGGCCAATGAAGGCAAGCATGTCGTACGCCTTCTTGATTACCTTCTCCATTTGTGTTGCCCCTTTCAGTGACCTGTGGATCTGTACATCTAGATCTTTCTGACTTTCAATACTTTTGAGGGTTCTACCATTCACTGTATATTTCCTACCTGCATTAGACCTTCCAAAATGCATTACCTCACATTTGTCCGGATTAAACTCCATCTACCATCTCTCCGCCCAAGTCTCCAAACGATCTAAATCCTGCTGTATCCTCTGACAGTCCTTCAAATAACTTCATTGCGCCCTTGACAGGGCATTCTTCACTGAGGCCAAAAAGAAACATCAAAGTGCTGTTGAATAGCCGGGTCTTTCTCAAAATCTGCAGGAACCAAGAAACACCCGCTAAACCCGCCCAAAACTAGACATAGAAATACTTATCGAACAAGCTCACTGAAGTCAGTTTTATGAAAATACCTTCAATTTAGGTATTCTTTTACTTTCTAATTGATTGCAGTTTTGTAAAATTAATCGTAATTTTCCACTGTGGCTGCAATGAATTGTGAGATCTCACACTCTGCCTCTTCAGAGCTACCAGCTTATTTGCTGATGACGTGACCCCCACATGTCCGCTCAGCCTGAGGATAATAGCATAAAACTGATTAGGTAACCAAGTTACAGAAACCAATCCCACAGTATCCAGTAGCATTTCAGGGTGAGCATAGTTCCAAACAGTTTATGTCATCCCGAACATAAAGTGTAAGATGATGCAGGTGCAAGTTCTCGCCCGTAGATACGTTGTTCATGTTGGTTGAAGCGAGTCTCTGCTGCCTAATATGATATAAAAATGGAAACTAAAGAATGGAACAAGCAGATTAAAGGAGAGATATGTTTACATTTATGGTGGCATGTAGGTGAGGCAGGGGGCAGGGCAGGAGGGGGAGGGAGGAAGAGGACAATGTAACCAAATGCATGATGATAAGGTCGGGGAGGGAAATAAGCAATTGGGAATATTAGTGGGTAGCACATCAAATAAATTATGATAATGTATGATGGTCAGACAAGTTTACAAAGTAATTATGGACAAGGAAGACCATTCAGCCCATTAGGAATGATTGCAAAAAAAAGGTTTTAGGATAGAATTACAATAATCTTTATTAGTGCGACAAGTAGTCATTAACACTGCAATGACATTACACTGAAAAGCCCCTTGTCGCCACACTCCGGCGCCTGTTCGGGTACACTGAGGGAGAATTCAGAATGTCCAATTCACCTAACAAGCAGATCTTTCTGAACTTGTGGGAGGAAACCGGAGGATCCAGAGGAAACCCACGCAGATATGGGGAGAATGTGCTGACTTTGCACTGACAGTGATCCAAGCCGGGAATCAAACCTGGGTCCCTGGTGCTGTGAAGCAACAGTGCTATCCACTGTGCACCTTATGGTCAAGTCTCTATTTTGTAGATAAAATATAGGTTTTGAAGAATCTGTTGAAACAGACACTATCTGTAGAATATTGGCAAATCACCATATCTGTACACTTGTCACAAACAAAGTTGTTTCATGCATTCTAATCTAACAGATGCATCTGTTTGATGACAATATGTTTACGTTTCCTTTACAACAGCAGATTTTGTAATGAGACTCAGGGCTGGATGCTCCGTCCCTGGAACCCAGATTGTGCTCCCCGATGGGATGGAGAATCGGGTGTCTGGGCAAAATCGGAGTTGATCGTCTGACCCCTGGAATCAAGCACCATGCCGTACACCAGCAGGAACATGTAAATTAATGCAAATGGGTTCTATCCATTTAAAGGGCCCAGCGCCCTATCCGCCAGCCCTTTTGTGATTCTCCAGTCCCTCCAGCCAGGAATCACGTGGGTGCGGAATACTTGTTGTCTTTAGCAGCTTTGCCCTGGCATGGTGGACCTTGCAGTGTGCCAATGGGGTAACCCGACAAAGGAGTACACCTTAGCCCACCATGAGGTCCACCATGCCAGGGGCATGCTGGTAGAGACCAACCAAGGGCTACCCCTCCACCCCCCACAATGCACTGCCTGCCAGCCCAACCACAAAGAGAGGTAAGTGCATTCCAAGTACTAAGTGCATTCCAATCACTCGGTTGCATTGCATTACATCTCTTTGATGTGGTCAATGTTTGTAAACATTGGGGTTTCACCAGTTAGGTCACTGAACCATGAAGAGAGATGAATGAGTGAAAGCGGCAGATGGTTTCTAGAAGCTGTCAATCACAGACGACTACTTGAAAGCTATGAATGGCTTGCAACTAATGGGTCTGTGGGAACCAGATGTATGTCACAGTGGTTCACCTTTGACCAATGGACACATGGATCTTGAAGGTGTTACAGCTATATTTCTTCCCACTTCCCCTGGCTGAACTGCTCTCTAGCTTCCAGCCAGAGGTCCCTTTTCTGGGGAGGGGGAAGTCTGTGTGGGTGTATCTGTGGGGGGATGGCTTGTGGGGATCCCCCTATTAGAGGGGTCCTGCTTAGGGGGGGATCTCTTTGTCAGGGGGTCCTGGGGAGGTCTCCCTGTTAAAGGGGTTCCCCTCTGCAGCAGAACCAACCGTGGTGCCACAAGTTTGGCTGTTGCTGTTTTCTCCTGAGATGCCATTCCTTCCAACAGTATCCAAAACGGTGCATCTATTCTGCAGGGAAATCATGATGTAGAGATGCCGGCGTTGGACTGGGGTGAGCATAATAAGAAGTCTTATAAAATCAGGTTAAAATCCAACAGGTTTGTTTCAAATCACTAGCCTTCGGAGCACTGCTCCTTCCTTCACCTGAGAGCTAGTGATTTGAAACAAACCTGTTGGACTTTAACCTGGTATTGTAAGACTTCTTATTCTGCATGGGAATGGCCACAGGAGATTCCTGCACTACCTGCCTAGCTCTCTTGCTCTGCCTGGTGATCACCCATTCCCTTCTTGCCTTCGGAGTCTAAGCTTGCAGTGTGACCACCTCTCCATACGTGCTATCCACAATGTTCTCCGACTCGCGAATGCTCCACAGTATCTCCAGCCGTTGTTCCAGCTCTGAAACTCGAGCTTCCAGGAACTGTAACTGGAGACACTTCCTGCACACATGCTGACTCTGGGGAACTGTCCCCAGCCTGCCACACGGCGCAAGAGGAGCAAGCCACGACTTGGAGCTGTCCTGCCATGTCTTATCCCTTTAGATTAAACTTTTGAAATTAATGTCAAAGATGTGATGCAATATTCTGTTAACATAGTTTAAAAAGCGTGAACACGTGAGCAGGGCACGAGGTTCCGGGGGAAAGGGTACGGGGGCGGGGGAGGGATGGGTGCCTTGCACCTGATTTAGTAACATGAGGACTCCTGCACATAATGTGCCTTGTCAATGAATACTTTTACCTCCAAAAATGTGATAAACTAAAACTCAGCATTTAGAACTTTGATTCCTGATTCTCAGTAGTAGTATCAAACAACATAGGGCAAGCTAAATTGATTCAGAAGAAGTCTACAGTCCCACGTCATTATTTTTTAATTACGTTTCAATGTATGGACACCCCTCTTTCTGGATGTCCATATATTGCTCATCGCAGCAAGGAGAACATCCAGATATCATCTCTGAAGTTATTGCAATGCATGGGAGACAATTCCTGGAGACATTCTCTCACCTGGCAACCTTATTTCCAGGCTGGGAAATTAGAGTTGTGCCAGTCTTTCCTTATATCTCACGCCTCTTGAAACCATGAATGATCACTGGGGCTCATGTGTCGCCAACTATCACTGGACTCACTGCTTAACAGCAGTTGATCAGAACTCTGTAGTTGAATCAAGATTTACTCCTAGTCATATTATAAATACTGGCCAGAAATTCCTGGAGACTGGCATCATTGTAATGGTGTAAAAGTCCCAAGAAGTCATTGCTTATTCCACATCATAATGGAATTTTGTGCTGCTTCCATCTAATTCCTTCAGTCACATATTTTGAATAGTTAGTTATTTCATAGAAATAAATAGTTAATTATCATTGCTTTGTTCCCCCACTAATACTAATGGCAGTCAAAACTTCAACCCTCTTTCCCTATATCTTACTCTTGCCTCTTTGACAAGCTGCTCCCCTGCTCTCCCTTTGCTGCTACAGTTAACCCTCCAACCCCAAAGGCAGGCCGACTGGATCATGCATGAGTGCAAACAGTTTTGAAAAACACCAACGCAGCACTAGCAAGTTCTTTATGTTCTCTTTTTTTAAAGCATTTTATTGAAGGCATTTTCAATATAAACATAGCCAAGAAACACAAATGTCAACCCCAGCAACAGAAAACAAATCCCTCCCTCCCTGCACGCAACCCCCCCCCCCCCCCCCCCCCCACCACCCACCCCCAACCACCAACCCCACACTCACCCTGCTGCCATCCCGGCACCCACCCACCATTTTCCAGTTTTTCACCCCACCCCAACAGGAAATAAAACCTAAAGACTCAATACTCCTCAAAGAAGTCGATGGACAGCTTCCACCTCGAGGTAAACCCCTCCTGCGCACCTCGAATGGTGAACTTGATCTTCTCCAAATGCAGGAACTCTTGCCAAATTGTTCACCCATACCCCAGCCTTTGACAGCTCCAATTCCCGCCAACACAGCAAAATTACACACTGGGCTATCAGGGAGGCAAAGGCCAACATGCCGGTCTCTCTCTCTCCACCTGTATCCCGGATTGCCTGACACCAAATGTCGCCACCTCCAGAATCGGGGCTACCTCTATCCCCAAATTCTTTGACATTACATCCGCAAATCACTTCCAAAACCCTCTCAACCTCGGACATGAGCAAAGTATATGCACATGATCAATCCCCCCCCGCCAACAACTATCCTCCAATCCTCCATCCTTGGAAAGAACCGACTCATCCTGGACACTGTCATGTGGGCCCTGTGCACCACATTAAATTGGATACGGCCTAGTCTTGCACACGATGGCGCATTCACCCTCCTCAGATCTTCCCTCCACACTCCGGACCCCACCCAACTCCTCCTTCCACTTACGCCTAACCTCCTACATGGGAGCACTCATGCTCTTCATTAACTCCCCATACATGTCCACAACCTTGCCATCCGCTATCTCATATTCAGACAGAAGCTTATCCTACAGCACTGGGGAGGGCAGCAACCACGGCACCTCCTCCCTCGTGAATTCCCTAACCTGCAGATATCTGAACCCGTTCCCCTTCATTACTGGTATTCCCCTCCAGCTTCTGCAGGTCTGCAAACCTATCTCTAACAAACAAATCCATTAAATATTCTACCCCCACCTGCCGCCACACCTCGCATCCAACCCCGCCAGCTCAAATCTACGATTATCGCAAATTGGCACCCACAGCGACATGCCTTCCAATCCAAAGTGCTGCCGACACTGGTTCCAAACCTTCAGTGCTGATGTCTCCACCGGACCCATGGGGTACCTGGCCGGCGAGAGCAGAAAGGACGCCAACAACAGTGTCCAAAAGCTGGTCCCCTTGAGGCCACATCCATCTGCCCCCAAACTGACCACTCCTCCACTGCCCATTCCCTAACCTTTTCAATATTTGCTGCCCAGCAGCAGTTCAACAAGCTTGGCAAAGCTAACCCCCCCCCCCCCCCCCCCCCCATATCGGTCCCTCTCCAAGAACACCCTCCTAACCCACGGAGCCTTCCCCGCCCTCACAAACCTTAGATCATCCCATTAACCTTTCTAAAAAAAGGTCTTGAGCACCAGAATTGGGAGCTAACACCGTCATCTTTACCCTCTGAACCCGACCCACCAAAGACAACGCAACCCACCTCTTAAAGTTCGCCTTCATCCCCTCCACCATTCAACTTATGCAGCTGGGGCCAACACGGTGCCACTTGAATCCCAAGGTAGCGAAAACTCGCTCTCACCAACTGAATAGGCAGCTCCCCCAATGTCTTCCTCTGTCCCCGTGCATTAATTGGGAATACCTCATTTTTCTCCACATGAAACCTGTACCCCGAAAAACAGCCTAACCCCCCCCAAAATCCCCACGATCCTATCAATGCTCCTGACCGGGTCTGAAATATATAGCAGCAGATCAACCGCATGCAAAGAAATTCTGTGCTCAACACAACCCCCCTCCGCTCAATACTCCTCCACCCCCTCGAACCCCTAAGCACCATTGCCAGCGGCTCAGTCGCCAGGACAGTGCGGTGGAGAGAGCGGGCATCCCTGCCTTTGTCCCCTGGTGTAATCCAAAATAATTCAAGCTGAGCATCTTCGTTGGAACGCTCGCGTCAGGCACCTTATACAGCAGCTGAACCCAATCCACAAACCCCTGCCCAAACCCGAACTGCCCCAACAGCTCAAACAAATGCACCCATTTGAACGCCTTCTCCGCGTCCATTGCCACAATCATTATAACATTAAACAACCTCCGCATATTCGCCAACAACTGCCGCACATTCACAAATCCCGTCTGGTCCTCCCCTATCACCCCCAGCACACAATCCTCTATCTGCGTCATCAGCATCTTTAACAACAACTTTGCATCTACATTCAACAATGAGCGGTACGATCCTCACTGCTCCGGGTCGTTGTCCTTTAGAATGAGCAATATCAAAGCCAGAGTCAGTATTGGGGGGAGCGGGGGGAACTCCCCCATCACCATCGACCCATTGTACAGCTCAACTAGTAGAGGCCCCAGCTCTAACCCAAACTTCTTACAGAACTCGACGAGGAACCCATCTGGGCCCGGAGCCTTCCCCGCCTGCCCCACGCAGTCCATCACATCCCTCAGCCTGATCACAGCCACCAGTCCCTGCACCTTTGCCTCCTCAATCCTCGGGAACTCCAACCCGTCCAAAAACCGCCTCATCCTTTCATCCCCCACCGGAGGCTCCGAATTACACAAACTCCAGTAAAAGCCTCAAAAACCCCATTCACCCCTCCTGCTCCGATACCACTGGACCCCTATCATCTCTCACCCTTCCAATTTCCCTCGCTGCCGACTGCTTCCTCAATTGGTGTGCAAGCATCCTGCTGGCTTTCTCCCCATAATCGTACACTGCCCCTCTGGCTCTATGCAATTGCCCCACCGCCTTTGCCGTGGACGACAGCCCAAACTCCATCTAGAACAGTGTTTTTCAAACTTTTTTTTCGAGCGACCCACGTTTGCAGAATGGCCAACTATCACGACCCACGCCACATTCACAAAATATTCTCGATAATTACTTTCAAAAAGTCATGTTCATTGTTGGCACTTCTGTATTATTGAATGTAAAATTGTAAATTGAGCTGCTGCTTCACCTTAAACGACATCTCCACACTGACACATTGCTAAAGGGTGTAACTCAGAATTATTTAATTATTTGATTTCTTCACACCCCATGTTAGCAAATGGAAATTTTTTATTTTTTTTAATATAATTTTTATTGGAATTTTTTACAGAAAATATAAAACGTAACGACAAACAATGAAATGCAACAAAATAACCCATAATAACTAACACCCCCAGACCGTATCGACGCATGTATCCCATCCCCCACCCCCCAACCCCAATGAACAATAGAAGAACTTAAAAATAAATTTAAATTAAATAAACAAACATAGTCATCATCCGCCCCCCCCACACCTTTTCCCTCCCCCCACACCTTTTCCCTCCCCCCACACCTTTTCCTTCCCCCCCACACCTTTTCCCTCCCCCCCCACACCTTTTCCCTCCCCCCCACACCTTTTCCCTCCCCCCCACACCTTTTCCCTCTCCCCCACACCTTTTCCCTCTCCCCCACACCTTTTCCCTCTCCCCCACACCTTTTCCCTCTCCCCCTTCCCCCCCGCCCCCCCGGGTTGCTGCTGCTACTGTCCCCGTACCCTATCGTTGAGCCAGAAAGTCGAGAAAAGGTTGCCACCGCCTAAAGAACCCTTGTACCGACCCTCTCAGGGCGAATTTGATCTTCTCTAGCTTAATGAAACCCGCCATGTCATTGATCCAGGTCTCCACGCTTGGGGGCCTCGCATCCTTCCATTGCAGCAAGATCCTTCGCCGGGCTACTAGGGACACAAAGGCCAGCACACCGGCCTCTTTCGCCTCCTGCACTACCGGCTCCACCCCAACCCCAAGAATCGCGAGTCCCCATCCTGGCTTGACCCTGGATTCCACCACCCTTGACACCGTCCTCGCCACCCCCTTCCAGAACTCCTCCAGTGCCGGGCATGCCCAGAACATATGGGCATGATTCGCTGGACTCCCCGAGCACCTGACACACCTGTCTTCACCCCCAAAGAACCTACTCATCCTCGTCCCAGTCATGTGGGCCCAGTGCAGCACCTTGAATTGGATGAGGCTAAGCCGCGCACACGAGGAGGAAGAATTAACCCTCTCCAGAGCATCAGCCCATGTCCCGTCTTCGATCTGTTCCCCCAGTTCCCCCTCCCACTTAGCTTTCAGCTCCTCTACTGACGCCTCCTCCGCCTCCTGCATTACCTTGTAGATCTCAGATATCTTCCAGCAAATGGAAAATTGCGTGCAAGCACTGGAAAGATTAACAGGCTCAGTATTGCACAGTTTTAACTGTGTTCACACATTCAAAACCTAACATGACCTCGAAGAGGATATTAAACTCAAAACTTCAACTTTAGAAATAGCAGCCTTAAATGTTGAATGAAAAACACGGTCAGACAGAATGTCACTGGACACCTGTCAGTACCATTTCCCAGGTACTTATGTCATAGACTGAAACCATGCCATAAAAAACAATGCGGGGCACTGCTCAGCTGGCTAATATGCAAAACATGCAGACTCATTCCATTCCATACACCTGCAACGTTTTACTGGCTCCTGATTACATGAGTTTAGTCGTCAGCTAATGCCACCTTTATCAAACAATTGAAGCCCCGATAACGGTAGATGCAAATGTTTTGGCTGTCGGGGAACCGATTCAGCTGATGGAGTCATGCAGCCACATGGCAGAGATGGATGCTTGGGGACAAGTACCTGGGAAGAGGGAGGTGGATAGCGGCAGGGGACGTGATGAAAAAAAAGAATGGTCCTTGAAGGACAAGAGCTCCGGTGTGGAGAGACAATTCGGAAGTGGAAGGAATGGACATAGGGGCTTGTAGGGGTGGAGGATTTGATTTGATTTATTATTGTCACATGTATTTGATTTGATTTATTGTCACATGTACTGAAGTACAGTGAAAAGTATTTTTCTGCAGTTGAGGGAACGTACACAGTACGGACATAGTAGACAAAAGAATAATTAACAGGGAACATGACAAATGGTCCATCGACAAACAGTGATTGGTTACAGTGCGGAACAAGGGGCCAAACAAAGCAAATACACGAGCAAGAGCAGCATAGGATGTCAAGAATAGTGTTCTTACAGGGAACAGAACAGTCCAATGGGGAGTCGTTGAGGAGCCTAGTAGTTGTGGGGAAGAAGCTGTTCCTATGTCTGGATGTGCGGGTCTTCAGACTTCTGTGTCTTCTGCCTGATGGAAGGGTCTAGAAGAAGGCAATGCCTGGGTTCAAGGGGTCTCTGATAATGCTGTCCACCTTCCTGAGGCAGCGGGAGGTGTAGACAGAATCAATGTGGGAGTGGCAAGCTTGTGTGATGCGTTGGGCTGAGTTCACCACACTCTGCAGTATCTTGTGATCTTGGACCGAGCAGTCGCCATACCAAGCTGTGATGCAGCTGGATAGGATGCTATTGCACACCTGTAAAAGTTTGTGAGAGTCGATGCAGACATGCCAAATTTCTTTAGCTTCCGTAGGAAGTAGAGACGTTGTTCGGCTTTCTTGACTTTTGCATCAACGTGAGTGGACCAGGACAGATTGTTGGTGATAGTGATCCCCAGGAACTTAAAGCTATCGACCATCTCCACTTCGGAGCCATTGATGCAGGCGGGACTGTGTGTCATGCTACCCTTCCTGAAGTCGATGATCAGTTCCTTGGTCTTTCCAACATTTAGAGAGAGGTTGTTTTTGGTACACCATGAACAACCATGTGATTTATCTCCCTCCTGTAGTATGATTCGTCGTTGTTTGAGATACGGCCCACCACATTCCTATCATCCTCAAACTTATAGATTGAGTTGGAGTTAAATCTTGCCACACAGTCGTGTGTGTATAGGGAGTACAGCAGAGGACTGAGCACACATTCTTGCGGGGCCCCGGTGTTGAGGACTATTGTGGTAGAGGTGCTGTCAATCCTGACAGATTGCGGTCTGTTGGTGAGGAAGTCAAGGATCCAGCTACACAGGGAGGGGTCAAGTCCAAGATTGCAGAGTTTGGTTATTAGTCTTGTCTGGATAATGGTGTTGAAGGCAGAGCTGTAGTTGATGAATAGCAGTCTTACATAGGTGTCCTTGTTGTCGAGGTGTTCGAGTGTTGATTGTAGAGCCAGGGAGATAGCATCTGCTGTGGACCAGTTGCGGTGATAAGCAGAGTGTAGTGGATCAAGACCGTCTGGGAGGCTGGCAGTGATCCGTCTCATGACTAGCTGCTCGTATTAGTATTGTGTATGTATCAGTATACAGTGAAAAGTATTGTTTCTTGCATACTACACAGATAACACATACCATACATAGGGATAGGAGAGACTGCAGAATGTAATGTTACAGTCATAGCTAGGGTGTAGAGAAAAGATCTCTAGCTTAACTGAGAGTGATAAAAGTCACACTGAACTCAAGAAATAATACAGATCCTGATGCTGAACACAGTAGCAGGATATGCCACCCAAAGAGAGTTTTACAGGTCTCTGACTTCAAACTGCCCAACTATTCTCTGGCCCAGAGAGGCAAGGAAGTCCATGACACTGGCTTCTACATCAGTCTCGCGTGGTCATACACTGTAACGCAGTGAGAATTCACTTCGAGAGAAAACGGGTAAACATGGTCAGGCGACACTTGGGGATCATTTTGATTTACCCCCTAGTGGTAGGATCCCCATGTCAAGCGACACTTGGGGATCATTTTGGTGATCTTTTGGCGACCTATGCTACATCATCCGGCGACCCAACTGCAGGTCATGACCCCCATTATGAAAATCACTCTGAGCCTCTGCCTCTCCTTTAGTAACGCCACTGAATTTTTCTGATCCACTCTTGGATTGTCCTCCATTAATCTCAACCTCTCAGCCTGCACCCTCCTCTCCCCGTGTGCCTGAATCAATATAAATTCCCCCTTACCACCACTTTCAGCACCTCCCACAGCATTGAGGCGAAAAGCTCCCCAGACTTATTCTGCTCCATATAATTACGGATGGTCACCCTCACCCAATCCCCCTTATCCGCTAATAACCCATATCTAACCTCCACTGCGACCGGAGCCTCCCCCTTCGCCAACCGCAAGTCCACCCAATGCGGCGCGTGGTCAAGACACCACAATCACTCAATACTCCGATCCAACCACCCCCGCCAACAGCACATTATCTAAAACAAAGGTATCAATCCGGGAGTAGACCCAGTGCATGTGCGCGAAATACGAAAGCTCCTTCGCCCGCAGCCTTTCAAATTGCCATGGGTCTGCCCCCCACCCAAATACATTTCATAAACCTCTGGTGCTCCTTTGCCATTGCCGAAACCTTCAGGGACCTAGGGCACAACTGGTCCAACCTAGGATCCAACACCGTATTAAAATCCCTCCCATAATCAGCCGGTGCATGTCCAGGTCCTGAATCTTTGCTATGCCCCACCTTAGAAAATTCCCATTGGTCCACCTTGGGGCATATACATTCACGAGTACCACAGGTATCCCCTCCAGCTTCCCACTCACCATCACAAGCTATCTGCACCCCCCCCCCCCCCCCAAGTCATTTACAATACTTCCCACCTCAAATGCCACCCTCAAATTGATCAGCACTGCCACCATCCCTAGTCTTCAGATCCAACACCGAATGGAACACCTGGCCCACCCAACTCCTCAGCATTGCCTGGAACCCCAGCTTCAGGTACGTCTCCTGGAGAAACACAAATGTCTGCCTTCAAACCCCTTAAATGCGTGAAAACTCGAGACCTTTGAACTGGGCCATTCAAACCCTGAACAGTCACAATCAAGCAGGTCAGGAGGCTCCCTGCCACCCCCACCCTCGCTGATCAGCCATAGCCCCTCTTTAACCAGCTCCCTTAGGTCTCCGTCCCGCTGATCCTCAGGCCCTCCTCAAAGATGTTGCCGACATTTCCCCTCAACCAACTGCACCTCACTAACTCCACTCACGTTAGCATCCCCATCACCGTCCCCCCTATAAACAAATAAAAAGTAAGCCTAACCGCCCCCCCCCCCCCCCAACCCCCACAGATCGACGCACTTCACTCCTGTTAACTAGCCAACCAGCTAACATGCAGGCCCCCACTCAAGATCGCTGCCAACTCTCCTTCCCCGAGACGCCCTTCACCCAATTGCCCCAAAACAATAAAAGACACTTATCCACTCCGCACTCAGACATATTAAATACAGAAATCCGCCGGCATGGTAACCCACTTTCCCCACATTAGCATAGCCAAAGTTCAATGTCCTCACACACCTCCCAGTCCATGGTCTCTCATAAATTGACTTATCTCCTCCAGCGTGTCAAAATAAAACTCTCGATTCTGGTGTGTGACCACAGATGAACAGGAAATAACACCCTAAATGTCACTCCTTCCATATAGAGGGCCGCCTTGATCTGATTGAAACCCCCTACTGCTTGGCCAACTCCACACCCATGTTTCCTTCCCAGGTGCGCTCTCCTTTCCTTCGGCCACTTCAGCATCTTCTCCTTGTTGAGGAATCGATGCAGCTGCACCACCATTGCCCTCAGCGGCTCCCCCACTTTCGGCCTCCTCCTCAATGTACTGTGCGCTCGTTCCACCTAAGGGATGGTCAAAGAACTCCTCCTCCACCAATTTCTCAAATATATTCACCACATACTTTGCGGCCTGCGACCCCTCCGTCCCTGCAGGCAGCCCCACGATCTGGAGATTCTGCCTCCTGGAACAATTCTCCAGGTCCTCCACCTTCTCCCTCAACCTCTTCTGGTTCTCCGTGAACAAGGCCAGCCTATCCTCATGCTCTCCTGAGAATGTGAAGCAAGGGTTAATAGCTAGAACAAGCCAGGATTAATGGGACACATTAGTGGAAAGTTACAAATAAGGGAGTTGTTATTGAATTTGTGAGCCAACTCATGACTGTAAGCCGAATAGCCTTGAGAAACAAGGAAGATGGCTGGATGACGGAATATGAAATGTGGGAGCCATCGATACTGTGGCTAAACACCTGCTGTTTATGCTAAAACTGCTATATACTCATGTGCCAATAGATAACTTTAAAGTCTGTAAAATCAAGCTATGCTTTGTAATGGGGGCAAGCTCAAGTGAATGTAAGGGACAGCCCCTTAAAAAACATATAAAGACAGGATGTTTTGAGCAAAACTTTGGGACTCTCAGAGGTGTTTCTTTAGAATACCTAGAGGGCTGCCCCGATCGCAATAAAGAATATTCTAAAGTACGAACGTGTTCGAGGCCGTTTCTTCCAGACTGAGAGACAAGTGAATTAGAGACACATTCACACTCCCACCAACTCCTCCACCTTCAGGAGTAGCAGACTTTGCACCCGCAACCTCTGCTCCACTCTCTCAATACCACCCTAAATGACTCCACCACCTTTGCCATCCTCGGCCTCCTGCCTCTGCTGCTGGAATTTAGCAATCAAAAAGACCACCAATTGCTCAGTGGACCACTGGGCGGCAATGACACCCCAGAATCCTCTGCCGTCTTTTCCTCTGTTACACCTCGAATAATCTCTCAGCCAGGCTGTTGCCTCTTATCATTACCACCGGTGGAGCAGGCTATTTCTCACTGCTTATGCACCGCACATCAGAAAACACCCCTTAAATCACGTGAAAAAGGACCAAGCAGTTCCACCTGGAGCAGGGGCCACCAAATGTGTGACCACTCACTCCATGGCTGCCACCGGAAGTCACATTCTTTACATTCTCAATAGTCTGAATTAAGTTTATCCAGTCAGAAAATAGTTCACAAAGCACTCAGAGGTTTATCAGCAGGGGTTAACCAGTAGAAAGTATAGTGGATAAGCCTTCTTGAAAAGTGCTACTGAAAAGTTCTTCCTGCCCATTAACACATGTTGCTGTGCAAAGTTTAATAAATGCCAAGTCCCATTCTGGGGATCCTCAATATTACAAATGTGGGAACCTAATTTTAATATTTTAGTCATTGTTTTAAATAAAGCTGGGGTATATGTTCTCGAAGCCTACAGAGCAGCGGCTTGATCCGCATGAGTGAATGGAACACTTCCAACTTAATATCAGCACACTGCCCTGTCTATGGGATGTTTAGGTTCCTAATAAAAGTTTTGTGTTTTTGTTGATCTCTAATTGCTGTCATTCACAAGGCATGCAAACTTAACATGAGCATTGTTTAAAAATACTACAATCTAGCCATGTTTTTCCTTTCAGGAGAAAGAAATGGGAATAAAAGAAACCCCAACTCATCCCATACCTTGAATTCATTGTTACAAATATAAAAAAGTGCAAAGTGTATCTTATTGTAGCTTGTAAGAGGCTTATTTATTGGAGCTTGTAAGTGGTTTTATTAATCTGTAAGCAACGAACACTGCATTTGCTGCCCCAAATTGATACAGGGTTAAAATAGGTATAAAGAGTTCAATACAGAAGAGAAACACAAATCTATCACATATTCTCAAGATTAATCTAACATCTTATTTTTGTAGTTCACACTCATTGAAAATACATTAATAATCGTACAGCTAGCTTCTAAAATTGAATAATTTACATCTTTCTTGATTATGCAGAAAACATTTGTGAAGTCCCCATTAGTTGCTGAGGTACAATACATTGTAAGTTTGAAAATAAATGTCTTACGTGTGTTCACCCTTGTACATGTCTAAAATTATGAATAATTTGTTAACATATTTATGAATGAGTAATGTGAGAAAAAAACCATGTTTTATATTTTCCTAATATGGCTTGGAAGACTTACTGTACACTGTAAATACTGTTTTTATTATTTTATGAACCTAAAAATTAGTAAAACAGAAACACAATTTAACACAAGTTGGTCAATTTGAGGAAATGGAAAGAAAGAATTTAGCAAGTTTTGTGGAACTAACAAGAGGTCACACTTTACTACTTCAGAACTCTCCCTCAATTTGTACATCAGCTCAGCAGTGATAAAGGTTCTTACATCTCAAAACAATATTTTCCTGGGTTTCACATTTAATACCTTCTCAGGGGGTAATGAGAGATGGACAACAAATGCTGGCCTTACGCTCACATCGCATGAAAGAAAATTGAAAAATGGAGGAACAGCACACATGAGTTTGTCCCGAGTACATACATCCACAAGAGCAAACATGTCAATTGAACCTTTATAATACAATAGTTCAACCCCAATTGGAATAGTGTGTCCAATTCTGGGCACCGGCTGTATGAAGGTGATGGCCTGGTAGAGGGTGCAGAATTGATTCTTTAGCATGGTTCCAGCGCTAGAGGTTAGAGGTACTTGGATACAAGCCAAAAGCTGGGGCTGTACCTCTGAGAGCAAACAAATCCAAGAGAAGATTTGATGGAGTTATTTAAATGCATGATGGGTTTAAATAAAGTGAATAGAGAGAAGCTGTTTCCGATGGTCGAAGGATCAGACGGCAAAGAAGGTAGAAGAGACTACATGAGGGGAAAAGCCTTTAATGCAACAAGTGGTCTGTATTTGAAATGCACTGCCCGACAGGCTGGTGGAAACAGATTCAATATAGGCTTTAAAGGGAAATTGGATAAAAATACTTGGAGGAAAAAGTTGGGGGATATGAGGAAACAGTGGGAGAGTGGGACTTGGCTGCTTTTCCAAAGGGTTGGTGCAGACTTGGTGGGCTGAATGGTCTCTAGCTGTGCTGTAATATTCTGTGATTCTCAGGTGTGAATGGTGCTGCACTAGCATTACAATGTAACATTTTTCTCACCAAAATGAATTCTAAAATGTATTGCGCTATCCAAGCCAATGAAATTTGCAAGTCTAGATGAGCAGCAAAACATCTGGCCAATGATCCCTGCAAAATCCTGTTGTGTGCAGCCAGTTTTTCCCCCCACCCCAAAGTGCAGTGCCTGCAAATGTTTACGTGGTACTTCATGGATAACAAAGTCTACCCTCCAGGCTGTGGCGCTGCGTGTGAGCAGCTTAGCAGGAATATTACATCTGATACCTTAAGACTCACAAACACTTCTGTGATTTATTGCAACCCCCTTATCTATAAATGTGGAGCCAAACTACAAATTCATGACAAAATGACTGTGGTTATTGACATATATTCCAAAAAAATAAGACACGTTAAGCATTTTAAGGTTGGAAATGATCTTATAGATAGAAGGTATTGCCTGTACATAACATATTATATTTCCCAGAAGCATTTCAAATAATGAGCAATTTATATATTTTTGTTGTATTGATTGGGGACAGAATATTTGCCAGAACACGAAGAACTCAATGGTTGTGTTATAGTGCTGACGGATCTACAATATCTATCTAATTAGGCAGACATGGGCTGGATATGAGCCCGGAGGTGCATTCTGTGTGGAGGGACATTGTTTGAGTTCAGAAAACCCAGAAGTACGGGTTCCCATACATCCCATAGTTCTGCAGGATAATAATAATAATAGTAATAATAATAATCGCTTATTGTCACAAGTAGGCTTCAATGAAGTTACTGTGAAAAGCCCCTGGATGGCTTTGAATTCTTTTTCACTGGTTACATTGGCTGGTTCCCTTGACAGAACAAAGGGCATTCTATTGTGTCAAAATTTAAAAGGACAATTGGAGATAGAGTAGGTGCTAAACACAACCAGAGTGGTTCATGTTGACACTGGACCGACTGAAATGAGAATGTCTTACTTTCCTGACATGACGGGCAAGGAAATATATTTATATATTTGAATTTTTTGATTTTATTTTGTCAACCGTGCACATTGGTGATTAAGGAACACCATGACAAGCTGTAAGGTATGGCATTGAATACAAAATTGTCATCTAGCAGAAAACAGCGCTTTGTAATAAATGATAACCTTCGATAGTGAGGTTGATATTGGGACTATTGCTGGTTTATAATATTTATGAATAACTTGACACGGGTAAAATATGTAAACTTTTTTAGTGTGGAAATTTTATCAGATAGGAGGCAGAACAAATAATGAAGGGCATTGCAACCAAGTTGGGGTCTTCTAGGTTATTAGGCCAACTGATAGCAAATCCAATTCAATGTTAACCAAATCACACTTGCAAAGATGTGCCTTTGTGAAATTGTTAGCAGTTTGTTCATTTAAAATCCCATCCAATCTCAAACAATAGAACATTTCAGCCCCTTTAATTTCAATTATTGAAGAGTTGGGTTGTTTCCTCCTGAGGCGCGGAGTTGAAACTGTGAAAATTAATCTCACTTACAACCCATCACAGCCCGATGAATTTTCATCCCGTCAGTCAAAGACAGTGAAAGAAAAGCGTTCCAAGATTCCTCCTGACAACTGACGGAAAAAACATTTTATAACAAGAATGTAATATAAAAACATTCTTCACATCCATATATAAAAACATTAGAATGGGTACAACAGTTTTGTTTTCAGATGTCCAGCATCTCCAGTATTTTGCTTTTTGCTTACACTTTATTTGTCGTGTCTCAGGAAGTTCATATACTCTGTCAAAAGGCTTAACGAATCAGTTTGAATTGCAATGAATACCTATTGGATATTTTCTGATACTGATAGTATTTGTTCCAAACAGCAGTTTCTAACTACATGTCGAACTTCGCAAACATCCTATTGTTGCATAACATGAACAAGCAGACAGATTGGCACACAATGAGGCTTTGAAAGTGGCCAAACAGGTTAATCTAACTGCAATCTGACTGAAAACTCTGCAAGCACTAACTGCTGTCGTCACTGATAATCAGCCCGGTGTAATCTTCCTCTTGAGGTCTCCAGCAGAGCAAGAAACTGAAAGAACATATAACATAAGAATATATTAGAAATAATGGGGTAGAGTTCTGCTTTGGGCACAATCAGTGACTCCAACGTAGTTGCAACCATTTTGGAAAGTGTTTTTAACTCCTCCCCCCCCCCCCCCCCGGTTTCCACTCAAGCTCATTTGGAAATTACCAAACGCAAAACCTGCCGTGGAAAATGCACAGTCGTTCAATGTTTTAAAATGTAAATTTGAAAAATAAAATTCTTTTAAAAAGTCCTTGAATTTTTGAAGAATGGTGATTTGGTTAAGTTTAATTCATACAGTTGAAATGGATTATCACATAAAGTAAACATTTTAAATCACACTGTTGATCCACCCACCATCTGTGCAACCTGATTTTTTTTTTTAAATTTAGAGTACCCAATTCTTTTTTTGCATTAAGGGGCAATTTAGCGTGACCCATTCACCGACCCTACCCAAAGAACAAAGAAAATTACAGCACAGGAACAGGCCCTTTGGCCCTCCCAGCCTGCGCCGATCCAGATCCTTTATCTAAACCTGTCGCCTATTTTCCAAGGATCTAATTCCCTCTGTTCCCCGCCCGTTCATATATCTGTCTAGATGCATCTTAAATGATGCTATCGTGCCCGCCTCTACCACCTCCACTGGCAAAGCGTTCCAGGCACCCAGCACCCTCTAAAAAACTTTCCACGCACATCTCCCTAAAACTTTCCCCCTCTCACCTTTAAATCGTGACCCCTTGTAATTGACACCCCACTCTTGGAAAAAGCTTGTTGCTATCCACCCTGTCCATACCCGTCATAATTTTGTAGACTTCAATCAGGTCCCCCCTCAACCTCCGTCTTTTCAATGAAAACAATCCTAATCTACTCAACCTTTCTTCATAGCTAGTACCCTCCATACCAGGCAACATCCTGTGAACCTCCTCTGCACCCTCTCTAAAGCATCCACATCCTTCTGGTAATGTGGCGACCAGAACTGCATGCAGTATTCCAAATGTGGTCTAACCAAAGTCCTATACAACTGTAACATGACCTGCCGACTCTTGTACTCAATGCCCCGTCCAATGAAGGCAAGCATGCTATATGCCTTCTTGACCACTCTATCGACCTGCGTTGCCACCTTCAGGGTACAATGGACCTGAACTTCCAGATCTCTCTGTACATCAATTTTCCCCAGGACTCTTCCATTGACTGTATAGTCCACTCTTGAATTAGATCTTCCAAAATGCATCACCTCGCATTTGCCTGCATTGAACTCCATCTGCCATTTCTCTGCCCAACTCTCCAATCTATCTATATTTTGCTGTATTCTCTGACAGTCCTCCTCGCTATCTGCAACTCCACCAATCCTAGTATCATCTGCAAACTTGCTAATCAGACCACCTATACCTTTGTCCAGATCATTTATGTATATCACAAACAACAGTGGTCCGAGCACGGATCCCTGTGGAACACCACTCGTCACCTTTCTCCATTTTGAGACACTCCCTTCCACCACTACTCTCTGTCTCCTGTTGTCCAGCTAATTCTTTATCCATCTAGCTAGTACACCTTTGGTTGTGGGGGTGAGACCCAGGCAGACATGGGGAGAATGTGCAAACCCCACACGGACAGTGACCCGGGGCCAGGCTCGAACCTGGGTACTCGGCGCCGTGAGGCAGCAGCGCTTACCACCCCACCACTGTGCCGCCCTGAAACATGCTTTTAAATAACTGAAAATCACTTCAGAAAATGATTTTCAGTTAGATCGGGGCACAGTAGTGAGCTCCTTCGTACATTTAAAAAATCATTCAAAAACTTTCAAAACATACCCACATGTGTCTTTGCACACAAAAGTTTCAGCTTACGTTTTGTAGCCTCTCCAAAAGGCCTGTAAACAGGCACAATCAGTGAAAGCTCTCAATTCAGCTTGGACGGGTATCCATTTTTGGGGTCGGGATTAGCTTCTAGTGTGACGTTTTCCAAAATGAGCACAACAATGGCAGAATCTCAAGTTGCACTGAATACAACATATGCTTAAAATTTCTCAATAATTTCAGCCAATCAGATTCACTGAGCCAAAATGAAAACCATAAATGAACAGAAACTTCAGGCCAATGTTTTTTTAGATGCAAATTTCACAGAACGAGGTTTCAGTTATGTATATTTTGAAGAAATAGGGCTGAATTTTACTGGCCCTTGGGGATTGGGAATGGAGATGGGGAGCTGGTAAAATAGCAGGGAGCTACATTGGGATGGCTCCTGCTTGCTACAATCGGGAAGGTTTCCCAGCGGCAGACTGCAAGGCAGATCGGCTGCCTGCTCCATGGAAGTCGGCAGACAGTTTGCCTATTTGAGGCTCCAATTAAAAGACTTCCGGTGGCGGCCAAGTAGTGAGTGGTCGCACATTTGGTGGCTCCCGCTCAAGGTGGATTTTTTCGATCTTTCTCCATCCAAAGGATGTAGTATTTGAGGGCAAAAGGTGCAGGAGTGCCAAGCGATGATAATATTCCTCTAGTGTGGCTGGATCAGCGGATGAGGAAGAAAGAGCAGGTGGAGTAGGAGAGTTTTTGTAGCGCGCCGTAGGTAAAGATGGCGGATGGCCCGCTGCCCACTCAGTGGTCGACAGAGAAGCTGGTGGAGTTCTTGAACAACAAGTTCCAAAAGCAGAGGAAAGCACCCTCGAATACCTGGCCAAGGTGGTGGAGCTGTTGCGATCTGGGATTGAGCGAGTCGAGCAGAGGCTACAGTCCCAGGGACGGGCGATTCAGAAAGTGGAGCAGGTGGTGGGGAGCATGAGGAGCAGATGGCCTAATTTACGGCGGAATTGAAAATTATGTGGCAAAGTCAGAAGAGGCTGAGGGAGAAGGTGGAGGACCTGGAGAACCGCTCCAGGAGGCAAAATGTTTGTCGGGATGCCTGCTCTGCTGGCACTGAAGGTGCAGAAGCCGCTGTGCATGTGGCGAGAATGTTGGAGAAGGTGATGGGGGAGGGGGCCTTTGATCGGCATCTCGAGGTGGACCAAGAGGCGGCCACAGTTGGTGATGCGGCTGCTTTGCTTTTTGGATAAGGAAAAGAGGCTACTTAACGGGAGTGAAGTGGAGGTTGCCAGGAGGCAGGTGTTTGGGGGGGGGTTGTTTTTTGTTCGGGGGGGGGGGTTGCTGTCAAGGGTATGGTTGGTGTGACGCAGCCGCGAAGGGATCGCTGGCGGTGGACATCTGAGGGCAGGCCTGGAGAGACACATGATGCGGGCAGGGAACTGGCCCAAAAAAGGGATATGACTGATTAGCAGGGGAAAGGGGGCGGAAAGCCCCCCCCCCCCCCTCCAATCAGACTAGTCATGTTGAATGTGAGCGGGCTGAATGGGCCATGTTTTCACACATCTGAGGCGTCTGAAGGCAGACACGGCATTTTTGCAGGAGATGCACCAAAAGGGGGGAGATCAGACAAGGCTGAGAAAGGGATTGGTGGGGGAAGGGGTTCCATCTGGGGTTGGATATGAAGATGAGGGGGTGCTGGTCAACAAGAGGATTGTGTTCGAGGTGGGGAGCATTTTGGCCGATGGTATGTGATGGTTAATGGGAAGTTAGTGGGGATGCTGGTTGTTTTGGTAAACGTTTATGCTCCGAATTGAGATGATGTGGATTTTACGAGGAGCGTGTTGGGAAAAATTCCAGACTCGGACGCGCATCGGTTCATTATGGGGGGGGGGGGGGGGGGGGGGGGGGGGGGGGGGGGGGGGGGGGTGGGGGGGGGGATTTTAGATCCGAGCCTGGACCAGTCGAGCCTGAAGTCGTCGAGGGTGTCGGCAATGGAGAGAGAGCCGAGGGGCTTCATGGAGCGCATGGGGAGAGGTGGACCCACGGAGGTTTGGGAGGCCGAGGGCGAAGATGTTTTCACACTTCTCCCATACGCACCAGGTGTACTCCCGGATTGACTTTTTTGTGATGGACAAGGCGCTGCTGGTGAGGATGACCACTCGGCAATTGTGGTTTCCGATCACGCGCCACATCGAGTGTTTTGAGGGTGGCTCAGAGGAGGCACAACGGCTGCCGTGGAGGCTAGATGTGGGTTTGCTGGCGGATGAGGTGGTGTGTGAGCTGGTGAGGGCTGTCTTTCGGGCCTACGTGAAGTTGAACGACACAGGGGAGGTCACAGCCGTCACATTATGGGACGCACTCAAGACAGGGTGTATGGGGGGTGTGTGCGGAGTTTACATTGATTCGGGTGCACAGAGAGAAGGCGGAGCGGGAGGACGGGTAAAGGCTGGTCGATGAGATTTCGAGGGTCGATAGGAGGGATTCGGAGACGGGTTTATTGAAAGTAAGGCAAAGGCACCAGATGGAGTTTGGGCTAATTTCTAAGGGGAGGGCGGTGGAACAATTGCAGAGGACCAGAGGGACTGTGTATAGTACCGGGAAAAGGCGAGTAGGATGTTGGCCCATTAGTTCAGGGAGTATGGGGGAGGGGGAAAGAGGGTAATTGGTGGAGTTAGAGGTGATAAGGTTATAGTGGTGTTGGACGCGGAGGGGGTGAATCAGGTGTTTGTGACCTTTTATGGAGGCTCTACGAGTCAGAGCCGCCGGCTGGGGTGGAGGGGATACGACTGTTCCTGGATGGGTTGGAGTTTCCCCAAAGTGGAGGAGGAGCTGATTCATGTTGTGGGGGCCCCAATTGGGTTGAGGGAGGTGATGGAAGGCATGGAGGCGATGCATGCAAGGCAGGCCCTGCGGCCCGATAGGTCCCCGGTAGAGCGTTGTAAGACGTTTGGGGAGGACCAGGGGTCATAGTTGGTGGGGGCATATGATGAAGCGAGGGAGAGGGGGAACTCCCCCTACATTGTCGAAGGCTTCCATCTTCCTGGCAGCTGGGACCTGATTCCATAATACCTGGCCCCAATCCCAGCACCCCCAATTTCACTAGCGGGGAAAAGGAGTTTGGACTAGCGAGGGTCTCTAGCCTGCACCCTGCATTCCCAACCTGGTTAGCTCCAGAGTAGGAATAGACATTTTCCAGTCCCTGTCAATTTTCATGGAATGGAGTTGGGCCAGCTTTTTAAAGACTTGTTGTTCAAGGTCACTCAAGGTCATTCCCTTTTCTTCCCATGAATGATCTGTTGAGCTGCTTGCAGAAAAATACTTTTCACTGTACCTCGGTACACGTGACAATAAACAAATCCACTCCAATCCAATCCAGAGGGATCATGAACCCTAGTCTGGACAAAGGAACATTTTGAAAGGCAAAAGGTCTTACCAATGCCCACTTGCCAACCTGTGCCCTTCTTCAACATTCATGGCCCCACATGTGGGGGGGGGGGGGGGGGGGGGGGGGGGGGGGAGAGGGGGGGGCATAGTGGTATTGTCACTGGACTTGTAATCCAGAGACCCAGGGTAATGATCTGGGGACCCGGGTTCGAATACCATCATGGCAGTCAATGGAATTTAAACTCAATAAAATAATTAAACGTCCAATGATGACCATGAAACCATTGTCAATTTCTGTAAAAACCCATCTGGTTGACTAATGTCCTTTAGGAAAGGAAATCCACCATACTTACCTAGTCTGGTCTACATGTGATTACAGACACACAGCAATGTGGCTGACTCTCAACTTGTCCCTTCAAGGGTAATTAGGGATGGACAATAATTGCTGGCACAGCCTGCGATGCTCACATCCCATGAACGAATAAAAAAACTTCTATGCCAACCTATGACATTTCCATGCCCATTCACCCATCAATGCTTCACAGCTCCAGGGTCCCAGGTTCGATTCCCGGCTGGGTCACTGTCTGTGTGGAGTCTGCACGTCCTCCCCGTGTGCGCGTGGGTTTCCTCCGGGTGCTCCGGTTTCCTCCCACAGTCCAAAGATGTGCGGGTTAGGTGGATTGGCCATGCTAAATTGCCCGTAGTGTAAGGTTAATGGGGGGATTGTTGGGTTACGGGTATACCGGTTACGTGGGTTTAAGTAGGGTGATCATTGCTCGGCACAACATCGAGGGTCGAAGGGCCTGTTCTGTGCTGTACTGTTCTATGTTCTAATAAATGTCCACAACCAATTAACCCTATAACTTGTGGAAAAGTTTTTTGTTTATTAAAAAAAGTCATTCATTCATAACTTTCTATTTAAAAAAATACTTTTAGTACAGCCCTGTGAAAGTGCTATGGAACCAGAATACCATCATCTACTGCAACATAAATTACAGGACTTTATACATCATGTCTGCTCAGCTGATGAGCAGCAGAATTCAAAGCTATACAGCTGCTTCTGGTGCTCAACTCACAATCAATAGTTTACTGGTTTGATTATGTTGACCAATCAACCTTTACATGAAAGAGATGAGGTTGCAGACCAATGTCTGAATGACAACAATCAAAATATTAAGCAGAGGTGCAAAGACCTGCATTGTAGCCTCTGCAGTGGTTGCTGAAGCATATATCTCACTGGACAAGGAGGCTCCACAAATACTCCCATCCTCAATGATGTGGGAGCCCAGAATATATGTGCAAAAGACAAGGCTTCGACATTTGCAACAATCTTTATGCAGAAGTGCCGAATGGATGATCCATTTTGGTCTCCTCCAGAGGTCCCCAATCATCAGCCAATACAATTCACTCCATGTGATCTTAAGAAATTTCTGAAGACACTGGATACTGTCATAATAGCCACTCATGTATATCATGAGATGCAGCCAGGCAGTGATTGACACACAGGATAACCAATGAACACACACGACACAGAACAACCAATCACCAGACAGGATACCACCACTATAAAGCCCACTCTGCCTCTTTCACAGGACACGGCTACTGAGATAGTCACAGTGCACAAGCCAGTGAACATCATCACCATGTGGTAGAGAGCTAGTCAGGTTATCAGTTAGGTTAATAGAGTGCCAACCCACAGCAGATTATGTACAGCAATCAGCAAGTTCAATAAAACAGTGTTGGACCATCTCCTGTGTCGGAAGCCTGTTTCTGGTTTCACTGCATCCAGTTGCAGTCGATGTTAGACCAATTCAGATAAAACATCAGATTCTGCAAAGGCTATGGGCCTTGACAATATTCCACCGATAGTACTGAAGACTTGTGCTCCAGAAGTTGCTGCACTTCGAGGCAAGCTGTTCCAGTATAGCTACAACGCTCACATCTAGCTGGCAATGTGGAAAATTGCCCCGATATGTCCTCTACACAAGAAACAGGACAAAGCCAACCCAGCCAATTACCACCTTATCAGTCTACTCTCCATCATTAGCGAAGTGATGGAAGGAGTCATCAACAGTGCTATCAAGTGCCATTTACTCAGCAATAACCTGCTCACAGATGCCCAGTTTGGGTTCCGCCAAGGTCACTCAGCTCCTGACCTCATTACAGCCTTGTTTCAAACATGAACAAAAGAGCTGAATGCCAGGGGTGAGGTGAAAGTGACTACCCTTGATATCAAGGCAGCATTTGACTGAGTATGGCATCAAGGAGCCCTAGCTAAAACTGGAGTCAATGGGAAGCAGGGGGAAAACTCTCCCTTGGTTGGAGTCATAGCTGGCACAAAGGGAGATGGTTGTGGTGGAGGTCAATCATCTCAGCTCCAGTATATCACTGCAATAGTTCCCCAGGGCAGTGTCCTGGCCAACCATCTTCAGCTGCTTCATCAATGACCTCCCTTCCACCATAAGGTCACAAGTGGGGATGTTCACAGATGACTGCACAATTTTCAGCACCATTTGCGACTCCTCAGATAATGAAACAGTCCAGGTCTAAATGAAAATGAAAAATGAAAATCGCTTATTGTCACGAGTAGGCTTCAATGAAGTTACTGTGAAAAGCCCCTAGTCGCCACGTTCCGGCGCCTGTCCGGGCAGCAAGACCTGGACAATATCCAGGCTTAGGCTGACAAGTGGCAAGTTATATTTGCATCACAGAACTGCCATGCAATGACCATCTTCTACAACAGAGGATTTAACCACCGCCCCTTGACATTCAATGATATTACCATTGCTGAACACCCCCCCCCACACACACGCACACACACAATCAACATCCTGGGGGGTTACCATTGATCAGAAACTGAACTGGACTAGACATAGTAGTGATACTGTGGCTTCCAGGGCAGGTCAAAGGCTAGGAATCCTATAGAGAGTAAGTCACCTCCTGACCCCCCCTAAGCCTGTCCACCATCTACAAGGCATGTCAGAAGTGTAATGGAATCAGAGGAGATGCAGACCGAGGAGCTGAAGCGCAAGTGGGAAGAGGAGTTAGGAGAGATAGAGGATGGTCTACGGGCGGACGTGTTGAGTAGAGTCAACACGTCCGCAACATGTGCCAGGCTCAGCCTGATACAATTAACCCGGCTCACATGACAGTGGCCCAGATGAGCAGATTCTTTGGGGTGGAAGACAGGTGTGCAAAATGTGCGGGAGGACCAGCGAACCATGTCCACATGTTCTGGACATGTCCGAAGCTTAGGGGATTTTGGCCGGGGTTTGCAGATGTCATGTCCACGGTGTTAAAAACAAGGATGGTGCTGAGTCCAGAGGTGGCAATTTTCGGGTTGTAGATCCAGGAATCCAGGAGGAGAAAGAGGCAGATGTTCTGGCCTTTACTTCCCTGGTAGCCCGGAGACGGCTACTATTAACTTGGAGGGACTCAAAGCCCCTGAAGTCATAGTTATGGTTATCTGGCATGGCTAGCTTTCTCTGTTTGGAGAAAATCAAGTTTGTCTTGAGAGGGTCACTGTTAGGGTTCGCCCGGAGGTAGCAATCGTCCGTCGACTTCTTCGCGGAAAATTAATAGTCAGCAGAGGGGGGGGGGGGGGTGTTAGTTTAGCTTACAGTAGGGGGTTAATAAAGGTGGGATCTGTAAGGGAGGGAGATGGCTTTTGCACTATGTTTATAGTTTCATGTACATTGTTTATTGTGTTGTTGTTATAATACTAAAAAAATACCTCAATAAAATGTTTATTAAAAAAAAAAGTGTAATGAAATACTCTCCACTTGCCTGGGTGAGTACAGTTCCAACAACACCAGTGATGCTCAACGCCATCCAGAAAAGAGCAGACCACCTAATTGGCACCTAACCATCACATTCACCATTCACTCCCTCCACCACCAACAGAGTGGTAGCAATGTGTAACATCTACCCAATGCACCAGAGCAGTTTGCAAAGACTCCTTTGACAGCATGTTCTAAACTAGCAACCTTTATCACCTAAAATGACAAGGGCAACAAGATGTTATGGGTATAGCATCACCTGTAACTTCCCCTCGAAGCCACACAGCATCTGGACTTAGTACTATATCACCACTCCTTCACTGTCTCTGGGCCAAAAACCGGGAACTCCCTCACTCAGTACTGTGGAGGTACCTACACCATGTGAACTCAGTTCACCACCACCTTCTCAAGGGCAATTAGGGATGGGCAGTAAATGCTGGTTTGGTCAACGATGCCTGAATCCCATGAACATATTTTTTAAAGAGGGCAATTTCCATTATAAATGTTGACATAGGAATTTTTAATGGAATAAGTTGGCAGGAAAGGTAGATGTCATTTCTATTTGGGCTATTTCCATTGACAGATAGGAAGGTAGAGTCATGGAAGTCTACAGCACAGAAAAAGCCCTTCGGCCCATCACATCTGTGCCGGTCAAAATCCCTATTTCCAGCACTTGGCTCATAGCTTTGTATGTATGTCTTGGCATAGCAAGTGCACATCTAAATACTTCTTAAATGTTATGAGGGTCTCTGCCTCCACCACCCTTTCAGGCAGCAAATTCCAGACTCCTACCACCTCTGGGTGAAAAAGATTTTCCTCACATCCACTCTAAACTGCCTGACCTTTCCTTAAGTCTCTGCTCCCTGGTCATTGATCCCTTCACCAAGGGGAAACGTTTATTCCGGTCTGCTCTATTTATACCCCTCAAACATGCCCCCCCCCCACTTCAGTTTCCTCTGCTCCAAGGAAAACAACCCCACGCTATCCAATCTCTCTTCATAGCTAAAACTCTCCAGCCCAGGCAACATCCTGGTAAATCGCCTCTGCCCTCTTCCCAGTGCTATCACATCCCTCCTGTAAAGTGGATTCCAGAATTCCACACAATACTCTAGTTGTGACCTAACCAACATTTTAGTTCCTGCATAACCACCCCCTGCTCTTAAACTCTATGCTTTGGCTAATAAAAGGCAAGCAGCCGCAGGATAGTTGGCAAAAAGGACAAGGGGGAGATGAGAGGAACTTGGGTAAAAAAAAAAGCAATGTGGGTAAAAAAGCAAGTTGTTGTGATTGGGAACGCCTGAAAGTGGTGCAATAGTAACATTCAGAGAGAAATTAGTTAAATACTGAAGGAGATTCATTTGCAGATAAAGGAGGCAAGGGCAAGGGCAAGGCAAGGGAGTGGGGCTAGTGGGATAACCCTTTCAAAGAACCTGCAAAGGCCTTACTGGCCGGATGCCCGCACCTTCTGTCCTGTTGAGATGGATCACACTACAACTTACCATAAGATAAAAACTGGAATGAGGGATAAACATGCTGCGAGCAAAAAGCTGAAGCCTGCAAATCCTTCGACAGTGGCAGCATATACATTATTGAAAATTGTAGAGGAAAGGGTACCACCCACATTTTCAAGACAGGCAACACAGGCAAAGAGAACACCTGCAAATAAACAAAGGAAAATAAAACAATTTTAATTATGCACAAATCTCTTGAACATCAATCTCTTGAACATCACAGGTATACCTTTTCAACAAATAAAAAAGGCCCAATTTTTTTGATGTACGATGGGAAGAGGGAGGAGGTACTTGTGGAATATAAAACTGGCAGAGCCAACCAGATGGCTTGTTTCTATACTGCGGATTCTAAGTGTAAAAAAAAAATCTAGAAGTTTCTACACTGAATCATTGTGTAGACGGGATGATAGGAAGCTCTTGATGGATCCAATAGTACCTTAATTAACCACTATGGTATCACAGCCCTTTTCCTCCTAAAATGGTGATCATTTTACAAAATCATGGTCCTAGCAGAGAATCTCATCGACTGAGATGGCACATCAAGAACACCTGTTATTTCCTAATGATTGATTAATGAAAATCATTGGCCGGAATATGCCCAAACTTCTAATATGCAGCCCCAACAATCAACATTGAATGTTGGAGTGAAATTATCTTTTTTATTTCATATTTTAAACATTCTTTCATGGGATATGGGCATCACTGGCAAGCCCCCCCCCCCCCCCCCCCCCCCCCCCCCGCTGAACTGACCTGGCTACATAATTTCAGAGGGCAGTTAAGAGCCAACTGCATTGTTGTGGACCTCGAATCACTTGTAGGCCAGACCAGGCAAGGATGGCAGATTTCCTTCTCCAGAAGCACATGGTGTACCAGAAATGTTTTTTATGGCAATCAATGATTGTTTCATGATCGCCATTACGGAGATTGGCTTTATATTCCATTTATTAACTGAACTGGAGTTCTACCAGCAGCCCTATCCCAGAGAATTTTTGGATTATTAATCCAGCGAAATTACCACTAACCACCAGCTGCCCAGTAAAGCCCATCATTATAAATCAAATATTAATCCATTAAAAATCTAGGTATAGATGTATGTTTAATAATGTTGCAGCGCATTTTGTGTCACTGAAAAAGGACACATTGATGGCATAGTTGAACGGAACAATACTAATCTTTATTTGTGTCACAACTGAGCTTACATTAACACTGCTATGAAGTTACTGTGAAAATTCCTTAGTCGCTACATTCCGGCACCTGTTCGGGTACACGGAGGGATAATTCAGAATGTCTAAATTAGCAAACAACATGTCTTTTGGGACTTGTGGGAGGAAACCTGAACACCCGGATGAAACCCACGCAGACACGGGGAGAATGTGCAGACTCCGCACAGTGACCCAGCCGGGATTTGAACCCGGGATCCTGGTGCTGTGAAGCAACGGTGCTAACCACTGTGCTACCGTGCCATCCATAAACTAAGTATCAGTTTGGCAACGATGATACACCTTGTTTGATTAGCTGCTGAAACATGAAGACCGTCTTGTTTTGAAGAAACAGTTCAATCCTGGCGCGGCCTGCCAAAGCCAGGCTCAGAAATTCACTTGCAACATACAAAGTTAGGAATCTTTTGCTGTGCCAGATTGTGAGAGGAGCTATCAGTACACAGGCTACTTTTCAGAGTAAAAACATCAGCGCTATCTGAAGGAAGTATAAATCACAGACAGACCAATTTACAGTAACAGTGAGCAATTCATTCAGACAAGTGGGAGAATTCTGCTGCACTTCTTCGAAACAGTGTCATGGCATCTTTTACATCGATGCAAGAGCTGCCTCAGGTTAACGTCTCTTTTGAAATAAAGCACCTCCAATAGTGTAGCACTCCCTCAATGATGTATTGAAGTTTCAGCCGAGAATTTGTGCTCATGATTCAAAAGTCAAGCTTGAACCAATCACCTTCTGCCTTCAGAGCCAAGAGGGCTAGCCTGAGTCACAGCTGACACAGAAAACACCCTGAAGACAAACCCAAAAGTTTCAGTCAAAGCACAAGTGAATGAGAATTTAACTTTCCCCTCAGCAAAGATATTTCATAAGAGAAAAAAAACAACAGAAACAGCGGGCAGGATTCTCCGTCCCGCCGCCGCACCAGTTTTCTGGTGCAACACGCCACTGCCAACAGAAGGGTCCTCCGTCCTGGCAGCCGGCCAATGGGGTTGCCCATTGTGGGCACCTCCATGGGAAATCCATGGGCTTGAGTACCCTGCCGGTGAAGTGGAGGATCCCGCCAATGGAATATCCAGTTTAGGGTTTCACCATTTTGCTAAAGTCCAGGGTCCACACTTGGGTGCAATATTTTTTCAAAGTGTCAGTCCTGGCGATGAAATCCGGGGAGAATCACATCGGCACTGCAGGGAAAAAAGCCTCAACAAAAAATTATTTTTTCCACGTGTTTCACACTGCGCTGGTGATAGCTTGTCTCTGATTCACTCGTCCCGGGAAAATTAGGCCGGGACTTTCTGCGCAACCCGTCAAGTGTTTTCGGCAGCAGAGTAGGCCCGCCAGCGGGATCTTCTGGCACCACCGTTGTCAATTGGATTTCCCGCTGAATGCATCCTTCGTCGCCGGGAAGCCCGAGGCGGGGGTGAGCCGTGGGTGGGACCGGCAGCCATCTCATGCCATCTCTGGCAGCCATCTCATGCCATCTCTGGCAGCCATCTCATGTGGTCCTGTACCACTCTCCCCCCACCCACCACTCCTCATGGTCCCCCCCACCCACCACTCCCCTGCTCCTCACATCGCCGCTCTCTCACCATCCACGCATGCCAGATTGACTGGCCAAATCCTAGCCAAAAGGCTAGAAGACTGCGTAACAGAGGTGGTCGCAGAGGACCAGGCGGGCTTTGCCAAAGGCAGCTAACCTCGAACATCAGGCGCCTGCTAAACGTGTTAATGACCCCATCAGGAGCATTGTCTGGCCTCTCTTAATTTGTCTATATAAATGTTTCTGGAACATACCTCTCCATTCACCTGAGGAAGGAGCAGCGCTCCGAAAGCTCGTGTTTGAAACAAACCTTTTGGACTTTAACCTGGTGTTGTAAGACTTCTTACTGTATCAGGAGAGAGAACACCAGAGGTGGTCGTCTCCCTAGATGCAGAAAAGGCCTTCAACAGGGTCGAATGGAAATACCTCAGAGGTACTGGAGCGGTTCGGGCTTGGAACAGGGTTCACCTCCTGGGTAAAACTCCTATACAACACTCCCATGGCGAACGTACGGACCAACAAGACCAACTCCCGATACTTCCAGCTGCGCAGGGGCAGCAGACAAGGATGCCCACTGTCCCCGCTGCTGTTCGCTCTAGCGATCGAACCATTAGCAATCGCTCTCAGAGCAGCAAAAGACTGGAGGGGGATCCAAAGGGGCGGCAGAGAGCACAGAGTCTCACTCTATGCAGGTGACCTGCTCCTCGACATTTCGGACCCACAAAGCAGCATGGACGGAATCATCGTGCTCCTGAAAGAGTTTAACGCGTTCTCGGGCTACAAACTCAACATGAGCAAAAGCGAGATCTTCGCGGTACATCCCACAAGGGGCGGGGGGGGGGGGGGGGGGGGGGGGGGGGGTGGCAGCACTAATGGGACTGCCGTTTAAACAAACCCGACACAAATCCACTACCTGGTGATCCAAATAGCCCAAATAGACTGGTAGACTGGAAAGAGATCCAGACGATCAAAATGGATATGCTGCTCAGGTACGTTTTCCTACTTAGATCCACCCCAATCTACATCCCCAAGGCTTACGGAAGAGGCCTCCTGCAAGGGGACCTCCCTCCGGGCCCTCGCCACGGCAGCACTCCCATCCCCACCCAAAAAACAGTCCAGCAGCCCGGCGGTGATAGCCACCCTCCAGTCCTGGAACCAACTACAGCAGCAATTTGGCCTGACCAAAATGTCGGACAAAGCTCCCATCTGCAACAACCATAGGTTCACACCAGCGCTGACTGACGCCACCTTTAAAAAGTGGGGACAGGATGAGGAATTGAACAAACGAATGTGATACAAAATGGGATAATTAGTTAGGATAATATAGAGGATACCCGGGTATAGGAGCCGGAACAAAGGAACTGAGCAAAGCATGGCCAGGAAGGGGGGAGGGGCAGTTGCTCGGATGAGAATGCCGAGTGAAAGGGGCCCCCCCAAGGGCTGAAGAATGTGAAGTGAGCCCAGGGCTGAGGAATGTGAAATGATCCAATCAGGGTATATGGCCAGGTCAAGAAGTGTATAGGGATAGCCTATGGGAATTTTGCATTCATTACTGTTGCCCTATTTGGTCGTATGTATGTGAAATTTGATGCAACTTGAATGTATCTGTCCAGAAATGTTTTGTCCCTTTGTTCACTCGCTGTTGAAGATCCAGGAGACATGGTTGTGTCCTGCTCTCCCAATAGAGTGAGTCACCCAGCTAGCTGGTTAAAATAAAAAATAATTGATACCTCAAATTTTATTGAGACCAGACTGACAGCAAAAGAATCAGGATTGTCAAGGACAGAGAAACACTGACAGCCAGGGACCCATACACGGACGGCAGGATCGCAACAATGGGCAAACTGACAGAGAAATTCCAGCTAGCCGGGTGAACGAGCAACTCAAAAACCCCCTACAAAAGGAGACAAGGACGTGCCCACAACCGCCATGACAGACATTACTGGAAGAGTTACTGGACACAAGCATCCTAGATAAAGGAAACTGTAGCGACATGTGTGACTGACTGGTAGAAAGGGCCGACACCGTACTGGACGAAACAAGAAAGAAATGGGAGGAAGACCTGGGGATTGAAATAGGGTGGGGACTCTGGAGCGAAGCACTGCATAGGGTCAACTCTACCTCCATGTGCGCAAGGCTCAGCCTGACGCAACTAAAAGTGGTACACAGAGCCCACTTAACAAGAACTCGTACGAGTAGGTTCTTTCCGGAGGTGGAAGATAGATGTGAATGGTGCCAAGGAGGCCCGACCAACCATGCCCACATGTTCTGGTCTTGCCACCGACTTGCGGGGTACTGGACAGCCTTCTTCGAGGCAATGTCCAAAGTGGCGGGGATGAGGGTGGAGCCATGCCCGAAAGTGGCAGTCTACAGGATATCAGACCAGCCAGATCTATTCCTGGGGAGGAGGGCGGATGCCCTTGCCTTTGCCTCCGCCTTGCTGATCGCCCGCCATAAGGGGGGGGGTCTGAACCTAAGAGAAAAGAAAGGCGAACCACAGGAGAAGGGGGAGGAAGAGATGAAGGAGGAGACAGGGAACAATAGAGGGGAACCAGAGAGGTTGGGGGGGCGGGGGGGGGGAGAGAGAGGCAAGGGAATTACAGCCGGAAGGAAAGCACAGGAAACGATAACAAACTTGGCATCTACAGGAGCAGAGAACAAGGGAAATCCGGGCCAAAGACAGGACGAACGGCTGAAGCGAAGATGAACACAAGACGACAACGACAGCGAAAACCGTCCGGGAGTAGCAAGCGACAACACCAACACTAGATCCCTTCGCGCATTGTCCTCTGTAATTGTTTCCCCGGTGCCTAAATGTATATGTACCCCCTCAGTTTCCACACCCACCACACAAACAGATGCCTACTGATGTGCAAAAAACAATATTGCCAATTGTGCAGAGCTGCTGCTGTTGAGCTAGCGCATAATACCCTATCAGTTATTTTATTTTAACTTTTTTTGTTGTTTGTTTTTTTTGTGCGTGTTCTCTTCTCCTCTATGTATATATATATATATATATATTCTATTTTGTGTTCATAACAGTAAATATACTTTGTTCAAAAACCCAATAAAAAACATTTATATTAAAAAAAAAGATTAAATGAACAGGTAAACAGTTACAGACATCAACAGAAAGAAAGCCAACAAAAAAAGGCAAAAATCCATGTACTTTCAATACTTCAATCGGAATATACTGCACAAGCCCGCTCCTCTCCCACCGGTACTACCCGCCATTTTGTCCCTTCTACTCTACTCTTACCCCCCCCCCCCCCCTGCTGACGCTCACTCTCCCGCAAAGAAGTAAATAAATGGTTGCCACCTCCGGGCGAACCCCTGTACAGATCCCCTCAAGGCGAACTTAATTTTTTCCATACCCAGGAAACTCGACATGTCCGCAAGCCACAACTCAGTCTTCGGGGGCTTTGAGTCCCTCCACGCCAATAGCATTCGTCGCCGGGCTGTAAGGGAAGCAAAGGCCCAAAACATCGGCCTCTTTCTCCCCCTGGATTCCCGGGTCTTCCGAAACACCAAAAATTGCGACCCCTGGACCCATCGCCACCCTTGTTTTTAGCACCCGGGACATGACGCCCGCAAATCCCTCCCAGTACCCCCTAAGCATAGGGCATGCCCAAAACATGTGAACGTGGTTCGCCGGTCCTCCCGCGCACCTAGCGCATTTGTCCTCTATCCCAAAGAATTTGCTCATCCGAGCCACCGTCATATGGGCCCGGTGAACGACCTTAAATTGAATCAGCCTGAGCCTGGCACATGTCGCGGTCGAATTTACCCTACTCAGGGCCTCTGCCCACAGCCCGTCCTCCATTTCCCCGCCTAGCTCCTCCTCCCATTTAAGTTTCAGTTCCTCCGTCTGGGTCCCTTCCTCCCTCATGAGCACCTTATAAATACCAGAGACTCTACCCTCCCCTTCTTCCCCCCTAGAGACTATTCTGTCTTGGATCCCCATTGGCGGGAGGTGTGGGAAAGATGGGACCAGTCTACGAACAAAGTCCCGCAACTGTAGGTACCTAAAATCATTTCCCCTTACCAGCCCAAATTTCTCCTCCAAGCTCCTCAAACTCGCAAAGCTCCCTTCCAGGAACATATCGCCCACCCCCGCCCGCCGCCATGTCCAAAACCCCCCATCCATACTCCCGGGGGCAAATCGATGGTTGTCGCAGATTGGCGCCCAGACAGACGCCCCCGTCTCCCCTACATGCCTCCTCCACTGGCCCCATATCCGCAGGGTCGCCACCACTACCGGGCTGGTGGAGTACTTGGCCGGCGGCAGCGGTAGAGGAGCCGTGACCAGGGCTGCCAAGATGGAGCCCCTGCACGAAGCCGCCTCCACCCGCTCCCAGATAGACCCCGTACCCACCATCAACTTCCTTATCATAGCGATGTTGGCCGCCCAGTAATAATTAATCAGACTCGGCAAAGCCAGCCCTCCCTCGCTGCGGTTCCTCTCCAGCATCGCCTTCTTCACCCGCGGGGATTTTCCCGCCCAGACAAAGCTCATGATCATCCTGTTAACTCTTTTGAAGAAGGACTGTGGGACAAAGAGAGGGAGGCACTGAAAAACAAACAGAAATCTAGGGAGGATTGTCATCTTTACAGTCTGCACCCTCCCTGCCAGCAACAGCAGGAGTGCATCCCATCTCCGAAACTCTCCCTTCATTTGCTCCACCACCCTGGCCAAATTTAACTTGTGCAGCCTGCCCCAGTCTCGTGCCACCTGGAGTCCCAAATACCGGAAATTTTCCTCAACCAGCCTAAACGGTAGCCCTCTCAATCTGTTCTCCAGGCCCCTTGCCTGTACCGCAAACATTTCACTCTTGGCCGTCTTTAATTTGTATCCTGAAAACTGGCCGAACTTCCTCAACATTCCCAGTATACTTCCCATCCCGGCCACTGGGTCCGACACATACAGGAGCAGGTCGTCTGCGTAAGGAGAGACCCTATGTTCTACCCCGCCCCTCACCATCCCCTTCCATCCCTCTGCGGCTCTCAGCGCAATCGCCTGCGGCTCTATGGCCAGCGCAAACAGCAGCGGGGAGAGCGGGCAGCCCTGTCTGGTCCCTCGGTACAGCCTAAAGTACTCCGACACTTCTCTGTTAGTCCTGACGCTGGCCCTCGGGGCCTGATATAATAATTTGATCCAATCCACCAGTCCCTCCCCGAACCCATACCGTCCGAGCACCTCCCATAGATAGTCCCACTCCACCTGGTCAAAGGCCTTCTCGGCGTCCATCGCCACCACTACCTCCACCTCCCTGCCCACCGGGGGCATCATTATCACATTAAGTAATCTTCTCAGGTTGGCCGCCAGCTGCCTACCTTTCACGAACCCAGTTTGGTCCTCCCCAATCACCTCCGGTACGCAGTCCTCCATTCTAACCACCAGTACCTTTGCCAGGAGCTTGGCGTCAACATTAATCAGGGAGATTGGCCTGTAGGACCCGCACGCCTCCGGGTCTTTACCCCGCTTCAATATCAGTGATATAGTGGCTTGCGACATTGTCGGCGGCAGGGTCCTCTGTCCCTTGCCTCATTGAAAACCCTCGCCAAGACCGGGCCCACCAGCTCAGAAAACTTCCTATAGAACTCTACTGGGTATCCATCCGGCCCCGGGGCTTTCCCCGACTGCATGGCCTTTAGGCCCCCCAATACCTCCTCCACTCTAATCGGGGCCCCCAGCTCATCCACTCGCCCCCCACCTACTGTTGGGAAGGTTAACCCGTCCAGAAACCTTTTCATCTCCTCCGGTTCTTCCGGCGGCTCCGAAGTATACAGCTTGCGATAGAAGTCCCGGAATACCTTATTCAATCCTGCCGGGTCCTCCACTTTGCGCCCCTCCCCATCCATCACTCTACCTATTCCCCTGGCCGCCTCCATCCTCCTGAGTTGCTGCGCTAACTGTCTGCTAGCCTTTTCCCCATGCTCGTACACCACTCCCCTCGCCTTCCTAAGCTGTTCCACGGCCCTACTCGTGGATAGTGCCCCCAGTTCCGCCTGTAGTCTCTGCTTCTCCCTGAGTAAAACCTCCCCCGGGGACTCCGCATGCTCTTCATCTATCCGACCCATTTCCCTGACCAATCTATCCATCTCTGCCCGGTCTGCCTTGGCTCTGTGGGCCCCAATTGAAATCAGCTCCCCCCGCACTACTGCCTTTAGCGCCTCCCACAGGGTCACCGCTGAGACCTCCCTGTGTCATTCACCTGCAAGTAATTTTGCATACATCTCCGAAGCCTCTCCCAGATCCCCTCCTCCGACAGCAGTCCCACGTCTAGCCTCCATTGCGAGCATTGGTAGCTCGCCGCCCCGATCTGCAGGTCTACCCAGTGCGAGGCACGGTCTGAGATAGTAATTGCCGAATATTCCGTGTTCTTTACCTCCCCTATACAATCCCTGCTTAGTACGAAGAAATCTATCCTGGAATATACTTTATGGACGTGCGAGTAAAATGAGTAGCCCCTTCCTGTCGGCTGTCTAGCTCTCCAGGGGTCCACTCCCCCCATTTGCTCCATAAACCCTTTCAGCTCCCGTGCCATTGCTGGGACACGACCGATCCAAAGCCGGGTCAAGGACCATGTTAAAGTCCCCCCCCATTATTAGCCTGCGGGAGTCCAGGTCCGGGATCTTCCCCAGCACTCTTTTAATGAAGTCCACGTCATCCCAGTTCGGGGCATATATATTCACCAGCACCACTCTTCTCCCCTCCAATCTGCCCCGTACCATCAGGTATCTGCCCCCCCTGTCTGCGGCTATGCCCTCCGCCTCAAATTGCACCCGCTTATTGATCATGATTGCCACCGCCCTGGACTTCGAGTCCAAGTCCGAGTGGAAGACCTGGCTAATCCAGCCCTTCCTTAGCCTGGTGTGGTCAGACACTTTCAGATGTGTCTCCTGCAACATAATTACGTCCGCCCTCAGGGCCCGCAAGTGCGCGAACACCCGCGCCCTCTTAACCGGCCCATTCAGTCCCCTGACGTTCCCGGTGATCAGCCTGGTCGGGGGGCACAACCCATCCCCCCACCACGCTGGTCAGCCATAGCCTTTCTCGGGCCGGCCCCTGGCCCATGCGTCGCGCCATTCCTGGCCCGCCCGTTGGCTGCCTCCACCCTCAACCTCCTTTCCAGTACCTATTTCAAGTCCCTCCCACGTCAGCAGAACAACCCCCCCCCCCCCACCTAACCACATCCCCCGATACCCCCACCCCTGCCATCCACTGGCTGTGAGAAAAACATGAGAAAAAAAACCCAAACCAATGTCCATGAACAAAGGAAAGAGTCCCAAATGTTCCGCTTGGCACCTTTGGCCCAGCAAACCGTTGAACAGCAGTCTAGGCCCATTCGGCGTACCTTCCTACGGTAATCCTCGGGCCCTAATTCGCGTCCGTGGGGCCTCTTTTTGGGACCAGCCCCTGATCCCTCGCAAAATCCATCGCTTCTTCAGACTCGGAGAAGTAGTGGTGTTGACCCTGGTGCGTGACCCATAGGCAAGCCGGGAACAGCAGACCAAACTTCACTTGCTTCTTGAACAGCACCTCCTTGACATTCTTAAATGCTGCTCGCCGCCGAGCCACCTCCTGGCTTAGATCCTGGTAAATGCGGAGGACACTGTTGTTCCACGTGCTGCTCCTGGCGCTCTTTGCCCACCGCAGCACCCACTCCTTGTCCATGAACCTGTGGAACCTAATCACCATCGGGCGGGGAGGGTCCGCCCGGCCGCCCCTGCCTCGCCTGCACTCTGTGTGCCCCCTCCAGCTCCGGCGGTTGCGGAAAGGCTTCGGCCCCCATCAGCTGCTTCAGCAGGTCTGCTACAAACGCTGCAGCATCAGCTCCCTCAGCCCCCTCCGGGAGGCCGACCATCCTCCGGTTGTTCCTGCGGACTCCAGCTCCTCCACTCTGTCTAGCAATCTTCTCTGCCGCTCCTTCAGCCCGTCAACTTGTAGCGCCGCAACCGTCTGCGCATCGGCCTGCTCCTCCACCACCTCTCCCAGCGCCTTAACTTTAACATCCTGCGCGTCCAGCCTCTGGTTCAGCTGATCCACCGCTTTCTGGATTGGGTCCAAGCTATCCCGCTTCAGCGCTTCAAAACTGGACTTCATTACCTGGATCATGTTATCGAGCGCCAGCTGGATTGCTGAGTCTGGGGTCCGTGTGTCCGCCATCTTAGGTTCCAGGTAAGTTTCTTCAGGTCCTTGCCTCTGTCCCTTTTTCTCTCTTCTCTTCTGCCTCCTGGACTCCCGCTGTTCCATGTGCCGCAGCCCTCTCCTCAGCACTTTCGCTGCCGCCTTCCTTCAGGTCCGTGGTCCCGCTATCGCGGGGAATCAGCCCGCCGGAGTGAGAGCCCGCCGAATGTGCGGCTCACTCGGACATCGCCGCCACCGGAAGTCCCACATGCATGGAAATGTTGACTAAATTGACACAATTGGCATCAATGAAAGGTAAGGGAGCTGATTAAACAACTGGCTTCCCCTTGTGGGCAAGCACAGCACACCTGATGCATGTGAAGTCTACAGTTTGTTTCTACTTCATCCTTAGCTAGGACCCTCATTCTCCCAGCTCTCATGGGCTGTGGATTAAATCAGCCTTCCAATTTGAACAGCCAACCACCTATACTCAATCCTTGACAGCCTGGCTTCCATAACCAGTGGCCTTCCAGACAGCTCATGCTCTCAGGCTTCAAAGTGCAGCCTGAATGTGGGGGTTCATTCTGACTGCACCCATCCTCCCCTCTGTCTAAGGGTCTTCAGCCCTCATGAGGCTGTGAACCACCCCTTGTTAGAGTTCCCACTTTGTCCAGGCAGCCTGGTATCTCACGGGACCCCCATCCAGGGACTTCACAGTCGCCCCTGTGCTGACCCTGTTCCCATCCACTTTCTAGCTGCTACTCTGGGAGGACAATCCCTCAGTGATGATATCGCTACAAGCCCAGCAAGGATACAGGAAGTGCTGCCTGGACACCAGCTGTCAAACCGAGAAGCCCCTACCCCCAGAGATGCCGAGACCAAACACACCCACCCCCCTACCCCATGTTGCACATATCTGCGTTGCCCACATCCTTTCAGTTGCCCCCTCTGAAACTGGAACCCTTGAGGGTGGTCATGACCTGAGCGCGAACCTTAGACACCTCTTTCGGAGGGAAGGTTGGCTGGTTATTGTTTTTGTACAGCTGTTGTAAACCACACCAGCAAGACATCATGCCGATGACTATTCAGTGAGGGGAAAGATCTTGCAGCGGGAGTGCTTACTAATGGTATGCTGATGTATTTAAATGAGGTTCCAGACCTCGCCCTCATGGTTTTGAAATCTTTTTAAAATGTAAATTTAGAGTACCAATTAATTTCTTTCCAATTAAGGGGCAATTTAGCGTGGCCAATCCACCTACCCTGCACATCTATGGGTTGTGGGGGCAAAACCCACGCAAACACGAGGAGAATGTGCAAACTCCACACGGACAGTGACCCAGAGCAGGGATCGAACCTGGGACCTTGGCGCCGTGAGACAGCAGTGCTAACCACTGCGCCACCGTGCTGCCCCCATTGTTTGGAAATCTAAAGATAAGACTTCAGGTTTTATCATTGAGATCAAAGTTCCAAATTCCTCTCATCAAAGCATGTTACTCCGATCGTATTTGCTCTGGAAAAAAACTTACACCTCTGCTCCTAATTTCCTTATTTTAACTTTATGTCTGCCACCAGTCCCCGGTGGAAAAGCTGCTGGGCTGGTTGCTTGATGTGGGCCTTTCCTGCTGCCAAATTAAATGCTGCTGTCAGCAGGATAAAAGCAGAAGGCCCACTTAAAGGCCACAATTGGAGGATGGGTGGGGAGCTGGGTCATGTGGGTAGGGAGGAGGCGGAATACTGCTGGTTTAATGTGCCCTGCCTTCAAATTCACCAGCAGGGAGGAAGTAAATCTAGCCCTAAGTTTGTTAATGCAATATAATTTTCTGGCATTGTTGAACTGGATAAGGAGATAGCGTACCAGAAGCAACAATGATGTTTCTTTCACTCTTTGGCAATTGATTAAATTAGTAACTTTATAAATAAACATGGCTTGTGCTGACCTGTATGTGGCTGCATGCATTACAGAATGGAACACTCCCCGAGTCATGTAATAGATTCTCAGGAATGAGACTTGAATCCAGTACCTTCTGACTCAGAGGCATGGTTGCTACCAACGGAACTATGACTGACAGCTTTACCATGGTTTTAACAGTCTTGCTAATCTTCTCTGTTGGCAGAAGGCAGATCAGTGTTGCTCTCTTCTTGTGGCACCCAGTGGCTTTTGTCTTCTGGGGACCCCATGATAATTCTTCTATGCAATGTGAAGTTGGACAGTATACAATATCAATTGGGCGGCACGATAGCACAGTGGTTAGCACTGTTGCTTCACAGTGCCAGAGTCCCAGGTTCGATTCCCGGCTTGGGTCTGTGTGGAGTCTGCACGTTCTCCCCGTGTATGTGTGGGTTTCCTCCGGGTGTTCCGGTTTCCTCCCACAAGTCCCGAAAGACGTGCTGTTTTGTAATTTGGACATTCTGAATTCTCCCGCCATGCTCCTGAAGAAGCGCTGGAGTGTGGCGACTAGGGGCATTTTACGGTAACTTCATTGATGAAAGCCTGCTTGTGACAATAAAGATTATTATTAAATTCCTAATGGTAAGAGACTAAGAGCTATGGAGGTACAAAGGGAATTTGCGAGTGTGGAAAGTAATCAAAAATGCTAATGAAATGCCCCCTTCTCTTCAGATGGTGTGGAATACGAAAATAAAGAAATTACCACAAACAGGTAAGTATGCTCTATGCCAATTAAAGCCACAATCATAAGCTTGGAAAGGGTACAAAACGTGAGCGGAAAGGGTACAAAACGTGAGCAGATAGGTCACAAAGGCCTGGACTTTGCAGTCAGCACAGAAATAATGGCATTTGTTGCAGATCTTGAAGAAAGCTGCCCACAAAGATCTGGTGATCTCTGAAATTCCCCTTTCCCAATGGCTGCTTGGATCTGGCGCCAAGTCAAGGATATAATAATAATTAATACTAATCGCTTATTGTCACAAGACGGCTTCAAAAAAGACACTGTGAAAAGCCCCTAGTCACCACATTCCGACACCTGGTCAGGAAGGCTGGTACAGGAATTGAACCCGCACTGCAGGCCTTGTTCTGCATTACAATGCCAGCTATTTAGCCCACTGTGCTAATGTGCTTGTGGCTATTCACAAGCGTCCAGCAACGCTGATGTCATCAGTCAGGGTAAGCAGCCAATTACATTGAATTATTCACACCAACAGCAAGCCAGGAAGTTAAAAACCACTGAATTCCTTCACGTTTAAATTTTCAAATGTTACAAAAAGTGAAATAACTGGGTCGCGCACATGGGATTAAGTAGAATCTAAAATTCCATACATAAGCTTCAAGAAATAAAAGTGTGCAATTATTTAACATATTGGAGAATGTGACATTCAATTTATATAAAATTTCTCTTTCAGGGGACTGGAATATGGTGTTGGGCCCATGGAGGTTTTTACTTCCGCGGGATAGGAAGTATTCACTCTTTGCACCGGTGCATTAGGTGTACTCGAGGTTTGACGTTTCCGTGGTGGGCAAGGCGCTGCTAGCTGGGGTAAAAGAAGACAGAGTTTTAGGCAATCGTGATTATCGGACCATGCTCCACACTGGGTGGACGTGGTCTTGGAGAAGGGTCCAGCCCAGAGGCCGGCGTGGAGGCAAGATGTGGGTTTGATGGCAGACCTAAACTTTTGCACTAAAATGGGGAACGTGATTGAGGAATGTGTGGAGTTTAACTGGAATGGGGAAGTCTCGCCGTCAGTGGTCTGATAGGCGTTGAAGGCAGTAGTGAGGGGAGAGGTAATTTCATTTAAGGCAAAAAAGTGTATAGGGAGGCTTGGGAGGAACGAAGCGGCTGATAGAAAAGATTTTGGAGGTAGTTGGCAGATATGCAGAGGACCCAGAGCCGGGACTTTTGGTAAGGAGGAGTTGTAGGCGAAGTTTGATCTTCTATCCAAGGGGAAGACGGTCCGGCAGCTCAGCCGAGTGAGGTGGGTCTATGAGTGTGGTGAGAAGGCCAGTCGATTGCTGGTGGAGCAGCTCCGTCAGCAGGCAGCAGCGAGGAAGTTCATGTGGATTAGGGATGGGACAGGCGGAGCCGGTGAATAAGGTTTTATAGAATTTACAGTGCAGGAGGCCATTCGGCCCATTGAGTCTGCACCGGCTCTTGGAAAGAGCACACTGCTTAAGCCCCCGCCTCCACCCTATCCCCGTAACCTGACCTAACCTTTTTGGACACTTTAGCATGGCCAATTCATCTGATCAGGACATCCACTGCTGTGGGAGGAAACCGGAGCACCCGGAGGAAACCCATGCAGACACGGGAAGAAAGTGCAAACTCCGCACAGTCACCCATGGCCGGAACTGAACCCGGTCTCTGGAGCTGTGAGGCAGCAGTGCCACCCCTAGTGTTTGATGACATGTTTGAGGGACTTGTGGAAGTTGGAGCCGCCGGAGGATGAGTCAGAGATGAGGGAATTTCTGGAGTGACTGGAGTGTCCAGAGGTGGGGGAGGAGGAGAGGGCGGGAATGGAGTAACCAATAGAGGTGGAGAAGTGCTTGAGGGTGCAATGGTTAGGGGATTATTGCCAAAGATGATGGAGCATGCATCCACTTCACTATTTCTTATAAAGGAAATGGATCTGTGGAGTGTGGGTCTTACAGGTCCATTTCTCTACTGAATGTGTATGCCAAGGTGCTGGCGAAGGTGTTGGTGGTGAGGTTGGAGGAGTGCCTTCCGAAGGTGGTGGGGGAGGATCAGATGAGGTTCATCAAGGGCAGGCAGCTGTCGCCGAATGTGCGGCAACTGCTGAATGTGGTGCTTTCTCCGGTAGAGGGAAGGGAGCTGGAGGTGGAGGTGGCATTAGATGCAGAGAAGGCGTTTGACAAGAGTGGAGTTATTTGTTTGCGGTGCTGGAGAAGTTTGGGATTGGGCTTAAGTTTGGGTGAAGTTGTTAGACAAGGATCCAACAGTATGTATGCGGACAAACAATATGAATTTGGGGTACTTTCCACTATTTCAGGGAACGAGGCTGAGATGCCCCATTTCCTCCCCTCCCCCTTCTATTCACGCTGGCGATCGAGCCCTTGGCTATTGTGCTGAGGGGTTTGGATTTATGGAAGGGCTAGTGAGGAGAGAGGCATGGTGGAGCATAGGGTGTCTCTGTACCCGGACGTTCTGCTGTTGTACATCTCGGATCCGAGCTCATCGGTGAGAGATATAATGGGATTGCTGAGGAAATTTGGGGCATTTACGGGGTACAAGTTGAATTTAGGGAAAAGTGAATATTTTTCTCCAGCTTCTCCAAAATGGAGTGGGAGGGTTATCATTCCGGGTAGCGACAACTCTTTTAGATATTTGGGAATGCAGGTGATGCAAGACTGGGCATGATTTTGTGAGCCAAACCTGGAGAGGGTGAAGGAGGACTTGGTAGGATGGGTAGTCCCCCCTTGTCGCTGATAGGCCGGGTACAGGCTGTAAAGATGAACATTCTACCAACGTCCCCGTTTCTGTTTCCAGTGTCTGCCGGTCTTTTTGAAAAAGTCATTCTTTAGGGGTAGTGGACAGGCTGATTTCGTCATTTGTGTGGGCAGGGAAAGTGGCCACGATAAGGAAAGCGGTGCTACAAAGAGGCTGGCAGTTGGTGGGTGGGGTTGACCCTTCTGAATTTGTTATACTATTACTTGGCGGCAAATGCGGAGATGGTGTAGGGCTGGAGTAGAGAAATGGAGGCTTTGTGGGTGTTGATGGAGGCGGGTTCTTGTAAAGGGTCAGGGTTGCAGGTGCTGGCAACCCAGGGAAGTACTTAGGTAGTCCTGTGGTGGTAGCCATGCCGAAGATTTGGATGCGATTCTGACAGCACTAAATTGAGGGCAGGTTCAAGGGTGATGCCAATAAGAAGAAACCATGGGTTTGAGCCAGGGAGGATGGGTGCGAGAGGTTCCGGGGATGGGAGGAGAGAGGGGTGAAGGAGATTAAGGATTTGTTTACGGAGGGGTAGTTTGCAAGCTTGGAGGAGTTGGGGGTGATGTTTGGGCTCCAACATGAGAAGGGCTTCAGATGTATGCAGGTGTGGAAGTTTGCAAGAAAGTTCTTCCCAAACTTTCCGGTGGCACTGTCCTCCTCGTAGCTGTAGGAGGTGCTGTTGTGGGGGTGCTGGAGGTTGGGGCCGTATCCGTTATTTACGGTAGGATCATGGAGGAGAATAAGGTGTCCATGAAAGAGATTAAGGTCAAGTGGGAGGAAGAGTTGGGCATGGTGTTGGAGATGGGATTATGGAGCAAAGTTCTGTGAAGGGTCAATGCCTCAACCTCGTGCGCGAGGCTGGGGTTGATTCAGTTAAAAGTGGTGCACAGGGTGCACTTAACTGCACTGGTTTTTTGAGGGGGTGGAGGATAGCTGCGAGCTGTGTGGGAGGTGCCCAGCTAATCACATCCTGCCCGAAGTTGGAGAGATTTTGGAGGTTGTTTTTCAGCACCATGTCTGAAGTTCTACACGTGGATTTGGAGCCAGGTACCCTGGAAGCCGTATTCGGGGTGCCAGACCTGCTGGAGTTGCAGATGGGTGCGGACCAGAAGTTTTAGCCTTCGTCTCGTTGATTGCTCGCAGGCGGGTCTTGTCGGGGTGGAGGTCAGCTTCTCCCCCGTGCCTCGGTGTGGAAGGGGGATTTGGAGAAGGTGAGATTTGCTCTGAGGGGGACAGATGAGGGGTTCTACCAGAGATGGGGTTTGTTTATCTTCCACTTTGGGATCTGGTTGCTGTCAAGGAGTGGGCTGGATGTGTTTATTTGTTGTAAACATTTTGAAAATTTGAATTAAAAAAGTGAAAATTGCCTCTGTTCAATGATTTCCCATTGGATACAGTATGGGGGGAGCTCAATAGCACACCCAGTGGACAAGAAATCATTGACAGCAGCTTCTAGATTTCCATGTTTAATTGCACATGTGCGGACTCCACAAGTTGCTGTCAGTTTCAGAGAAGTATTGGGACATTGACAGTTTTGATGTAATTACTACCACAAGACTCACGGCCAAAGGGTCTTTTTAAGATTTATTCACGGACGTCACTGGCCAGGTCAGCATTTATCAGGAAGGGCTTTCGAGGATTTTGACCCAGCAACAGTGAAGGAACAGCGACATAGGTACAAATATATAGACTATAGTTTCACAGAGTCTCCACCCACTTGTTAAATAAATCTGGGGATTAAAAGTATCCTCAAACACCTGATGCAAAAAATATTTTAAATAATTTACCTTGATCTTTAGATGAGACTAACTTCGACATCATTGATCGTAGGACAGGAAATGGCATGACAGCAAAAAGAGAAACGAGTCTCACTGTAAAAAAAAAAGTAAATTGATCGGTCAAACGTACTTTACAGAACAAAAGCCAGAATGTATTCATTGTGGGATTTCAAACGCCACAATCTTACTTATTTTCAAATTGCACATACCTGTTGTGACATCATTAAAATAGCTTGTACAGTTTATTACACAGAAACGTGAGGCTATTCTGGACTTGACTATTTCAATGTACTCCCCGTCAGCCTCTCACATTCTACCTTCTGTAAATTATGGTCATCATCTCTGCTGCCTGTGGTCTAACTTGAACCCGAGTCCCACTCACGAACTATTGCTGTGCTCACTGACCTGCAGTTGCTCCTGGTTAAGCAATACCTTGGTGGGACTTTTCCAGATGTTCACACCAATGGGACCTTCCAGTGGGATCTTCCAGGCAATCTCCGTGACGAGTTCCGAGGAAAATCCCGCCCCTTGTTTTTAAAAATACTCACCCTTATTTTCAAACCACTCTGTGGCCTCACCATCTTTATCTCTATGATCCCCTCCAGCCCAACATCCCCGAGACATCTGCATTTCTTCAATCCTGGCCACTTGCAAATCCCTGATCTTAATCGCCCCACAATTGGCAGCCATGCCTTCAATTGCCAAGGCTCTAAGCTTCCATGGCTCTCTTCCTGTCTTTATTCTTTTATGATACCCATTAAAACCTAATTCTTTAAACCTTGTTTTCGGTGTTCTGCCTTAATACCTCTTTATATGACTTACCCTCCATTAAGGACACGATACAAATTTCCACGTAAGTTGGCACTTTTCATATGCTCAGGTTTCCGAACAAAATGGGCCCTGCACATTTTGTTTGATACTCTTTATTATGTTTAAGGTGCTATTTAAATACAAGCTGTTGTCGTAGTTATTATCCTAGGTGGGACATGCTGACTAAACTTGAAAGCAAATTATACACAGTTTGCAGAAATTACATAACTGATTTCACTGAAACTACTTATGATATCAAAATTCTTTACTCCGGCCACGATGCTCATGATAGATTGAAATGTTCAGTCCCTTTAAATTATATTTTTCTAATGCTTTCCATTTCCAACTTTCGTCCCGTTCCTAGTGGACTCGCTCTGCATCACAAACCAGCTGTCCAGCCAACTGAACTAAACCGTAACGTAAATGTAAATGTTGCCATGGTGCCAGACCATATGCTGCTCTCACTTTGAGAGCCGACTGGTGGTGATTTAACCTGAGGGTCACCACACCTCAGGCGAGGGTCAAGGTTGAAAAGCAAACATAAAGGCGCCTATGCTGAAAACAACAACCCACAACAAAACTTGGTAGCTACATGTGTGGCACTCGTAGCAGAGCCTGCTTCTTAAGGATTAACCTCTTCCACTATCAGCACAGGTGCAGAATCTAAAGACACGCTATCTGAAATGGATTGTTTGCTGTGTGTCAGTCATCTTCATAGTTGGAAGGGTGTTAGAACAGAGGCACAGAAAGGGGGAAGGGGAGGATAGGACATAAAGGGAAGGGACGGGATCAGAGCAGAAGATAGGAGAGATTAAAAGACAAGAAAAGATGATTGGGAAAGGCAAAAGGGGTGATAATAGAACAAGAAGTTAAATACATATGTAGAGATGGTGGAAATGAATCATTACCAACATCTGCCATCCATAAACAAAACCAAAAACAGAAAACAAAATGGGGACAGAGATTGTGATCTGAAATTGCTGAACTCAATCTTGAATCCAGAAAGCTGGAAAATGCACAATTGAAATGCACAATTGGGGCCTCACGGTAGCATGGTGGTTAGCATCAATGCTTCACAGCTCCAGGGTCCCAGGTTCGATTCCCGGCTGGGTCACTGTCTGTGTGGAAGTCTGCACGTCCTCCCCGTGTGTGCGTGGGTTTCCTCCGGGTGCTCCGGTTTCCTCCCACAGTCCAAAGATGTGCGGGTTAGGTGGATTGGCCATGCTAAAATTGCCCGTAGTGTAAGGTTAATGGGGGGATTGTTGGGTTACGGGTATACGGGTTACGTGGGTTTAAGTAGGGTGATCATTGCTCGGCACAACATTGAGGGCCGAAGGGCCTGTTCTGTGCTGTACTGTTCTATGTTCTATGAAAGTTGAGGTGCTGTCCCTTGAATTTAGGTTGAATAGCACCTCATATTTCTCAATGTAAGCATAAGGAATAGCATCTCATCCCACAATAGACCAGTGAAGCTCACTGCTCCATTGAGTGAGTGGGGTTCAATTTCAATCTACAATAAATCTTAATTTATTTTGCATATTATGTACTAAATTATGAGTATTTTTCTCTAATCCTATTTCCCAGGCCTTTTGTCAAATCCTTTACATTTTTACCTTTTTAAAAATACTTGTCCAATTTGTTATGAAATAATGTTGTTAGTCCCTGTATCAATAGCCAAATACTTTTTAAAAATCAACGCTCTATAAAGCCTCTTGCTGAAACTAATAATCTAACATTCCCCTTTGTTCTCTTCGGGTTATCGCAATTCCCGCTCTCCAAGTCGTTTAACAAATTTTCAAGTCGTGACATTTAGCATTTACAAAATCAAGAATGATATGGATACCATAATGATGGAGTATTTACTTATTTAACATTCAATTTGCAATGAATGACTCCAGAGGGTTGCAATAACATTTATAACATCATAGTTTTGCTTAAAATCCAGACTAATACTCTATAAACAAAGAATTACATAATAATGGAAGCTATATTAGAACTGGGACTATTTTAATGAAATTCAAAACTCTGCCCCTCTATGTCTAGTCCCCAAATTAATTTAATTACTTAAATTCTTAAGTCCAGTCAGATTTCATTTTATGAACGTTAAAGTTTAACATACCCAAAAACATTCGGAGAGTAGTAGTCGCAAAGATAGCCATGATCATTCCTCCAACAAAGGACCACATACCAATAAGAACTATACAAGAGTCTTGAAGGTAGCGGGAAAATAGAGTCACTCCCAGAAAACTTGTCAGAAATGTAATTAATCCAGCAGCAGAGCCATAGCCAATAAGGATTTCATTCCAACAAAGAGGTGTATTTAATTCATAAAGAGTAAAAAGTCCTGCAGCACCAAAATCAACAAGTGCGAAGGTTGAAAAAGCAAACAGCAACATACCAATCTGGGCACGTTTTCTAAAACTAGAAGTAGTACAAAGAATTAAAATTCCAGAGAGTATTTCTCTAAATTTGTCACAGCCTGATACCTGGTCTTGATCATCTCTTGACACCTGAATGCTTTCTTCAAGAAAAAATATGATATATACAATATTGGTAAAATTAATCAATGAGGTGCTCAAGAACAGCCAATTAAAGCCTACTATTCTTAACAGGTATCCAGATGATAGTACCCCTATGCCACCGATTACGCCAACAATCATGTCCAGCAATGCCATGCGCATATTTTTATGCTTGATAGAGCTTATGTCTGCTACATATGCAAAAGCACCCCCAAATAAAGCTGTGAAGCCACCAAAACATGCGCCAAGTGTCACAGGTATGAAAATAACATAAATGGGCCAAGAAAAATAGGTCACTGCTAAAAACCCCAGGCTAGCAAGCATAGCTCCTACAGTAGGAAGGAGGAGAGATAGTCTGCGTCCATAGTGATCGCTGTATGTGCCCAATATGAAGGTAACAATTAGACCAGGAATGGACTGAAGCAAAGACATGTACATAAAGAAGTGAGATGATATTCCCTGGACCACCTAAAAAGATAAACAAAGAAAATCACAACTTGAGCCTTTTAAAAAACATTTTTCAGATATTTCAATAAAATTAAGCAACAGTCTTCATTCACAATTTATGGTACAAATTTGTGAGCTCAATATAAATATTTATATCAAATATATCTTTCATAATTGACATACAACTTAAGTAATTGTTAAAATAACTCAAATTTATCAATGATATTAGGGGGAAAAATATCACATCACCACAATAAACATGCAGAGATCAGTCTTTCTTTGAAGCTTCATCAACTTATAGTTTGTAATGTATTTAAACTAGGAAGGTATTTGTTTAGTCTTTCATGGTATCTGGGTGTCGCTGGAAAGCCAGCATATAAATGCAGTTTATTTCCGTATATAATAAAGATTAAATCTGTTCCATGTGTTTGCTTTAGCTTCAGTTTAATTTTACTTCTTCAGAAGCTTATATATAATTTAAAATGTACGGCTGATCAGTGTTATCTGTTGATCAGTCAGGGTGTCAGGACATTATAGTGGCAATCCATTCTATTTCTAGTGAGCATATCATCAATAAAAGGGCGTATTATTCAGAGGGGTTTTCTAAACTAAAGATAACTTTGTGCATCAGGTTATGTTTTGATTAGTAGACCAGATGTCAGAGGCTTGGACTGATAAATGACAAGTAATTTTCGCTCAACATGTGTCAGTAATGATCAGCTCCAACACGAGATATGAAACACCTCCTCTTGACATTCTATAGCAGGACTGTCATTAATGATGTCACCACCAACATCCAATGGAATAGTCATCCTTGTTCTGTCAAGATAATGCCATAGAGACATGCAATGCTGCATTGAGAACATTTATCCAACATTAAAAACAATTGAGTCAATCATACTTTATTGTTGCTGAAAAGAGAGACATATTGCCAAAGTTTTTGGTCTTGCACTCATCAGGAGAACAGTTTTGAGGCAACCACCTTGCTGAGAATCTGGAATTATAAATAGGCCAAACCAGGTGACCATGGCAGATCCCCTTCCCTAAAACGAGGCCTCAATTTTAAAATTCTTATTCTGGTTTGTAAATTCATCCATGGCCTCAACCCATCCTATCTCTGCAATCCCCTCCAGTACTATTACCCTCCGAAAAAAATACACAAATCTTAAAGTTGTCAGGGAAAGTTGGTGAGGTAGATTTAAAAAAAAGATAACTTACGTTGCCTTTATAAATAGGGGAATTGATATAAAAGAAAAGAGTTCATGCTAGGATTATATAAATTACTGGCTAAACCTATGCAGAGATGCTGTAGGAACTTCTGGGCTCCACACTTCAGGAAAGATGTAAAGAGGAGGTTTACGAGCACATTACTAGAGATAAGATGATAAAAAATAAGAGGAGAGGACCACAGATCCCCTTGAGCCTGCTCTGACATTTAACATGATCGTGGCTTACCTCTACTTTCCTCTGTGCTCACCCATATCTCCTGATTGCAAGAAACTCCAAAAAATCTGCCTATCTCAGTCTTAAATGTAGACACGAGGACATACGAAATGGGGAGAATGAGAGGAATTAGTTATGAGAAGGGGTTGGCAAAGTTAGGAATATCTTACCTGGAACAGAAATGGTTAAGACGTGGCCCAATATAGATTTACAAGATGAGAGGTTTCGATCGAGTAAATAGGGGGAAAAAACTCCCTCTGGTAAGTGGGTCAACAACAAAAGGGCATGGATTCTAAATCATTGTGGAAAGCTCCCGAGTGAAAATTCACATTTTTTTTCCCCCACTCAGAGCTGTCAGGCTCTGGAACATTCTACTTGAAAAAAGTGGTTGAAAACTAATCTCAGAAATAATTTTAAAGGGGGTTGGACAGGCGCGAGGAACTTGCACGATTATTAACAAAATGTCTCTGGGGGGGGGGGTTAAGCAACATTGCATCTTCAAAGACCCAGCATTGACCAAATGGTTCTATGATCGAGTTCTGCCTGTTTTGACCTCTCACGCATTTTCTTTGCTCCACTACTGACATCCACATGTCAGGTGCCCAAGCCCAAAGCTCTGGATTTTCCTCCCTAAATCTCTCTCTTCTTCTTTCAGACAACTCTTAAAGGCTAACTCTGACCAAGATTTTGGTTACCTGTACTAAAAGCTCTCTGGTAAGATAGCAATTCGCTTGTACTTCTTTTAAATTTATTGCACTGTAATTGCGGCAGTTCAATCCACAAGTGCGACCCGGAGTTTCCGGTTGCTTGCCGTTTCAACTCTCCATCCCACTCCCACTCTGTCCTCGGCCTCCTGCACTGTTCCAATGAAAGTTTGAGATACAGCACTTCACCTTTGGGATTAGGCACAATTTTGGATCTTAAATCACTGAGAATGTGCCCTTTAAAGTTTTGTTTTCATGCACAGCCAGTTTTTCCCCCAATGCATGGTATCTTTAAATTTTCCTGTACATGTGCTATTAACACAGATACTTTACATATTTCCACATGGTCACATACACGGTTTAGCAGGAACATTTGGGAAGCAAGTCCTGGTAATGACTTGGCTGACAGTAAATCACTCCTGCCTATTCCACCTTTGCAGATCTTTGGTTCCTTCCTCCCCCCCCCCCCCCCCCTCTGCTCACAACCTGTTATATCTATAGCATTTCCTAATTCTGATGAATGATCACAGGCCTGTAACATTAACTCAGTTCCTCGCTCCACACACTGAGTATTTCCAGCTCTTTGTTTATTTTTCAGATTTCCAGCATCTGAAATATGTTGCTTTTCTGATATTTCCTCATTTGACTTGGTATCAACATTTACTTGATATCACTCCTGTGAAGTATCTTGGGGCATTCTGCTACATTAAAAGTGTTGAAAAATGCACATTGTTATCACAGGTTAGGTACACCTGTGTATTGGAAGAGCTCAATTGGTTTTCCTTTTGCAAATTCCACATTTTCTGATCAAACATGGGTTGATTTATTCAAACTAAAAAAAATTAAACTAAAAAGACAGACACCACTTATTGCATTGACAATTATAACAACTTTTATGATACAGGAAGTGATTCACATTTGAAATTTTATATATAGTTTAATAAGAGATCGGTTGCCGATACTGACCTGTTGCTTCATGTACACAGGGTCACTGTGATTCTGGTGACAGGAGAAATTACTTCCATTCTCAATGTAGCTGCTGTTAGTTTCCTTCTCCCATATCCTGCGATAAATATACTGCTGAATTAAGAGAACATCTACCATACCAGGCAAGGTGTAAAGAGCAATAACAGGTTCCACAAAAAACAGCCTTTTCATTGTTCGTGGAATATGCGCAGGCCCCTGTGTATAAAACAGTAATCAAAGAACGCCATTGTTACCAAAATAACATAAGCTCAAAAGGAAAACTAAACCTAAATTTAAACTAATCAAGTGGAACACAAATAAAATAAGTGTGCCTCGCTTCAGTTTTGTTTATTGTATGTCCAGCTAAATAATTACCGCTGACAAAGCCAACGTGCAACTTAGTACATTTTGTAAACCACGGGATAACCATCCTCATTCTGTCTAGATAATGGCACGGAGACATTCTTTAGTGCATCGAGAACAATTATCCAACATTAAAATAACTGAATCAATTAGATTTTATTATTGCTGAATAGAGTGGTATGTTGGCTGAAATTGTCCGGCCAATCCCACCGGCAGGACCTTCCAGTCCCGCCGCTGGCGACGTACCCCGCCGTGGGTTCCCAGGTGGAGGGTGGGAACAACGGGAAAATCCATTTACAGCAGCGGGGCCAGATAATCCGGGCCATCTCTGCTACCGCAAAAGCTGCTGCGGGATGGGGGAGGGCTGAAAAATCTTGCCGTTTCGAAGCTTTTTGTCTTGCGTTCATCAGGACAAAACAAGAATACTAAATTTCAAACCATCACAACAATTTATATAGCATGAGAAATAGGGTGCTGATTGGCTGGTAAGTTGACTCGATTGGTCCAAGGCTTTTCCACGGAGAAAGTAATGAGGAACTATAAACTCCCCAATCACCTGGATAATTCAAAGAAAGGTTCAAAGCTTGAACATATTCTTTTTTAGCTTCATAGAACATCTCCTGTATTCAGGAGAGGAATATATTCAAACAAAATGAAAAAGGTTGCGTTAGACAGATTTTTGGGCAATAGGGGAGTCAAGGGTTACTGGGAAAGACAGGATTGTAATAATCTTTATTGTTACAAGTAGGCTTACTTTAACACTGCAATTAAATTACAATGAAAAGCCCCTAGTAACCACACTCCGGCGCCTGTTTGGGTACACCGAGGGAGAATTCAGAATGTCCAAATTACCTAACAGTACGTCTTTCGGGACTTGTGCGAGGAAACTGGAGCACCCGGAGGAAACCCACGCAGACACAGGGAGAACGTGCAGACTCCACACAGACACTGACCCATGCCGGGAATTAACCTGGGACCCTGGAGCTGTGAAGCAACAGTGCTATCCGCTGTGCTACCGTGTTGCCCATTAAGTTCTCAAGCTGATTGGACATGATCTTATTGAATGGTGTAGCGGGTTGAATGACCTGCTCCCGCTCCCATAATTTTTATGATCTTCTACCAGACATTAAACTGGAATGTTGATCCAGAGAAGCCAAGTTTCTCACACTCTTTTACAGCTAGCAGAGGAATCTCACTAGAGTCAATCAAACAAGTTGTGTTCCACCCTTCCAAAGGAATCTCATCACCACAAAGAAACTTTACTTCTTCCTTCAGGCAGAGACTGGAGCTGGTTATAGCTATGTCACCGCAGCTGGCGAGTTTCACTTCCTTTATCACCAAACTTTTTTCTGGCTCAACTGTTTTGTGCTCCAACTGCTGAGCACAACAGCCCATTTTATAAAAAGATGCGTATCTATTCTCCACATAAAGAATTCAAAATGCTGTGTTAGAACAAGCCCAGGTGCTTTTTTGCCACCATTGTAAATTAAACCACTCTGATTCTGAAATAGCCCGGCTTGAATTATTATGCTGTGGGAGGGCAGAAAGAGAAAAAGAGAACAGAAAGGGATAGAATGTAATATAGAATGGTTATACATGAAGCCATCCAGCCCATCGTGTTGATGCTGGCCCCTGAAGGAACAATTCACTTAGTACCATTTCCCTATCTTTTCCCCCGTAGCCCTGCACATTTTTTCTTTTTGGATAATAACCCAATTCCTTTTTGAAAGCCTCAAATGAACCTGCCTCCACCACACTCTCAGGCAGTGTATTTCAGACCCCAACCACTCGCTGTGTGAGAGGTTTTACCAGTGCCGAGGTGGAGTTGGTTAACAGCTTCAAATTCCTAGGTGTGCACATCAGCAATAATCTGTCTGGTCTACCCACGTCAACGGTACGACCAAGAAAGCACAACAGTGCCTGTACTCCCTCAGGAAACCAAGAAAATTCAGCATGTCCGCATTGACTCTTACCAATTTTGACAGATACACCATAGAAAGCATCCTATCTGGCTGCATCACAGCCTGGGATGGCAACTGATCGGCCCAAGACCGTAAGAAACTACAGAGAGTCGTGAACACAGCCCAGTCCATTGCACGAAACCGCCTCCCATCCATTGACTCTGTCTATACTTCCCGCTGCCTTGGGAAAGCGGGTAGCATAATCAAAGACCCCTCCCAACCGGGTTATTCACTCTTCCAACCTCTTTCCATCAGGCAGGAGATATAAAAGTCTGAGAACACGCACTAACCGGTTCAAAAACAGCTTCTTCCCTCATGTTACCAGACTCCTGAATGACCCTCATATGGACTGAACTGATCTCTCCACACATCTTCTCTACTGAGTAGTACTACACTCCGGATGCTTCACCTGATGTCTGTGTCTATGTATTTATTTTGTGTATCTATTATATCCAATGTTTCTAAATATATGGAACAATCTGTCTGGACTGCACGCAGAACAGTACTTTTCACTGTACCTCAGTACACGTGACAATAAACTCAAATCCAAATCCAATCATGTCCCCGTTGCTTATTTTGCCAATTATCTTAAATCTGTGCCCCTTCTTCTCGATCCTTCCACCGAAGGGAACAGTTTAACCCCTGTGCCCAGACGCCTCATCATTCTAAATACTTCTACCATGACTCAACCGTCTCTCCAGGGAGAACAATCCTATCTTCTCCAATCTTTCTTTACGATTGAAGTTCCTCATCCCTGGAACCATTCTCGTAAATCTTTTTTGCATTCTCTCTCTCGGATGCCTTCACATCCGTCCTAAAGTGTGGCACCCAGAACTGGATGCAATACTCCAGTTGAGGCCACAGTGGTGTTCTATGCATATCTAGCATTACTTCCTTTGCCCTTCTTTATAAAGCCCAGGATGTTGTATGCTTTATCAAACGTGCTCTCAACCTGTCTTGACACCTTCAATGATTTATGCACATATACACCCTGGTCCCTCTACTCCTGTAACCCGTTTGGAATTGTACCCTTTATTTTATATTGCTTCTCAGTGTTCTTCCAACCAAAATGAATTGCTTCATACTTCCCTGCATTCAATTTCATCTCCCTTTCCTCCTCACAGTTCACAATGCTTCCAAGTGTTGTATAATCTGTAAATTTTGAACTGTGCCCTGTAGACCAAGGTCTAGGTCATTAATATGTATCAGGAAGAGCAGGGGTCCTAATAGCTACCCCCTGGGGAACTCCAATATAAACCTTCCTCCAACCAGATTTTTAAAAAAGTACTGTTTCCTGTCTCCCTCAGCCAACTTTGTATCTGTTACTGCCTCTTTTGCTCCATGAGCTCTAACTTTGCTCAAAGGTCTGTTGTACAATGAAGAATCATAAGACGTGGCTGCGAACTGAGCAAAGTTTAACAAAATAAAGAGGCACCTGGAAAACATTTACAATAGGTCGACAGGCTGGCAGTGGAAAACATGTAGCTATCCCCAGCACTAATATCTTCATTTTAGAAAGAATCAACTTACATTTGTATCACATCTTTCATGACCTCAGATGTCCTACAGTATTTCAAAACTAATGAAGAACTTTAATGGCATATCACTGCTGTAATGCAGGGAAACATGACTGCTCATTTGTACACAAAATAGCCAAAGCAATGAATGACTAAACAATCTGCTTTTTTTTTTAGTGGTTTTAGCTGAGGGATAAATGTTGGTCAGAACACGGGACTTCTTCAAGCAGAGCCACGGGATCGATTACAGTCATCTGAGATGGCAGAAGTGTTCTTGTGCTACTTCTTATCTAAAGACAGTAAAAGTCTTACAACTCCAGTTTAAAGTCCAACAGGTTTGTTTCGAAGCACTAGCTTTCAGAGCACTGCTCCTTCCTCTGGTGAATGAAGAGGTAGGTTCCAGAAACATATATACAGACAAAGTCAAAAAGGATGTTCCGATGCGTGGTACATTGGCGGGACCATGCAGACACTGCGGCAATGGATGAACGGACATTGTGCAACAATGGCCAGGCAGGAATGTTCCCTTCCAGTCGGGGAACACTTCAGCAGTCAAGGGCATTCAGCCTCTGATCTTCGGATGAGCATTCTCCAAGGCGGCCTTCAGGACACGCGACAACGCAGAATCACCGAGCAGAAACTTATAGCTAAGTTCCGCACACATGAGTACGGCCTCAACCGCAACCTTGGATTCATGTCGCATTACATTCACCCCCCCACCATCTGGCCTGGGCTTGTGAAATCCTACCAACTATCCTGGCTTGAGACAATGCACACCTCCTTAACCTGCTCCATCAGGGCCTTGTAATTACCTGCAAAGACTCGCATTCAAAGTATCTTCTTGCATTTTTGACTTTGTCTATATATATTTCTGGAACCTACCTGTTCATTCACCCGAGGAAGGAGCAGTCCTCCGAAAGCTAGTGATTCAAAACAAACCTGTTGGACTGTAACCTGGTGTAAGACTTCTTACTGTGCTCACCCCAGTCCAACATCGGCATCTCCACATCTTATCTGAAGGTTGGCAGCCTCAGAGTGTTGCACTAACTCTGGGTGGCATGGTGGCACAGTGGTAAGCACTGCTACCTCACAGTGCCAGAGACGCAGGTTCGATTCCAGCCTTGGGTGACTATCTGTGAGGAGTTTACACATTCTCCCCATGCCTGCTTCGGGTGCTCCTGTTTCCTCTTAGTGCAAAATGCAGGTTAGGTGGATTGGCCATGCTATAATTGCCCCTTAGTGTCATAAAGATGTGCCTTAGTGTCACGAAGATGTGCAGGTTAGGTGGGATAATGGGGGTAGGACAGGGGTTTAGGTAGGGTGTGTTTTCAGAGGTTGGTGCAGACTCGAGGCGCCAAATGGCCTCTTTCTGCACTGTATGGATTCTAACTCAGGTTGACGTGAAGTGTCAGGATAGATTATGCACTAAACTCTCAGGAGTGGAGCTTAAACCTGGGGCTTCTTGATTGAGGAGAAAGTACTAGCTATTGAACAGCCATTCAGATAGATCAGTGGGGAACATGAGGCCGAGGCCGCACGTCGTCCCATTTTCTACACTGCGGAGCTCCACTCGCTGGAACTCTTCAGTGCAGGATGAGATTGGGACCCCAGATCTCTTGACCACCTGACACGACCCCCAAGACTTGCTCCCTGACCAAAGGGCAAGGACCCAGGGGCCGCCAATCCCCTGGGAGACTCCCACAAGTTCCATTCCAACTGGTCCTCGTTTGTGGTGACCCAGCACTGCTCGCCCGAGGTCTCCAAGGCAAGGGGGTTAGATCCCACTCTTGGTTAGATCGTGGAAATGCATATTAGAATGAGATTAGCTGTCTCACTCTAATTTACAGATTTGCCCAAAGTGTTCTAACGCGATCTCGCGAGGCATGGCAAGCCAGGTAGATCCCAGAAGAGAAATCTCCAGGCATTTACTGGCCACACTGCGCTATGTTTCGAGGGCAACGCAACTGGTAGATCACGTCCATGATTTTTGTCATTTGTGTTGAGGATTATCACATTTAAATAGGTTGACAGGTTGGCAAAGAAAATGATTGCTTATTTGGTTTTAAAGACGATCTATCAGTAGCACAGAGGTTAGGACTGCTGTCTCATAGCTCCAGGGACCCGGGTTCAATTCCAGCCTCAGGTGGAGTTTTCACTTTCTCTCAGTCTGCGTGGGTTTCCTCCGGTTGCTCCGGTTTCCTCCCACAGTTCAAAGCTGTGCAGGTTAGGTGGATTGGCCTTGCTAAATTGCTCCTTAGTGTCCAAAAGGTTAGGTGGGGTTACGGAATAGTGTGGAGGCGTGGGCTTAAATGGGCTGCTCTTTCCAAGAGCCGGTGCAGACTCAAGGGCCGAATGGCCTCCTTCTGCACTGCAGGGATTCTAAAAATATCCTTGAATGTTTTAACTGAAATTTCCTAACAAATATGTATTTTTCAAAGCTGAAGAAATCACTACTAATCTGCAGTTTGAATAGAATCAGGAACCTACTTTTTAAAATAGTACTGATCTTCTTGATAGAAATATTTAATTGTTCCTTCCCTCTGCTCAAGTTTTTTATGTTCATGCAAGGTTTGTCAAATTTGTTGCTAGCAAATCAAATAAATGAAGCACGGTAACTCTGCACAAAACGAGGTGGCAGAACAAATATAGTAAACAGCACTTAAAATAGTTGACTAATACAAAATATTTTTTTTCTTGCCCATTAGTTCTAAACCAGGAACACTAATAAATGTAGAAAATTCAAAAAATACAAAGCAGGCCAACTAGAATCAGCAAAGAGGAAAGGTCACGAGTTGTCAAATATCTACCATTCATGAGTGTTCTGATAAAAGATACACAACAGAAAGATCATTAATGTACAAAACCATAGCAGTTTACAGGACAGAAATAAGGCCCTTAAGTCCAGCAGGGTGATTTCCAGCTGGTTTTCCTGAATGAAAAACAAGCATCCAGCAGAGTAAAGTCCTGATGGGGACCTTTGACATACATTTTCCTACCTACCTGTTTCAATTTCCAGGAATGGCTTTAAATGGACTACAAATAATCCTGGACATAACAGGCTGTTGAAATATGAAAAGCCTACTGCTCTACTCTCTCGATAGCCCTGTACTTTTATCTGGTAAAATTATTTCTCTTTGCAACTGCTAATTGACCTGCTAATTGACCCGGACAGGCGCTGGAATGTGGCGACTAGGGGCTTTTCACAGTAACTTCATTGAAGCCTACTCGTGACAATAAGCGATTTTCATTTTTCATTTTTTTCAATTTCAGATCTGTCATACTTGGGAGTTTTTCCTCCCATGTTTACAGGTGCTGTAATTCGAAATCATGTGAAATACACATGTACTTAACATAAAATCATAGAATGGTTACAGTACAGAAGGAGGTCATTTTGCCCACTGAATCCATGGCAGCTCTCTGCGCAAACAATTTAGCTGCTCCCACTCCCCTGCCTTCTCCCTGTAGCCCTGCAATTGTTTTTTTCTCTTCAGTCTGGATGAGACAGTGGTGCAGTGATAACATCACTATATTAGTAACCCAGCTAATGTTGGCAACATGGGTTCAAATCCCACCATGGCAACTGGTGGAATTTAAATTCAATTAAAAAAATAAAATCTGGAATTGAAAGCAATTCTTAACATGTTGAGCATGAAACTATCATTGGCGATCTGGCTCACTATTGTCCTTACCTGTCTGGTCTGGCATGGCCTCCCATGTGTCCCCAGACCCACAACAAACGTGATTGACTCTTAACTGTCCTCTGCAATGGCCAGTTCAAGGGAAATTAGGGATGAGCAACAAATATTTGGCACGTCCTATCAAAGAACACATTTTTAAAAGGTTTTTATCCAATTCTCTTGAAAGCAAAGTTTGAATCTGCCTCCATCTGCCCTGCAAGGCAATGCATTCCAGATCCTAACCACTGACTGCAGAAAAGTTTCCTCATGTCACCTTTGGTTCTTTTGCCAATCACCTTTAAACTGTGTCCTCTGCCAAAGGAAACAATTTCTCCAAACACACCAGACCGCAACATACGGTTATCGGCAGCCCTCTGCACTGGAAGACCAACAAGTCGCAGGCAAACCAAAGAGTATCTTTCACCAAATTGATGGCTCTCTGGCTGCAGTTTTCCCGGAAGTTTGCTGAGGGCGGATTAAAAAAACCACTGCATCTTTTGCAAGACTTGTTTGGCAAAGGCACTAAAATGGATCGCTTCAAGCTGCTCGGCACCAAATGTCACCGGCCCTTTCTATCAGCCTGGGTCCTCTGGAGGTCCACACTGTCCCCGTCCCCTCACAGTTCGCAATGCTGTCAATTTTTGGTGTCACCTGCACATTTTGAAACTGCGCCCGTAAATTAATATTTACCCAGGAAGTTTTTTAAATAGCGCTTGTTCTTGGGCCGCTGCCGAGCTTGTTTACCTGTGGATATTGGTGAGTGTGCAATCGGACAGGTGCCCTGTCCGGCAGTGAGCACAGCTGGCTCCGGGGAGGGGGTGTCTTCACCTGCCGCAGGCTCGGCGCTGACTTAGGACAAACGCTCCCGAATGTGACCGACACGCAGATTCTAATCGAACGTCTGTCATTGTGAAGCAACCACCTCCCTGAGTCCCCTCCTCCTCTGGTCCAGCGCGCGGTGGTGGGGGTGAGGGGGGACGCACGGCCGCCATTGGCTCGCGCGCCTGTCAATCGGCCCGAGAGGGGGGCGGCGACAATGGACTGGGCTGGAGGCGGTGGTGGCGCTCAGTGCACTTGGCTTTGTTTACCCTCAGTTGACAGGCAGGCCCAGCAATCCGATTGTATTCAGGAATCCAGGACGCAGCGAGTTTTTATGGCCGATTATGTAATGCTGACAAATTCCCCTCCCCGCCATGATTATAATTCCTGAACAATCCAGGGCAACGATTAATCTGTTGAACGGTGAAGTACTAAGCTGTGAAATTTACCGTTGAAGTTAGTGGTTAATGTAGAGTAATGTCCAGGTTTCAGAATATGTTAGATAAACGAATGAAGGAACAGGGAATAAAGTTAGATGAGCAGGGGATTAGGATTGTTGCCCCTGTGGTGGCCCCGCGAATGGGATGTATTTTGTGGCCTTTGTTTCTCTGAGATAAACTGGTTTAATGTTGTAGTGAGCGGTGTTAGATGGGCTAATTTATTTACACAGAAATTTCAACACAAAGACAGACCATTGGGCCCAAGCCCAAGTGCCGTGTTCACCCTTCATTGCATGTCTGGGGGCAAACCTTCTCTGAGTTCCACTGAGGCTTTAGTTTGGGGCTGTGCGGGACACCGTTTCTCTGTATCACCACGCAGAGGCACAGCTAAAGAACAAAGAAAAGTACAGCACAGGAACAGGCCCTTCAGCCCTCCAAGCCTGTGTCAACCATGCTGCCCGCCCAAACTAAAATCATCTACACTTCTGGGGTCCCTATCCCTCTATTCCCATCCTATTCATGTATTTGTCAAGATGCCCCTTAAACGACACTATCGTCCCTGCTTCCACCACCTCCTCCGGCAACGAGTTCCAGGCACCCACTGCCCTCTGTGTAAAAAAAAACTTACCTCGTACATCTCCTCTAAACCTTGCCCCCCGCATCTTAAACCTATGCCCCCTAGTAATTAATCCCTCTACCCTGGGAAAAAGTCTCTGACTATCCACTCTGTCTATGCCCCTCATAATTTTGTAGACCTCTATCAGGTTACCCCTCAACCTCCTTCGTTCCAGTGAGAACAAACCAAGTTTATTCAACCTCTCCTCATAGCTAATGCTCTCCAAACCAAGCAGCATCCTGGTAAATATCTTCTGCAACCTCTCTAAAGCCTCCACATCCTTCTGGTAGCGTGGCGACCAGAACTGAACACTATATTCCAAGTGTGGCCTAACTAAGGTTCTATAAAGCTGCAACATGACTTGCCAATTTTTATACTCAAAAGCTGAGGACTTTCTGATGAAGAGGCTGTGTAGGGGCGTGTGGCACGGTAGTACAGTAGTTAGCACTGCTGCCTCACAGCGCCAGGGACCCGGGTTTGATTTCTCGGGTGACTGTGTGGAGTTTGTACATTCTCCCCGTGTCTGCATTGGTTTCCTTTGTGTGCTCCGGTTTCCTCACAGTCCAAAGATGTGTAGGATAGGTCAATTGGCTCATGCTAAATTGCCCCTTAGTGTTCCTTAGTTTGGGTGGGGGTTGCAGGCATGGAGCAGTCGAGTGGGCCTGGATGGGGTTCTCTTTCGGAGGGTCAGTGTTGACTTGATAGGCCAAATCGCCTCCTTCTGCATTATAGTGATTCAATGATTCTACTGACAGGGAGAGACACATTTGGCTTGCTTTTTCACATTGCTGCTAGTCAGGTTCAAAATGAGAAGCAAACTAGCAGACAAAGGCAGAAAGCATGAACACCCTGTTCACCCACACATTAGGTGCATCACCTTGACATTTTAGACACAGGGAGGGAATAATAAAGTCTAAATTATGGTTACTGAATGAAAGTCCTCAGCTGTGCCTCTGTGTGGTGACATATAGACACTGGGCCCCTCATGGCCCCAAACTAAAGCTTCAGAGGAACTCGGAGGTTGTTTGCCCCCAGACATGCAATGAAGGATGAACATCAGCACTTGGGCTTGGGCCCAGTGATCTGATTTTGATAAATAAAGCTAGTGAGCTACATGTGTGTCATTATTATCGAGGTCTTCTGATTGGCATCAATGCTGTGCACAATGCATCTGCCCACAAAGAGATCTGTGCCTTGACCTGAATTATTTCTAATGGGACTTCCCATCCCAGCTGCAAGTGAGATGGACCAGCACAGCCATCCCTTTGGCAGACTGATGAGCACAGGAGAAGGCGGGTGAAGAGAGGACACTGTCCCCATTTTATATAATTGGCTGTCGTATTCAGGCAAGTCTTTCAGTGGGTTGGTTAGTGAGATTCCTCCAGGAGTGCAAAGGTAAGTATACCCCCATGGTGGTGTGGGGCGGGTTGAGTTATATGACAATAAAAAATTGGTCGATCATTGGCATGGGGGTTTGTTAGACTGTTTCCACATTGCATTCCTGAAGATCTGAACAAGCCTCTCGGCCACACTGTTAGACAGCAGGTGGTTCGGGGCTGTCCTCATGTATCATATGGCATTGACTCGGAAGAAAATCTGGAAGTCATCGCCTATAAAGTGGATGCCATTGTCTGACATGATGGACTCCGAACGTCTATGAATAGCGAACACTTGGCGCAAGGTATCCCCATGGCCCTGAGGTTGCGGTCCCCATCTCCTGTATTGCTAACTACTTAGAATGGGCATCCACCAGAACTAAAAACATCCTGCCAATGAAAGGGCCCACATAGTCAACGTGGACCCGGGTCCACGGTGCCTAGCCATTCCCAAAGGTGGAGAGTGTCCAGGAGGGGCGAGACTGCTGTGATTGACAAGCGTAGCACTGTTGTATTAATTCTTCAAAGGCTTTAACTATGCCTGGCCACCAGACATAGCTGCATGCCAGCATTTTTATCTTTGTCTGTCCTGGGTGGGCACTATGCAGCTCCTGTAAGAGCAGTCCGCTGGCTGGAAGCGGAATGACTACACGTGATCTTTATAAGGTCTCACCACCCTTGCAGGTCAATTCATCCTAAGGGGTAAAATAGAGCCTTAATTGTTCAGATTTTCATAGTGCTACCCGGTCTGTATCATTCTCTTCACTTTTCTTCATAAATGTGACTGGCCGACACTGGCAGGGTGTCCAGGAAGTTTAAAGCCAATATGATTTCTTGGAGTATTGATGGCAGAAGGATGGTCTTCAGCAGGGTAAATCAGCTCAATACGTCTGCATTGGCAATCTGCGTGCCGGCCAGTGCTGGAAAGCATAAAATTGTGGGCCACCGCCAGCAAGGGCCAATGCTGCACCGTAGCCAAGGCTATTGGCGGTAAAGGCTTGTCTTCCCTTAAAAGTCCCAGTGGTGACTTATGGTTGGTGACTGTATCAAATCTCCGTCAAGACACTTTTTGGTGGAATTTCTTCACATCATGTTGATGTGTTGGGTAAGCTGGGTCTGCGAGGACTGCGTTTACTGCAGTGGTGAGAGTGATAGGCTTCCAACACTTGAAGAAATGCAACTCTATTTTATTGAACTCTTAACTATCATACATGCTTTAACTGTGGGTTGACACTATGCTGACTTGACTGGAGACCTGAGGCTAACCTGAGCAGACTATCTTACTACCATGTGGTGTTTGTTCTAATTGCTGCTCACGAGCTCTCACTGTCTCGGAGGCTGGATCCCGAGAGAGCGGGAAAACGAGTGCCCTCTGGCTTTACAGTGGTTGTGTCCTGTCTGGTGATTGGCTGCTGTGTTCTGTGTGTTCGCTGGTCATCCTGTGTGTCAATCACTGCCTGTCTGTGCACCATCATATACCTGGATGTATATTATGACATCTCCCCTTTTTTTTTGTTTAAAAAAAATATGTTCAGGTCAATAAATAGTGAGTGTGTATGTACAGGAGCCTGACTATATACAAAAATATGCTAACATATTTACATGGGAAGGTGTCTAGTGCAGATAATGGGCAGATAACAAATTAGGAAAAAAAACATTATGTACAGATGTGTAAACGATGAGATCACAAGGTAATGCAACATTCAATCTATAAATTCAGTCTCTGTGGTGGACGACGAATTCTGGTTGACCGCCTCAAGCGCGGGTCAGGGGCTGCCTGCTCTTGAAAGGGGTGGAACTGCCTCCAATGTAGAGGTCGGTAGAATAACTGTCAGATCGGTGTCCTCGTGGAAGGGCGCGTCCTGAGGAACCAGCGTGCGAGGCGGGACATCGCGGTCAGGTGGCGGGCGTGGAAGTCGCCGCAGTGCCCGCCTATTAAGCCGAAGAAAGGAGCCATCAGGCATGCGAACGAGGAACGATCTCTAGGCCACTTGCTTAACCACCACAGCTGTGGCAGACCAGCCACCGTCAGGTAGCTGAACAAAAACTTGGTCAGCAGGGACCAGAGCAGGGAAATCTGTGGCGTGGGCATCGTACACAGACTTGCATTGAAACCGAGACTGTTGCGTCCTCTGTAGGACCGGGAAGTTGTCAAGGTCCGGAATGTGGATAGCCGGCACCGTCGCACGCAGTGTGTGGTTCATTAGGAGCTGCGCTGGGGAAAGGCCAGGGGACAAAGGAGTCGCCCTGTAGGCTAACAGCGTTGGGTTGAAATCCGAACCCGAGTCAGCGGCTTTGCACAACAGTCTTTTGACAATGTGGACCCTTTTTTCAGCCTTCCCATTCGACTGGGGGTAGTGGGTGCTTGATGTGACGTGCCTAAAATTGTACAGCCGGGCAAAATTTGTCCACTCCTGGCTGAAGAAGCAAGGTGCCGTTGTCAGTCATAACTGTGAGTGGGTGCCATACCGGGCAAAAGTCTCCTTGCATGCCTTGATTACTGTTGCTGAGGTGAGATCAGTCAGTTTCACCACCTCGGGGTAGTTGGAAAAGTAGTCCACTAGGAGGACATAGTCTCGGCCCTTGGCATGAAAGAGGTCAACACCAAATTTGGACCATGGGGGGGACACCAGTTCATGCAGCTATAGAGTCTCTTTAGGCTGAGCCGGCTGGAACCTTTGACACGTTGGGCAATTGAGGACCGTGTTGGCGATATCTTGGCTGATGCCTGGCCAATATACTGCCTCTCGGGCTCGACGGTGACACTTTTCGACCCCCAGGTGACCCTCGTGGATTTGGCCAAGGACCAGCTCTCGCATTCTCTGTGGGATGACTATTCCGTCCAGCTTCATTAGTATGCCATCCACTACCGCTACATCGTCCTTTACATTATAAAACTGGGGGCACTGCCCCTTTTGCCAACCATCCGTGAGATGTCACATGACCCGCTGGAGTAAAGGATCCCTGGCCGTCTCCTGACAAATTTGCACGACCCTTTCATCAGTGGCCTGAAAGTTGGAGGCACAAAATTTTACCTGCGCGTCTATTTGACAGACAAAGTCCGACTGCTCACAGGGTGTGGTGATGGATCTAGAGAGTGCATCGGCCACAATGAGCTCTTTGCCCGGGGTGTAGACCAGGTCGAAATCGTAGCGGCGGAGTTTGAGGAGGATACGTTGTAGCCGTGGCGTCATGTCATTGAGGTCTTTGTGGATGATGTGAACCAATGGCCTGTGGTCCGTCTCGACCGTGAATTTGGGGAGGCCATACACATAATCATGGAATTTGTCAATCCCTGTGAGGTGGCTCAGGCATTCTTTTTCAATCTGAGCGTATCGTTGCTCAGTGGGTGTCATGGCTCTAGACAGAGGCATATGCGACGGGCCCAGGAGGAGGAGTTGTCCCGCTGGAGGAGTACTGCCCCAATGCCAGCCTGGCTCGTGTCGGTGGATGTCTTCGTCTCCTTGCCGGGGCCTTGGTGAGTTTCGCCCTGAGTTCACGCCACTCTTGCTCATAAGCGGGTAGCCACTGGAAGTCCGTAGTTTTTTTAATGAAATGGCGGAGAGCTGTGGTGTGTGATGCAAGGTTGGGGATACACTTCCCAAGGAAGTTGACCATCCCTAGGAAGCGGAGGACCGCCTTCTTGTCCTCCGGGGTCTTCATGGCGTTGATCGCCGACACCTTGTCTGCATCAAGCTGCACACCGAACTGCGAAATGTGGTCGCCAAGGAACTTGATTTCTGCTTGACCGAAAGAGCATTTGGCTCTGTTGAGTCGGAGGCCATGCTCGTGGATCCTGTGGAACACCTGCTTGAGGTGATCGATGTGCTCCTGAGGAGTCGTGGATCAGATAATGATATAATCGACGTACACTCACACTTCCTCGATGCCCTCCATCATTTGCTCCATTATGCGGTGGAAAACCTCTGAGGCGGAGATGATGTCAAAGGGCATTCGTTTGTAACAGTAGCGACTGAACGGGGTGTTAAATGTGCACAGCTTTCGACTGGACGCGTCCAGCTGTATTTGCCAAAACCCCTTGGAGGCATCCAGCTTCGTGAAGAACTTGGCATGAGCCATCTTGCTGGTTAGCTCTTCTCGTTTAGGAATTGGGTAGTGTTCCCTCATGATGTTACGGTTCAAATCTTTGGCGTCGATACAGATTCGAAGTTCCCCTGACAGCTTTTTGACACAAACCATGGAGCTAACCCAGTCCGTGGGTTCCCTGGTCCCGGAGGTCTTGCAGCTGCTGCTTGAGGTGGTCCTTAAGTGGTGCTGGCACCCGACGTGGTGCATGAACCACAGTGGTGGCATTTGGCTTCAACAATATTTTGTATCGGTAAGGGAGTGTGCCCATACCTTTGAACACGCTGTGGTATCGTGCTATGATGTCATCGAGTTGGGCTTGGAAGTTAACATCTGGCGAGGCCGTTGCCTCTGCGGACGACATGGTGTGAACCCGCTGCACAAGGTTCAGGAGTTTGCAGGCCCAAGCACCGAGCAGGGAAGCTCTGTTGGCTCCTACAATTTCAGAGCGCAGCGTTGCTTTTGAAGAACGACGGGACACTGCAAGCTGGCATGAGTCACTGGCAGCAATGGCATTGCCATTGTAGTCGAGGAGCTGGCAGGCCGGTGGAAGAATGCTTGGCTTGATGCGGATGGTGTCAAGGTCAGACTTGGAAATGAGGTTTGCTGAAGCACTGGTGTCCAGCTTGGAGCTTATGTGAGCCTTGTTGACCGTAAGGGTGGCACACCACGTGTCATCCGGATCAATGCTTATTATTGGGAGTTGTTTCACCATCGTTGCTGAAGGCAGCGTCTGCTTGGTGATGATGCCCACCCGGAATGGGGATATGAGGCCCTCGGTATTGGGATTTGGAGCAGAGTCGGAGTCTGCAACGGGTTGCTGTACTGACCGGATGCTCCTGCACTGTGGCTGGGATCGCTGTGTGTTGGGCAGTTGAGCACTGGGCTGCACACTGGAGACAGCGTCGAGATTTCGTGGGACATTGCCGCTTTAAATGGGCGGAGCCACAGTTGGAGCATGTCATGGCGCTGACGTCAGGATGTTCCGTGCGCCACCACGCATGCGCAGTGCAGTCGAACGACATGCGCACTTGCGCAGTTCGGTCGTCGGCCTCGCTGTCCCCTTGGTCATGGCGCGCATGCGCAGGAAACTGGGGAAAGCGCGCGAAATGGCCATCCTCATCCAGACTCAGGCCCTGTAGATGCTCGTGGAGGACGCAGGTCCCGATGGCGATGGTAAGGGTGAGCTGCTTAACTTTTAGGAGCTGCTGGCGGAGGGGATCGGAGTGGACCCCGAAAACGATCTGATCCCGGATCATGGAATCGGAAGTGGAGCCATAGTTGCAGGACTACATGAGGATGCGGAGATGGGTTAAAAAGGACTGAAAATGTTCATCCTTACCCTGAAACCTCTGCTGGAACACATAGCGTTTAAAGCTCTCATTGACTTTGATGTCACAGTGTCTGTCGAACCTCAGCAGGACTGTTTTAAACTTTGTCTTGTCCTCGCCGTCAGCAAAGGCGAGGGAGTTGAAGATGTGGATAGCGTGGTCCCCGGCTGTAGAAAGGAAGAGAACGATCTTCCTGGCGTCCGATGCGGCTTCGAGGTCAGTGGCTTCAAGATATAGCTGGAACTTCTGCTTGAAAATCTTCCAGTTAGCACCAAGGTTGCCGGTGATGCGGAGCTGCGGGGGAGGGCGGACGCTGTCCATGTAACCGGATGGCTGATCGCTGGTCAAAGGCAGATTATCTCAAGGTAGGTCCGTCAAACACGAGCATGATTCACTGGTATCATGATGTGTTGGGTAAGCTGGGTCTGCGAGGACTGCATTTACTGCAGTGGTGAGAGAGACAAGCTTCCAACACTTGAAGAAATGCAACTCGATTTTATTGATCTCTTAACTATTACGCATGCTTTAACTGTGGGTTGACACTATGCTGACTTGACTGGAGACCTGAGGCTAACCTGACCAGACTATCTTACTACCACATGGTGTATGTTCTAATTGCTGCTCACGAGCTCTGACTGTCTCAGAGGCTGGATCCCGAAAGAGCGGGAAAACTAGTGCCCTCTGGCTTTATAGTGGTCGTGTCCTGTCTGGTGATTGGCTGCTGTGTTATTTGTGTTCACTGGTCATCTTGTGTGTCAATCACTGCCTGTCTGTGCACCATCATATGCCTGGATGTATATTATGACACATATATGATTGCTAAACCCTCCTTGATTTGCGCATAGTTCGGTTACATTTCTGAAAGGCTCCTTGAGGCAAAGGTATTAGGGCGCTCAGAACCATCTCCCATCTTGTGGGATAATATTGCCCCTATATCGTAGGGCAAGGTTTTTCAAACTCAGAATGGTAAACCACAGTTGCAGGCGGGTTTTGGGAGGGTCGCGGAGCGATAGATTGCGGCATTCCTGATCGTGGGGGAAGTGCCCAATGGCAGTAATCAGCTTTTAAAAATACCATCTTCGGCTGGCTTTCAAGAATGCCGGTCATCCTGCACATGCGCGTCCCCTCAGGCGGATCTGTTTTTATATTTCTAGCTAACATATTCTTGCATTCTGATTTTTACCTCCTTATCAATCTTTTAGTCATTCTTTGCTGTTTTTTATATTCTATCCAATCTTCTGAACTACCATCCATTTTGGCACAATTATATATTTTTTCTTCAAGTTTGATACTATTGTGCAGCATGGTAGCATAGTGTTTAGCACTATGGCTTCACAGCGCCAGGATCCCAGGTTTGATTCCTGGCTTGGATCACTGTCTGTGCAGATTCTGCATGTTCTCCCCATGTCTGCGTGGGTTTCCTCCGGGTGCTCCGTTTTCCTCCCACAAGTCCTGAAAGACGTGCTACTAAGTAATTTGGACATTCTGAATTCTCCCTCTGTGTACCCAAACAGGTGCCGGAATGTGGCAACTAGGGGTTTTAAATAATAATAATAATCACTGATTGTCACAAGTAGGCTTCAATGATGTTACTGTGAAAAGCCCCTAGATGCCACATTCCAGCGCCTGTTTGGGGAGGCCGGTACGAGAATTGAACCCGCGCTGCTGGCCTTGTTCTGCACTCCAAGCCAGCTGTTTAGCCCACTGTGCTAAACCAGCCCCAAGTTTCACGGTAACTTCATTGCAATGTTAATGCCTACTTGAGAAATAAAGATTATTATTATTATCTTTGTTTCTTTTAGTCAACCATGAATGGTGGATCCTCCCCTTGGAATTTTTCTTTCTTCTTGGAATGTATCTATTCTTTTTTTTAAATGTTTTTATTCTCCATTTTCACATTTTCCTTCAAAATTTACACCCCACCCACAGACAGTAAATGGTAACAAATACAAAATCAATCCCCTTAACAATAAGAACAATCCCATCCTCCCACTACCCCAAACAACCTGTCAATATATGCATCTAATAAAACAAACCCTCCCACGGTGGAAACAAAAAACAAAGGAGAAAAAGAAAAAGGAGTCCGGAACCGCCCCCCCCCCTCCCCCCCACACTAAACGCCATCCAACCTCTGAAAGAGTACCGTACATGATACCCAAGAGTTGGGAACACCCCCCCCCCCTCCAACTCCTCCCGTCCACTCCCTCTTGTAAAACCCCAAACCTCGGTTCCTTCCCCCCAACTTTCCACCCCGACTAGACCACTCGGACCCTGTTCTGCCAGGGGAATGTATCTATTCTACAATATCCCCTTAAATGTTTGACTGCATCTGTATCGACTTATCCCTTGACCTATTTTGCCAGTTCAATTTAGCCAGCTGTGTTTTCATGCCACATAATTGCCCATATTTAAGTTTAAAATATTAGTCTCAGACCCAGTCTTTTCTCCCTCAAACTTAATGTAAAATTCAACCATTCGATATTATGATTGCTGCTACCTAGTGACACTTTTACTTTGAGGTCATTGAAAGGTCTTATCTCATTGCACAGTATCAGGCATTTTATAGCCTGTTCTCTGTTTGGCTCCAGAATGTTCTGTTCAAAGAAGTTATCCTAAAATATTTCTGTGAACTCTTCATCTAGATTACTGTTGTCATCTAATTTTTTCCAGTTTATATGTCGATTAAAATCTCCCATGATTATTACTGTGTCTTTCTGACAAGCTCCAATGATCTCTTTCCTTATACTCTGTATAGTTACCGTTAGCAGGCCGATTTAGCCCTTCCTCAAGTGAATTCTTGGCTTTATCATTTCTCATCTTTATCCAAACCACTTCTACATCTTCTACATCCTGGCTTCCTGCACTTAGTCACCTATTTCTGTATGCAAATATCATCATAAATGAACAGAACCACTCCCACACCTTTTCCTTGCTTCCTAATCTTCCTAAATGTTATGTATCCTTCAATATTCAGGTCCCAATCTATGTCATCCAGCAGCCATGTCTCTGAAATGGCTATCCGACTGTCCTTATTTATTCGTATTTGTACTATCAGTTATTCTGCTCATTTCAAATGCTATGGGGGCGATTCTCCAAAATGCAGACCAAGTGTTCGTGCCGTTGTGAACGCCGGTGCGTTTCACGATTGCGCAAAACGGGCACGTGGATGATGTATTCTGGCCCTCACAGGGGGCAAGCACGGCGCTGAAGCAGTTCACGCCACTCCAGCCTCCCTTCCCGGTGGCAAATGGGCGCCGCGCCAACACGCACATGTTGCAGTTGGGCCGCGCCAACCTGCGCATGCGCGGGGGACACCTTCAGCACGCCGGCCCCGACTCAACATGGCGTCGGGGTTCTGGGGCCAGCTGCGCAACAAAATAGGCCCGGGGGGGGGGGGAGTGGCCGGCCCACCAGTTGGTGGGCCCCGATCGCGGGCCAGACCCCATCGGAGGCCCCCTCCCCGGTCGAGACGCGCTTTTCCCCGCCCCACACCTGCCCCCCGACCCTTCGCACAGAGTTCCCGCCGGCAGAGAGCAGGGGTGAATGGCGCCGGTGGGACTCTGCCGTATCCGCGCGGCCACTCAGCCCATCCGGGCCAGGGAATCGGCAGCCCGGCCAATTTCAGCGCCCGTGGCCGGTGCCGCGTCAAACGCGCCAGTGCAAATGCCGCCGATTCTCCACACCTCGGAGGAACGCACGCCGGCGTCGGGGTGTCATGGCGCAGTTGTGCGATTCTCCAGCCCAGCGCGGGGCTCGGAGAATCGCCCCCAATGTGCATTCAGATACAGAGCCTTTAGTTTTGTCCTTTTATTATTTTTTTTACCTCTGGCCGTCTCTGCTGATTTACTCTTAGATTTGTATTCTCTGTCCCTTCCTGTCATGGTCTGTCTCCCCAACTACCACTATACTTCTTTTTTCTCCCCCCACTTGAATGATTTCCTGTACCACAGTGTCATGGTTAGCTCTTTCATCCTGCTTCCCCACTCTCATTCAAATAAACAGAAAGAACCTCAAACCTGTTGGGCAATTGCAGAGCTGAGGCTCATGTGCTCTTGCCTACCCAGCTGCAGTCCTGCAGCCCACTTGTCCTTGACCACTATCCAAATCAAAAGCCCCTAACCTAAGGGGTGTGACCACTTCCTGGTACAAGATGTCCAGGTAACTCTCCTCTCCCTAACTGTTGCAGTGTCTGCAGCTCGGCCTCCAGCTCAATGACACTGAACCGAAGCTACTCGAGCCGCAAATTCTGCAGACACATTTGCCCTGGATCACAATGGAATCCAGGAGCTACCACATGCTGAAGCTGAGTCACATCACCTGGCCTTCTGTCCTTAATGTGTTTTAATTATCGACTTAATTATTTTATTCAATTACTTATTTTGCTTTTATGTATTTTATTAACTTTACCACAAGTTTCTGTACAATTTTAAACCATAGGATTAGAATAGGCCTGAACCACTTACCAGATACTTACCAAACAGCTATCTTCTTCTCCAAATTAGAGTGAGAGAATTAGAGTGTGCCATCAAAGAGCCCTGGCAAAACTGGTGTCAATGGGAATCAGGGGGAAACTCTCTGCTGGTTGGAGTCATACCTGGCACAAAGGAAGATGGTTCTGGTGGTTGGGAGTCAATCATCTCAATTCCAGGGTATCGCTACATGAGTTCCTCAGGGTTGTGCCTGAGGCCCAACGTTTTTCAGCTGCTTTGTCTATGACCTTCATAGAGTTTTACAGCACAAAAAGAGGCCCTTCAGCCTATTCATCACATCTAAATGCTTAAGTGTCGTGAGGGTTCCCACCTCTACAACCTTTCAGGCAGTGAGTTCCAGATTCCCACCACTCTCTGGGTGAACATTTTTTTCCTCAAATCCCATTTTAAACTCTGCCCCTTATCTTAAATCTATGCCACCTGATTATTGATCCCTCTACCAAGGGGAAAAGTTCCTTCCCATCTATGTCCCTTGATGAGACCATGAATTCACGAGACACGTGCTTTAAGATATGAACAGTGGTTTTAATCTACTTACAACAGAGCCAGCCTGTAACACGATGAACCCTGGATGAACTGGTCGGCTGGCTCTGGGCATCGATCTTTATACAGCAGTCCAGGGGGAGGAGCCGTGGGCGGAGCCAAGGGTGGAGCCCTGTACAAACTCCTATGCATGCCCAGTGCTACTCCCCCTAGTGGTCGGGCAACGCAAATGCGCTTACAATAATATGGTATCATATATATTACAGTGTGAATTGCATTCACCACATTCACCCCCTACAAAAAAATCAAGTCCGGCGGGGGTGGTGGTTCACAAATTGAGCCTGTCCGGTGGTCAAGTCATCCGCTGCGATCTGCGGAGCACCGGGGTTGCAGCCTCTTGTGGTGGCTGGATGGGTGTTGTGGGTTGGGGTACGATGGCAGACTCCGGCGGCGATTGCGTCTGAGCTCCATACCCGTCTGGTTCGACTAGGGACTGGGGGCGCTGGGAGCTAGCCGGTGTGGGTGCGCGAAACAATTGTAGCGAGCTAGTGGGCTCAGGAGCACGAGGGGGCGGCTGGGTGGGGTGTAGAGTGAGGGGTACCTCTGCAGTGATAGTGGGGGTGCTGGATCCTGCGGGTGCTAGGTCCCGGCGGGATACGGTGTCCTGACGGCCGTCAGGGAACTCTACGAAGGCGTACTGGGGGTTTGAGTGAAGCAGGTGCACCTTCTCTACAAGGGGGTCAGTTTTGTGCGCCCTGACATGCTTCCTGAGGTGTACAGGGCCCGGTGTCTTCAGCCATGCCGGGAGAGAGACCCCCGTGGTAGTGCCCCTGGAAAAACTAAAGAGCCGCTCGTGAGGAGTCTGATTGGTCGCGGTGCATAAGAGGGACCTAATAGCGTGGAGCGCGTCTGGGAGGACATCCTGCCAATGGGAGACTGGGAGATTCCTGGACCGGAGGGTCAGTAGGACGGTCTTCCAGACCGTCGCATTCTCCCTCTCCACCTGCCCGTTCCCCCTGGGGTTGTAGCTGGTAGTCTTGCTCGAGGCAATGCCCTTGTCGAGCAGGTACTGGCGCAGCTCATCGCTCATGAAGGACGAACCCCGGTCACTGTGTACGTAGCTGGGGAAACCAAACAGGGTGAAGATACTATGCAGGGCCCTAATGACTGTTTTGGAGGTCATATCGGGGCACAGGATAGCAAAGGGGAAGCGGGAGAAATCGTCTATAACGTTTAGGAAGTAAACGTTCCTGTTAGTTGAAGGGAGTGGCCCTTTGAAATCGATCGCGAGGCATTCAAAGGGCCTAGAAGCCTTGATCAGGTGGGCCCTGTCTGGTCTATAGAAGTGCGGTTTGCACTCCGCACAGATCGGGCAGTCTCTGGTGACAGCTTTTACCTCCTCAGTGGAGAAATGCAGATTTTGGGCTTTGATGTAATGGGCGAGCCGGGTGACCCCCCGGGTGGCAGAGGTCGTTGTGGATGACTTTTAGGCGGTCGCTCTGTGCGCTGGCGCACATCCCGCGGGATAGGGCATCTGGGGGCTCGTTGAGCTTCCCCGGTCGATACTTAATATCGTAGCTATAAGTGGAGAGTTCGATCCTCCACCGCAGAATTTTCTCGTTTTTAATTTTGCCCCTTTGCGTGTTGTCGAACATGAAGGCAACTGATCTTTGGTCGGTGATGAGGGTGAACCTCCTACCTGCGAGGTAGTGCCTCCAGTGACGAATAGCCTCCACAATGGCTTGTGCTTCCTTTTCGACTGCCGAGTGTCGGAGTTCCGAAGCAGAGAGGGTTCGGGAGAAAAATGCAACTGGTCTCCCTGCCTGATTTAATGTGGCTGCAAGAGCTACCTCTGAGGCATCGCTCTCAACCTGAAAGGGGGTGGATTCATCCACCGCCCACATGGCCGCTTTGGCGATGTCCTCCTTGATGCAGTTGAAGGCCTGGCGCGCCTCAGCTGACAGGGGAAATAGTGTGGCCTTAAAGAGTGGGCGGGCTTTGTCCGCATATTGAGGGACCCACTGGGCGTAATAGGAAAAAAATCCCAAGCACCGTTTGAGGGCCTTGGGACAATGAGGGAGAGGGAGTTCTAAGAGGGGGTGCATACGGTCCGGGTCCGGGCCCAGGACTCCGTTTTCCACGACATAGCCGAGGATGGCTAGTCTGGTCGTGCGGAAAACGCATTTCTCCTTGTTATATGTTAGATTTAGTTTCTGAGCCGTCTGGTGAAAACAGTAGAGGTTGGCGCCGTGGTCCTGCTGGTCATAGCCGCAGATGGTAACGTTATCCAAGTACGGGAACGTGGCCCGCAGCCCGTACTGGTCCACCATTCAGTCCATTGCTCATTGGAACACCGAAACCCCATTTGTGACGCCGAAGGGAACCCTGAGGAAATGGAAGAGGCAGCCATTGGCCTCGAATGCCGTGTAGTGGCGGTCCTCCGGGCGGATTGGGAGCTGGTGGTATGCAGACTTCAGATCCACCGAGGAAAAAATCCGATACTGGGCGATCTGGTTAACCATGTCTGCAATCCTGGGGAGGGGGTACGCGTCGAGGAGCGTAAACCTATTAATGGTCTGACTATAGTCTACGGCAATGAGGAAATTTTCCCCGGTCTTGACGACCACCTCGACCAGCCTCTCCAGGGGCTGTTGCTGGCCTCTATGCTCCCCTCACTGAGGAGCCTTTGGACCTCCGGTCGGATGAACACCTTATCCTGCAGGCCGTATCGCCTGCTGCGAGTGGCTACGGGTTTACAGTCCGGGGTGAGGTTGGCAAAGAGAGGAGGGGGGGAGATTCGCAACGTGGCTAGGCTGCAGATAATGAGTGGGGGTAGGGGTCCGCCGAAACTGAGGGTGAGACTCTTGAGATTACATTGAAAATTGAGTCCCAATAAGAGTGGGGCGCAGAGTTCAGGCAGGACGTAGAGTTGGAAGTTAGAATAGCTAGCGCCTTGGATTGTGAGAGTCGCGGCGGTGCGCCCTTGGATCTGAACAGAGTGGGAGCCCGAAGCGAGGGAGATAGTTTGCCGCGCAGGGAAAACGGGGAGCGAACAGCTTACCAGATCTGGGTGTATGAAGCTCTCAGTGCTCCCGGAGTCGAAAAGGCACGGCGTGCTGTACCCGTTGATTTGGACCGTCGCCATCGAGTCGTGGAGGTGCTTTGCGCGCGATTGGTCCAGTATGACTACGCTGAGTTGCGGGTAGTCAGCGGCTCGATCAGCTGTGCTGGAGTGGCCCCGTGATGACTGCCCTCTGAGTTCGTAGTCGTCGAGGTAAGTTTCAGAGTTTGGAGGGGATGGATCCCAAGATGGCTGCCCCCATGAGTCGCACATGGCCGGCCGCATGGAGGAGGATTGCCAAGATGGCCGCCCCATGAGCCGCACATGGCCGGCCGCATGGAGGAGGATTGCCAAGATGGCCGCCCCATGAGTCGCACATGTTGGGTGGGGGCGGAGTCGGCATACAGGCTGCAGCATTTCCGGGCCTGCGGGCCTGTGAATTCGGAGAACGAGTGCTTTGAGCCGTGGGAGGGTTAGAGGCTGGGGCTTTCTTCGCCAGACACACTCTGGCATAGTGTCCTTTTCGCCCGCAGCTGCTGCAGGTCACGTTGCGGGCTGGGCAGTGCTGCCGCGGGTGCTGGGGCTGGCCACAAAAGTGGCAGGCTGGGGCAGCATTGTGGCTGGGCGGCCGCGCGGCGCAGGCCTGGGAGAGTCACTGGTCGGGGGCCCATGATGGGGTCGCGGGGTCTGCGGGGAACGAGGTGAGGCTGCAAAATGAGACCTCCATAGTCATAGCAAGTTCAACAGTATCTTCAAGATTTTGGGCCCCCTTTTCCAGCAGTCGCTGGCGCATGTAATTTGATCTCAGGCCTGCAACAAAGACATCGCGGACAGCACGTTCTCTATGCTCTGCAGCAGTTACAGCCTGATAGTTACAGTCCCGAGATAGAGTTTTTAGTTCTCTGAGGAATTCTTCGAGTGATTCCGTAGGCCGCTGGCGGTGAGTAGTAAACACGTGTCGCACGTAGACCTCATTTACAGGCCTCACATACGTTTTGTCGAGTAGCGCTAGGGCTTCAGTATATGAGCCGGTACAGTTTAGTTGAGTGGAAATTCTTACCCTCGCGTGCAGTAGGCTAAGTTTCTGCTCCTCCGTCGTTTCAGCTGTGCTTGCTTCAGCCAGGTAGGCTTTAAAACATCGGAGCCAATGCGAAAAGATTTATTTTGCCTCTGCATCCTGTGGGTCGAGTTCCAATCGCTCAGGCTTGAGGGCTGATTCCATGATTGTTCCTTACTGTTTTTAAAAAAAAATAATTTTTATTGAAAAATTTTGAATTTATACAACAACAAACCATAATAAAATACCAAAAATAACAATAATATTAGCAATCATAAACATTCGCCCCACCTCCATGAACAACACAGCATTTTAACAACAATGCAAATTAACACAATATTAAGTTACATAATAGAAACTACAATAAGGAACCCCCCCCCCCTTACACCCCCCCCCCCCCTCCCCGGGTTGCTGCTGCTATTGACCAAGATACCTATCTTTGAGCCAGGAAGTCCAGAAAAGGCTGCCACCGTTTTAAATTGATGAGACCATCAATTCACGAGACACGTGCTTTAAGATATGAACAGTGGTTTTAATCTACTTACAACAGAGCCAGCCTGTAACACGATGAACCCTGGATGAACTGGTCGGCTGGCTCTGGGCATCGATCTTTATACAGCAGTCCAGGGGGAGGAGCCATGGGCGGAGCCAAGGGTGGAGCTCCGTACAAACTCCTATGCAGTCCCAGTGCTACTCCCCCTAGTGGTCGGGCCACGCAACTGCGCTTACAATAATATGGTATCATATATATTACTGTGTGAATTACATTCACCACATCCCTCATAATTTTGTGCATCTCGATCAGGTCCCCCAGCATAAGGTCAGATGGGGATACTCGCTGATGATTGAACAATATTCAGCACCATTTGTAACTCTTCAGATACTGAAGCAGTTCATGTCCAAATGCAGCAAGACCTGAACAATGTCCAGGCTTGGGCTGACAAGTGGCAAGTATCATTCATGGCACACAAGTGCCAGGCAATGACCATCTCCACCAAGAGAAAATATACCCATTGCCCTTTGACATTCAATGGCATTACCATCTATGAATCCCCCATAATCAATATTCTGGAGGTTATAATTGACTAAAAACTAACTGGACTAGCCATATAAATAATGTGGCTACAAGAGCAGGACAGAGGCTAGGAATTCAGTGGTGAGCTACTCACCCCCTGACTCCCCAAATCTTGTCGACCACTTGCAAGGCACAAGTCGGGAGTATGATGGAATATTCTGCCTGGATATGTGCAGCTCCAACAACACTCAAGAAGCTTGACAAACTCTAGGACAACGCGGCCCACTTGATTGGGACCTCTTCAACAAACATTCACTCCTTCCACCATCATAGCACAGTGGTAGCAGTGTGGACCTTCTATCAGGTGCACTGCAGGAATTCACCAAGACTCCTTAGGCAGCACCTTTAAAACCCACTATCATCTAGACAGACAAAAGCAGCAGATACATGAGAACACAACCACCTGAAATTTCCCCTTTAAGTCATACATGGTAGTCCTCCCCCCCCCCCCCCCCCTCCCCCCCCCCCCCCCCAATCCCATGTGCTCTAATGATGCTTACTAATCTCCTGTCTGGGACCTTTTCAAAAGTTCTCTGAAAATCTAAATGTGCCACATTCACTGGGTCCTCTTCTTTGGGGCTGGTTTATCCAGGGCAAAATGTCTGGCTTTGAAAGCAGACCAAGGCAGGCCAGCAGCACGGTTCAATTCCTGTACCAGCCTCCCCAAACAGGTGCCGGAATGTGGTGACTAGGGGCTTTTCACAGTAACTTCATTGATGCCTACTTGTGACAATAAGCAATTTTCATTTCATTTCATTTAGTTATACCCTCAAAAAACTCTAATAGGTTTGTGAAATATGATTTTCCTTTCATTAATCCATGTAGACGCTGCTCAATCTGACCATTACTTTCTAAGTGTCCAAGTATTACATACTTTATAATAGATTCCAGCATTTTCCATACTATTGATGTCAGGCTAGCAGATCTGTAGTTCCCTGTTTTCTCTCTCCTTGGTTTCTTAGATAGTTATCTTACATTTGCTACCTTCTGATCTGCAAGAACTGATGCAGAAACTATATAATTTTGGAAGATGACCACTAACTACTAACACTTCCACTTTCTCCACACCCACTTCCTTCAACACTCTGGGGATGTATCAAAGTACCGTCCCATTAAATTTTCCACGGCTACTTTTTTTCACTAATACTAATTTCTTTAAGCTTCACATTCTCGCTGGTCCCTTAGTTCTCTCGTATTCCTGGGAATTACTTTCTATAATCCTCCCTGAAGACACACACAAAAAGTATTTATTTAGTTTTTCTGCCATTTCCTTATTACTCATTTTGGAGTACTTCTTTTTGATTTCCCTTTGTTACCATTTCTTTTGTTTTACTTTATTATTTTTGGTCCATGGACTCATAATCGAAATGTGCCTTTAAGCAGTGGACAAGCTGAGGCAACCTGTTAGTCAAGACAATGTGTTCCAGGATTTGTTTTTTTGGAGAGGAGAATACAGACTCGTCGGTGCCAAGGGAACCTTAAGAACCAGTTTTGAAGGAAGTTGGTTCGATTGGCTTGCTAGCCACCAGTGGGTTGGCCAGGGACAATGTTCTGGCTGATAACAGTCATCCCTACGGTATGCTTCTGAGAAAGCTGGTCAGAAGTGATTCGACCTTAGATGAAGAAGAAACTGTCTCTCTCTTTCTCTGCTGAGTAAAGGACTGCTTGACTGTTCTAAAACCAATGAGTGCCTGGGAAATCTTCACTACATACGGAACTGATTTTAAATCTACAAAGAAAGTAGACAGCCTTGCTAGAGAAAAGCCTTTCAAGCTTCGAAGGAAGAAGCATTGAAGCAAAAGCTTGAAATTCTGAAAGACTTTAACTGGAAACCCATCAAAGTGCAATCAGTGATCTTTTATCCTTTTTACATAATTTTTCTTCCCTCGCTACCCCCTTTTCCTTCTATGTCATCTGTGTATACGTGTGTGTATAGAGTTGGGTGAGTTGGAAAGCAGAGAGGTTGGGTAAGGGATATTAGGTAGTCAGTTTAATTTCATCAGCTGCTATAGGAGGCCACACATCTCTGTGTATTAAAGCCTCGATTACATTCTACTCTTGTCTTGTCGTAATTGATAGTGCATCATTATTGTCATAACCTGCTGCACTGGACTTATGGGGTGGGAATGATTGTCTTCCCTGTGCCTCTAGCGGAGTACGAGCTCCCTCATTAAGGGGCGGGGAAATTGAATCTATATTGTATATAAGGTTGGCCAGTTCGGCACATGAAGGAACATTCATAATTTTATGGTTAACTGCACCTATTTTGTCACTATTTTTCAATATAAAAGGTAAAGTCGCTATCATCCCAGATGACCATAGGCTGCTTTCCCCTTTGAGGGGGAGAGCTGACTGGTGGTGGTTTAACCTGAGGATCACCATACCTCAGGCAAGAGGCAAGGTTGAGAAAGCCTTCATGAATCATGAATATTTTTTTAGTACAGCCACCATGTTACTCTCTTTCAAGTTTACTCCTACCTCCCCAATTATCCCACTGATTCCCTCATAATGATTGTCAATATCTCACAAATCTCCCTTTCTTAGAACTCTAGGGGAAGTATAATCTTCCTTGCAGATTCATTTTTGAAGCCTTTTTGCCTTTTGAGGACTTCTAACTCATACATAACAAAATGATTTTACTTGAGATATCTTCACAAAGGACATGTTGTTCATGTTTTCCCTTGTGAACATTTGGAGGAGGTGATCATTTAGAATATTTACTATTTTGTGTGCAGCCTCAGTTTCCAGACTATTTTGCATCTTTTATGGCTTCAACTCTTGTCTGAGTGTTTTAACCCTCCATTTGATGCATGTCTGCACATTTCTCCCAGTGAGCCCCTTCTCTTTTCTCTCTGTGGGAATTGCCTGATCCTTTTTCCTCTTTGACACACTTCTAATTTGCTTGTTAATCCATCTGGGATTGTGTTTATTTAGTCTGTGCTGTTAGTTTATAGAAGGTGGGGAACTCCTTCCTTTTTATAAATAAAGTGGAAGTATTTTGTAGGCACCTCCATCAAATCTTCTTTTAATTGTTACTGATAGTCACTTCCGGTGGCGGCCATGGAGGAGTAGGTTGCACATTTGATAGCTCCTGCCTGTGATGGACCTTTGGAGCTTTTTCTCCTGTTTTTTCCCGGATTTTATTGGATGAATCGTTGGAGAATGAGACAGTGAAGAGACGTCCCCTTCCAATGCATGGAGAATTGGACCAGAAGTGGCCGTGTGAGAAGACAAAGTTTCACAAGAAAGACACAAGCAGAGCTGGCAATGTGGGAAGACATGGCGGAGAAGCAGGGCCGCGGGGAGATGGCACATTGGTCGACGGAGCAGCTGTGAAGTTTTTTGAAGAATGTTTCGCCAAGCTTAAGAAGGACACGCTGGACCCGATCAAGGCTTTGATTGATCAGGTGGTGATGAATCAAGAAATCCACAGACATGCGATCCAGGTGAAGAAAAAGGTGTCCAGGCATGAGGAATACCTAACCGTGTTGGAGACCAAGTTGGAGATGATGAATGACTGCCAGAAAAGAATGCAGGAGAAGCTAGAGGACTTGGAGAACAGGTCCAGGAGGCAGAACCTGAGAATCGTCGGTCTCCCGGAGGACAGTGAAGGATCAGATGTGAGGGCCTATGTGACGAACATGTTGGAGAAGTTGATGGGGGCTGAGGCGTTCCCTCGGCCCCTGGAAGTGGATAGAGCGCATAGAACCCTCGCGAAGAAGGCCCGAGCGAACGAGCCGACGAGGGCGATGGTGGTATGTATGCACCGGTTCCTGGACACGGAACACATTCTGCAGTGGGCCAAGAAAGAGCGGAGCAGCAGGTGGGAGAATTGTGAGCTGCGCATTTATCAATACCTAGGCACAGAGTTGGCTAAGAGGCGAGCCGAGTTTAACCGGACAAAATCAGCCCTCTTTAAGAAGGGGGTGAAGTTCGGGATGCTGTACCAAGCACGTCGGTGGGTCACATATGAGGACCGGGAATTCTACTTTGAAACACCGGGCGAAGCATTGACTTTCATTAAGGAAAAAAGACTGGATGTGAACTAAATTTGCTGGAGCTTTGGGGAGAGTATTGCAATGGCGATTTGTTGATAATCCCTTTTGTGCTGCTTTGAATATGTAGTGTTATGTGCAATAGAGCACTGTTTTGGGGTCTAAAGGTAACTTTGTTTTACTGGGAGCTGGATGGAGGAGGAGGGGTGTTTCTGTGATTGTTTCTCCACTGTTTTTACCACTGTTTGTTTACTGGGGAATGTGATGCTTTGAATGTGTATGTCCAAGCTGGAGGAGGGGGGGGGGAGAGAGAGAACAATGGGGAGACAGTCAGTGCGGTGCCATGCCGTCAGGTGGGCTAGTTCAGCTGGCTCACGGAAGCACAGTGGGGGGGCAAGCAAGTGACGTGCTTGAGCTTGATATGGGGGGATGGGTTTCTGGTGCTGTTACCAGGGGGGAGGGGAGGGGGGGGAGCTGCTTTGCTGACAGGGGAGGAACTGTTACTAGGGGACAAATGGGAGAGGTCGAGGACGGAAGATGCCCGAGGGTAGGCTCGAGGAGGCCGGAGATGCGAGCTGGAGGTTGGCCTAAAAAGGATGATGGCTAGTTGGCAGAAGGGGGGACGCTGAGTCCCCCGACCAGACTGATTATATGGAACGTTAGAGGGCTGAATGGGCCTGTCAAGCGGGCTTGCATGTTCACGCATCTGAGGGGGCTGAAGGTGCACGTGGCAATGTTATAAGAGTCACACCTAAAGGTTACAGACCAGACTAGATTGAGGAAGGGGTGGGTTGGCCAAGTATTCCACTCAGGGCTGGATTCAAAGACCAGGCGGGGTAGCGATCTTGATCAATAAACGGGTGGCATTTGAGGCAGGGAGAATCGTGTCAGACACGGGGGGGCAGGTACGTAATGGTGACTGGGAAGTTGGAGGGGATCGTGAATGTATATGTCCCGAACTGGGACGGTGTGGAACTTATGAGGCGGGTGTTATGTAAGATCCCAGACTTAGAGTCACATAACTTGATGAGGGGGTAGATTTTAACACAGTTATTGGACCGGTCAAAATCCAGGACTGGGAGGATGCCAGCCGCGGCAAAGGAATTGAAGGGATTTATGGAACAGATGGGGGGAGTAGACCCATGGAGGTTTGGACGGCCAAGAGCGAAGGAGTTTTCTTTTTTCTCCCATCTATACTTTCGCATCAACTTTTTTGTTCTGAACAGGGCTCTACTACCGGGAGTGGCGGACTGAGTACTCAGCAAACACAGTATCGGATCATGCCCCACATTGAGTGGATCTACAGGTTAGTTTGGAGAGAGGACAATGCGCGCTATGGAGACTGGATTTGGGGTTGTTAGCAGATGAAGTGGTCTGTGGCGGGTGAACAAGTCCATCCAGAACTACCTGGAAACAAATGATACGGGGGAGGTCTCTGCAGTCTGGGAAGCTTTGAAGGCAGTGGTCAGAGGGGAATTAATCTCAATACGGGCCCACAGAGAAAAGGTGGAACGAACTGAGAGGGATAGGTTAGTTGAGGAGATATTCCAGGTGGACAGGAGATACTCGGATGCCCAGGACACGGGGTTACTGAAGGAGCAGCGGAGGTTACAGGTGGAATTTGGGCTGTTGACTACAGGGAAGGCGGTGGAACAGCTGTGGAAGGCAAGGGGGGCGATCTATGAGTATGGGGAAAAGGCAAGTAGAATGTTAGCGCACCAGCTCAGAAAAAGGGAAGCGGCCAGGGAGATAGGGAGAGTAAAGAGTAGAGGTCCTCGACCCAGCGGGGGTGAATGAGGTGTTTAAGAACTTTTACAGTAAATTATACAAGTCGGAACCCCCGGCTGGGGTAGAGGGGATGAGGCAGTTCTTGGGTCAGTTGAGGTGCCCAAGGGTGGGTGAGGATCTGGTAGAAGGGCTGGGAGCCCCAATTGGAATTATAGAAATGAAGGGGCTGGAGGGCATGCAGTCGGGCAAGGCCCTGAGGCCGGACGGTTACCCAGTGGAAATTTATAAAAGGTTTTCAGAGATATTGAGCCCACTGCTGGTGAGGGTATATAATGAAGCAAGAGAGAAGGGAGTCCTCCCCCCAACCATGTCGTAGCCCTCGATTTCATTGATCCTGAAACGGGAGAAGGATCCAGAGCAATGCGGGTCATACAGGCCAATTTCTCTACTGAATGTGGATGCCAAACTGCTGGCTAAGATATTGGCCACAAGGATAGAGGATTGTGTCCCGAGGTGATAGGAGAAGGCCAGTCGGGGTTTGTAAAGGGCAGGCAACTCACGGCCAATGTTCGAAGGCTCCTAAATTTTATTATTTTGCCCTCAGAAGGAGGGGAGATGGAGGTGGTGGTCGCGATGGACGCGGGGAAGGCTTTTGATTGGGTGGAGTGGGATTACCTGTGGGAGGTGCAGGGAAGGTTTGGGTTTGGTGAGGGCTTCATTGACTGGGTACGGCTGCTCTATCAGGCATCAGTAGCTAGTGTGCGTACGCACCAGCTGAGGTCGGGTTATTTTAAACTACACCGAGGGACAAGGCAAGAGTGTCCCTCTCCCAGCTACTGTTTGCTCTGGCCATAGAGCCACTGGCCATGGAGTGAAAAGCCTCTAGGTACTGGAAAGGGCTGGTTCAGGGGGAGGGGGTGGAGCAACGGGTTTCGCTTTGCACAGATGACTTGCTATTGTATACCTCAGAACCGTTGAAGGGGATGGGTGAAGTAATGCGGACCTTAGGGGAATTTGATAATTTTTCGCGGTATAAATTGAACATTGGGAAAAACGAGATGTTCGTGATTTAGACAAGAGGGCAGGAGAAGGCACTGGGAGAGCTGCCGCTTAGAATGGTGGGAAGGAGCTTTTGATATTTGGGAATCCAGGTGGCCCGGGAATGGGAGGCACTGCACAAGTTAAACCATCCCGGCTGTAGACATATGAAAGAGGACTTTAAGTCAGTGTTCTTCAAACTTTTTTTCCGGAGACCCATTTTTACCAACCGGCCAACCTTCGGGACCCAACCCGGCCGACCTGCGCGACCCACCATTTTTTCTTACCTTGTTTGCTGCTGACAAAAATGGAGGAAATGGTTTGGGGTCCCTTTGGCCCTCGTACACGCTCCTCCAATGGAACCTGTTGGATGAAAGTGAAGCCTTCCGGTGTCGGAAAGTATGGAGTCTCCATCTCTCCAAAGTTCCGCATTTTTTTCCTGTAAATTGTTTTCAAATAAAATGCCCCCCCGAACTTGTAAAAAAAATGAGTCAAATAAATTTTAAAAATAAAAATTAAATGAAAATAAATGAATAAAAAATACTACAGAACTTGTAAAACAAAAAGCTGCAACCGTTTAAAAAAATAGTAGCTGTACTGCTCATGTGTGCCCAATCATCGTGCGCACATGCGCAATGCGGCTGAATTTTTTTTTAACATGTTCGTGGCCGCTTGCAGCCGGTGTTATGAAACGCCGGCTGCTGTGCGGGGATTTGCGCGTTCGGGAGCGCCGCGGACAATGGCTCCACGACCCTCCCGACACCCGCCCGCGACCCACCCATGGGTCGTGCCCCCGATTTTGACGAACACTGCTTTAAGTGATGGGACATGCTCCCGCTATCACTGGCGTAGAGGGTGCAGACCGTAAAAATGACGGCCCTCCCCAGACATCTGTTTGTCTTTCAGTGCCTCCCCATCTTCATCGCAAGGGCCTTTTTAAAACACGTGAATAAGGTTATTTTGGGCTTTGTGTGGGCGGATAAAACCCCGTGAGTGAAGAAAGTGTTGCTGGAGCGCAGTCAGGGGGAGGGTGGATTGGCGCTGCCGAACCTTTGTAATTACTACTGGGCGGCAAATATAGCCATGATTAGGAAGTGGGTAGTGGGGGAGGGGCCGGTGTGGGAGCGAATGGAGGCGGCGTCATGTAAAGACACAAGTTTGGGAGCACTGATAAAGGCACCTCTCCCCTTCTCACTGGCCCGATACTCCATAGGTCCTGTGGTGGTGGCGGCTCTGCGAATCTGGGGGCAGTTGAGGAGATATAAGAGAGTGGAGGGAGCATCGGTTTGGACCCCAATTTATAGTAACCATCGGTTTGTACTGGGTAGGCTGGATGGTGGGTTCTGGAGATGGCAAAGGGCAGGAATTAGGAGTGATGTGGAGATGCCAGTGTTGGACTGGGGTGAGCACAGTAAGAAGTCTTACAACACCAGGTTAAAGTCCAACAGGTTTGTTTCAAATACTAACTTTCGGAGCACTGCTCCTTCCTCCGGTGAATTAGGAGGATGGGGGATCTATTTATAGATGGGTGCTTCCCCAACTTGAAAGCTTTGGAGGATACATTTGAATTGCCAGCAGGGAATGGGTTTAGGTATCTGCAGGTAGGAGACTTCTTGAGAAGGCAGGTTCCGCCTTCCCGCTGCTGCCGCCACAGGGGATATAGGACAGTAGTCTCCAGTACCTGGGTGGGAGAGGGGAAGGTCTCAGACAGCTACCAAGAACTTATGGAATTGGAGGAAACTCTGGTGGAGGAGCTAAAAGGCAAGTGGGAAGACGAGCTGGGGGAGAGGTAGAGATGGGTCTGTGGGTGGATGCCCTAAGCAGGATTAACACATCCTCATCATGTGCCAGGCTTAGCCTGATACAATTCAAGGTAGTCCACTGGGCACACATGATTGTGGCCCGGATGAGCAAGTCTTTCCGGGTAGAGGACAGGTGTGCGAGGTATGCGTCACGTCCAGCAAATCATGTCCACATGTTTTGGGCATGCCCGGGGCTTAGAGGGTTTTGGCAAGGTTTTGCTAAGGCAATGTCAACGGTACTCAAAACACTGGCGGTGCCGAGACGGGAGGTGGCGATCTTTGGAATGTTGTTGCTCGCTATGCTTTCCTTAATTTGCTCTGTTCTAATTACCTTTGCTCAAGAGTCGCCGGGTATCTTTCTGATACCATCACAAGGTTCAAAACCGAATACTGATCAATAACTCGATACACCAGTTAGTAAGTTTGAAATCAATGCACATTTATTTACACACACAGTCAATTATTACTCATGCACAAACTCTACTCACTAAACGACAACTACTACTAAAAGCCTATACTTAGCTTTGGGCGCCTACTCAGTCAGAGGAACAATGGCCATTGTCCGGTTCTGATACTGCTGGCTTCGAATTGGTATAGAATAGTAGCTAGGAGCGCCTATCTCATAGCGTGCGTTGACATTAGACTTACTTGGCTGGTGCCAAGGTGAAGATGAAGAATTCAAGAGTTCTTAAGAGAGCGAACTGACCTTGGGGACTCTGTTTTATACCCCAATGGGTTTCGCGCTCTTCGGGGCGGACCCTGGACTTGGGAGGTTGTTTCATTGTTGGGTCGTGTGAGATTGTGATGGGGTGGAAATGTTTATTGTGCCATGTTTATGTCACTGTTCTTATTACAAAAATTGCAAATACCCTAATAAAAAAAATATATTTTTAAAAATTGTTACTGATAGTTGTTCTGTATATGTTATAGCCATTTAAAAAGAAAATCGCTAATCTAAATGCTCCTTAATGTCCAAAGATGTGCAGGTTAAGTGGAGTTAAGGGGATAGGGCGGGGGAGTGGTCCTAGGTGGGGTGCTCTTTCAGAGGGTCGGTGCAGACTCCATGGGCTATGATTCTTTCGTCAGGCACAAATTTAACCAGTTTTGTACCCATATCCTCATCAATAACAGTTTAAGTTGCATAGCAAGTATCCTTATAACAATTGCATTAATTTTCAGTAGATTATTAAAGGTAAGTGTTGCTGGCGTCCAGGGTGAGTCGGTAGGAGACGCTGTTGTTCGCAGTTTACCTTTGCAGTGTTTGGTGGACTGTGGGATCCAGCGCGGACCGGGAGGGTACAAACTGCTGCCAATCCGAGCTGATCCGGTCCGGTCTTTCCCGAGCGGTCTTTGCAGCGCTGGCCAAGCGGCGGCTGTGATTTGCTTGTGATAATAGCTTCAGCTCTGCACCGGAGCGCAGGTAAGCTGCTCTTTACACTGATCTTCGCTTAGTCCATGGCGGAAGGTATGCCCGGGGTGTAGTGTCGATGCAGGGGAGGAAGCCCCGGTGGTCGGGTAGCAAACACTGATTTGCGGAAACGGGATCAAAGGTTGCAGTCTGTGCAGGGGCAACATCTGCGGAAACACCACAGCTGTCAGCTGAGGTGCTTTGTGGACAGATGTGCGAAATGTGGCAATAACTCCCTCGCTTTCCCCTGTACAGGCAGGGAGGCAGCGACTTGCCATTCAGTTGTGTTTACAGTGCATCGCTGGCAGAGGCGAAATGTGGCTGATCCTTCCATCCAGGAGGGAGCCGCAGTTTCAAAATCGCAGTTGATTTTCTCCCAACATCGGAAAGTTGTGCGGGGGTTTCGAGAACAAACAAAAGCATCGGAAAAAGCCTGAAGGAAAAAATCCTACTTGTGATGAACATTTTGGCTTTACTGGACATTGAAGGGAAAATATCAGTAACAGGCTCGTTAATAAATAGTATAGTTGTTTAAATTCATAATATTCTATTGCACAACTTCTTGGAATTGTGACCATCAACTTCAACCCCAATAACATTCTCTTTTGTTACAGGAGTAATACGTTGTTTTAAGATCTTGACTCTATTTTCGCCACTAAATCTGCTGTTCCTGGTAAGTTGTTTCTTGTCACTTAAGTGTGGCCCTATCAGTGTATCCTGCAATTGATGTGAACTTAGATGTAGTATTTGATTTGAGATATAAAACAATCAAATTATCCAATACTTTGCTAATCAGGTGCACTCGGTTTGGTCGAGAATAGCTTTAATTCTGGTAGGTGCCTTTCACGGTCTCTTTGATCTATATGTAGCTACAGACATAACGAGTTAGTTATTTAATCCGTACGTTTTGCTCCAAGCAGTGATAAAATTGGCAGTGAGGGAGTTATTTTGGCTAAGAGTTTTACAGTGCTAGGGTCGGGGTAAGTGCTCAATTTAGTGCTGTTAGATGTTAAATATGGAAGTGTTAAATCCTATACTGTGAAGGTGCACTGAATTAATGAAAAGTTGAAATAAAACCTCAAGTGAGGTAATTTTCTCAGTCGCATTAAAGGACCCGCCATGGTCCATTACAGGAGATTATATTACAGCACAAGTATTTAACATGTGCTTTTCTGACTTGCTAAGCTCTTTTATTTGGGTATCGGTGTTGGTTTAAAACCCTCAATTAGCACTGTTGAAAAATCATCGACAATATCCTTGCAGTTGTTTGTTTACAAATCTGGTGGCGGGTGTCTCGCGTCTTTCTTTAAACGTCTGTAGAGATCCTGTTCATAACATGAACAAAGGTGGCTGTCAATGAAAAGTAATGTATTTTAAAAAAAAAGTTTTCTTGACTTCTGAGAGGAACTTGCCGGAGTGCTTTCAGAAACTTATCATACAAAAAGGATTTCGGGTTCATTTAAACCTGGGACGCACAAAATGTTGAAACGCCGATAGCACATGGTACAGCTTGCGCCTGTCTTTTCCCCATAGGGAGGGCTGGAAACCAGCGGGTGGGCCACTGTGGGGCACTCTCATGCACGACTCAGTACGTCGATTGGCAAGGACCAGAGGCCAGCCACTGCCCATCCACTTGGCTGAAGGATATGTCGAATGGAGTGGGAGTTTCAGAAGATGGAGGAAAATAAATAAAATATTTCTGAAATAATAAAATGTCTGATAGCATATAGGAATTTTCATTCTAGGAAGCAAATTATTTTGAGGAATACCAATAAACTATATTGTGCATCATTAGAGGCTCACCTCCTCTTCCACCACCCTCACCACTCCCAGTTGTAAGGAGCTCATTGGTTTATTAATGACAAAGAAGCCATAAGTTCAATTGTTTCCGCGCCCCCTCCCTTCACACCAAGTCAAATTCCCATGCTGCCTCTCACCTTTGTCTGAATCCCCTTCCTTCACAGTTTAACTGCCATCCCCATATCTACCTACATCGTGCTTATCTCATTTAGGGGCCCGACCTCCTCCTGCTCCTTCGATCCCATTCGTATTAAACTTCTGATTGCTAGTTCTTTTTTCTAGCCCACATGCTAGCGAAGATTACAAATGACCCGCTCTCCTCCAGTACTGTTTCGCTACCTTACAAAATAGCCATTATCATCCTCCTTCGAAAATAATGAAATCTCTCTTGTCTTTGCAAACTATCAGCCCACCTAAAACCTCTGTTTCCTCTTAAAACTCTGGAAGATGTTATTGTCTTCCAGCTCCATGCCTTGCATAACACAGTTTGAAACTCCATAGACAAATTTATGCTTCTCTCCTATTGTCCCATAATGTGTATGAAATGTAAAACAATAATTACTTTAAAATTAGCAATTTTCAGAATTATTCTAGCATTTCTCATGAGTCAGGAATGCTATTTAGTGATAGAATATAGAGATTTTAAATGAAAGAGATTGCAACTTTTATAAAGGGGAGCACAATATGTTGCTCTGGGTATTTTGTAGCGAGATGCACATTTTGACATGCTGGTGTGGTCACAATGTGATTGTTCTGTTGCTTTTTTATTGATTATTCAAGTAAGTAGAAAGGATTTTAAAACCTCAATCCAAAATACAGCTATATTCAACCTATATTAAACAGTGCAATAAAACAGTATTTTGCATTATAGCTAACTTGAAGCATTGGAGGAAAGACCTGTTAACATTCTTTTTATTAAAGGCACCTTAAGAAAACATTTTCCATTGAATCAAACTCCAACTGCACTCTTAAAAAATGGAAATCAGAGTCTGCAATCTTTTGAATTTAATTTAACCTTAAATTAAGTCTCTTATTAATTGATTATTCTAAATGCTATGTAAACATTGGAAGCCTGGAGCATCTTTGAGTCTGTGCTTGCTGCCTCTCTCCAGGCATTACTGTAATAAACTAAGCAGCCAGATTGACCAGCTGGGAGAAATAGCTTGCATGTGTGCTGGCTGTAGGAATGGGGAATGGACGACAATTAGGTGCCATTAGAACCTTCTCCTAAGTTTACGGATTCAACTATCACAAGTTTTAAAAAAAATTTAGATTACCCAATTATTTTTTCCAATTAAGGGACAATTTAGCATGGCCAATCCACCTACTCTGCACATTTTTGGGTTGTGGGGGCGAAACCCACGCAGACACGGGGAGAATGTGCAAACTCCACACGGACAGTGACCCAGAGCCGGGATCGAACCTGGGACCTCAGAACTATCACAAGTTAAAATGCACTGAAGAAGGGATGGTTCTTAAACTCTGTTTAACTTCAGTTTTGGCCTCAAACAAGGGTACTTTCACTGTTAACAAGTCTTACAAGATCAGGTTACAGTCCAACAGGTTTGTTTAGAATCACTAGCTTTCGGAGCACAGCTCCTGCATCAGGTGAAGGAGCTGCGGTCCGAAAACTAGTGATTCCAAACAAACCTGTTGGACTTTAACATGGTGTTATAAGACTTCTTACTGTGCCCACCCCAGTCCAACGCCAGCATCTCCACATCATGTTAACAAGTCAGCAGTTGTTTATGTACTTTGGATATACTTTCCTACTATCATTTGAAATGAAATGAAAATGAAAATTGCTTATTGTCGCGAGTAGGCTTCAAATTAAGTTACTGTGAAAAGCCCCTAGTCGCCACATTCTGGTGCCTGTTCGGGGAAGCTGTTACAGAACTGTCCCTCGTAGGCAAAATGCCAGATGCTGAATTAATCATTACCTGATGAATCAGAATTTCCTACCACAACAGTTTGACATTGATTCTGCATTCAATTTAGTGCATTCAATTGCACTCCTTCAGGGGTCAACAATGTGCTTGAAAGCGTTCAAAGGCCATTCAAGCTTGTTAAATTTGTGAAAGCAATCAATAGACATCAAATGCAATCATTAGGCATCAAAACAATCAGGAGGATATCAGTGAAACTTCCTACAGGTTATGATGAGGAAAATAAACAAATCTTACTGCTTATTTTCAAAACATTTTCCAACCTCAATTCTTCCATTTCAGCTGGCATGTTACCCCTTCCTCCTGATTACACCCCAGCACCTCTGCTGTGTCAACTCAGCTAGGGTGACCAACTCTGAGGGGAAAAAAAACAAGCATCAAAGTAAATGTGGCACCATTGATAAATTATGGTGCAGTGGAGTTAAATTTCAAAGTATGTCATGAAATTATAAAACCAGCAAGCCACCAAGGCTCTGCAATAATCTTGGGACTAAACATTGCCACACCCCACCCCACCCAGTCTCAAAGCCTGCACTTACCATCCCTCCCAGTTTCGTGACCTCTGTGCTTTCCACTGACCTTTGTGCCTGAACCTTGGGCCTCCAGCCAAATCCTGGGCCTTAAACCGTGCCCCCCACAGCAGTCCAGGAAACCCCCAGCCCAAAATCTCTCTCCAGCTCACCACTCACCCACGATCCCCAAACTGAATGTAGAACCATAGAATTCCTCCAGTGCAGAAGGAGGCCATTTGGCCCATCGACCTTGCACTGACCCTCTGAAAGAGCACCCTCTGTCAGTCCACTCCCCAGTTCCATCCTTGTAACCCCATCTAACCTGCAAATTTTTGGACACGAAGGAGCAATTTAGCATGGTCAGTTCACCCAGCAAGCACATCTTTAGACTGTGGGAAGAAACCCATGTAGATACAGGGAGAACATACAACTCCACACAGACAGTCCCCGGATGCCGGAATTGTACCCGGGTCTCTGGTGCTGTGAGGCAGCAGTGCTCTCCTGCTGTCATCACTGGTCTACGTCGGCTGGAATACTGCAGCAGTGCAGGCTTTCGCTGTCCCTTCTGGGTCTGATTGGCTTTGTGGCCTGAGCTCTTAGAGGTGGGAGAGAAAGAGAGGAGAGGGAGTGAATGGGGGAGCCGGGTGGGGTGGTAGTTGAGAATGGGGTTATTCAAGGAGTTGGGGGTCAGTTGATCATGAGGGTGGCATTTAGTGGGGGGGGGGGGGGGGGTGAAGGTTCAGTTTGGGGGAGTGGGGGAATCGCAAGGCAGTGAGGTGGGTAGTTGGGAGGTTGGGTGTGGGGGGGGGGGTGGTTGGGGTTTGGGGTAGTCAAGGGATCCAGTGGGGTGTTGGTGTCAATGCTAAAGTTACTGAGGAGTGGTCTTAATCTTTCTCACTTTTCCTGGGTAACTATTCTGCTAAGAAATTTGGAACCATCTGAAGTCCCTGATTTAAATTGGAAAATTGGATGGCTCCAGGCACAAAATAATTGCCCATCAGAGGTTCAAACTTCTCAGGCATTTCCCTTGTGGTCTTTGCCTAGTGGATTTCCAGGGTTTCCCCCAGTGCGTCTTCCTGGATACCTCTGTGGTCCAGTAAACTTCTGGGCCATGGAGAATTGTTTATACAACCGTATGTAAATCTGGTTTAATTCCTTAAGTGCCTGCCAGGAAACCAGCACTCATCATGGAATAGACTAGTTGCTCTGTAAGATTCAAAATATTATATAAATGGTATACTTTTACCACATAAAATTATCGCTGTGGGATCAAAAATCCAAAATCCTAAAATAATCCACTGTATTATTGATAATATTCAAATTTGGTGTGATGAAAAATGCTTTTGAACATTTCTGAGAGATCTAATATAAACACAGATTTCTGTCAAATTTTGTCTGATAACACTCCTGGTACATTTGGATTACTTTAAAAGCACAAAATAAATTCACATTTTTTTAATGAACCCAGTAGTAATTTGCATTGGAGAATTTGTTTAACACACTGTTCCTCCAGTCCTTGTGTCCTGCACTATTACAGTCAACATAGTGATTTGTGCACTGACCCTATGTTAGACAATCAGTACACTGCATGCGCCGTATCAGCTGGGACTTAGAAAAATCTGATGTTTGAAACTTTAGAGCTCCTTTATCACTTTAGGTGAGTTCAATACCTTCTGCTGAGCACTTTGATGCTGATGATGTTGTTTCAGCTTCATTTACTTGTCATTTGATCACCAATGATGTCAGTTGAACACTTTTTTAAAACCGCTTTGAAGGAAAATACATGTTCACAATTGATGTGGTTTGAGTGTGTGCGATTTTATTTGATTTCAACGAGATGTCAAATTATGACAGAATGATCGCTTTGGAATGCAGATCATCGCAAATGAGTAAAATGAACACTGCTGAGCACAGAATGATGTCAAAAATTTCACTGTACCAACATGCATTAGACTTTTGGAAAACTTGCCCATTACTACCATAGAATTATAGAATTTACAATGCAGAAGGAGGCTGTTCAGCCCATCGAGTCTGCACCAGCCTTTGGAATGAGCACCCTACCCAAGCCCACACCCTATCCCTGAACCCAGTAACTCCATCCAACCCAATCCAACCTTTTTGGACACTAACGGCAATTTATCATGGCCAATCCACCTAACCTGCACATTTTTGAACAGTGGGAGGAAACTGGAGCACCCGAGGAAACCCATGCAGACCCGGGAAGAAAGTGCAAACTCCGCACAGACAGTGACAGAAGCCGGGAATCGAACCTGGGACCCTGGAGCTGAGAAGCTTCTGTGCTAACCACTATGCTACCGTGCCCCCCGTGAAATGATTCCAATTTAGTCTGGAACCTCTGGATACAGCAGGATATAAACTGGTTGGAGTCTTGGGCAGAGAAATGGCAGATGGAGTTTGGAGTTTAACCCGGGTAAGTGTGAGGTAATGAACTTTGGAAGGTCCAATATATGTAGGAATTAAACAGTAAATAGAACTCTTGTGAGTACTGACAGGCAGAGCGACCTGGACGTGCATGTCCACCGATCACTGAAAGTGCCAACACATGTGGATAAGGTGGTCAAGAAGGCATATGGCATGCTGGCCTTCATCGGTCGGGGCATTGAATATAAAAATTGGCAAGTCATGTTGCAGCTGTACAGGACCTTTAGTCAGGCCTCATTTGCAATATTGTGTACAATTCTGGTCACCTGCATTACCAGAAGGATATGGATGCTTTTGGAGAGGGTGCAGAAGCGGTTTACTGGGATGCTGCCTAGTATGGAGAGCATTAGCTATGAGGAAAGGTTGGATAACCTCGGTCTGTTCTCACTGGAAAGTCAAGAGTTTCGGAGGCGACCTGTTCGAGGTCTACAAGATTGCGTGGCATGGATAGAGTGGATAGTCAGAAGCTCTTTCCTAGGGTAGGAGAGGCAAGTATTAGGGGACATAGTTTAAAGTGCGTGGGAAAACTATAGAAGAGATGTGCGAGGCAAGATTTTTACACAGAGCGTGCTGCCTGGAAAGGTGGTGGGAGCAGGTATGATAGTGGCATTTAAGGGCCATCTAGACAAATATATGAATAGGGTGGGAATGGAAGGATACAGACTCCGTAAGTCCATATGATTTTTAGTTTAGGTAGGTACCATGGTGGACTGAAGTGTGCTGTATTCTTTGGCCTTTATTCTTTGCTCACTGCTATCAATGTGTGATCTAAATTTGATAGTTCCTGAAAATTGGCAGAGGAATAGCAATGCTGTGTAGATGGCAAGCTAACTTTGAGCTGTCTGTTCATTTGAATAATTTCTGCACACATAGAATCATAGAATCTACCCACATCTGGGGTAAACCACTCTGTTCATAGACTGTATGTGTACAGTGGTCCCAAAATTATAACGTTGTGTCACTGTTTAAAACTAGCCTGCACCTCTTCTAGGGCATTCTGACTCCCGTTGATGCTGGCAGTCGGGCAAGAATTGATTCAGACCTGGAAAAGAGTGAAGAATGACATGACATGGGAGAGAGTATCCTTCTGTGTTTTTTTGAGGCTGCACTGGATGCCTTGGTGGAGGAGGTGGAAGATGGGAGCATTCCTGAAACTATTTGGGCCAGGAGGCTCTTCAAAGGCACACACAAGGCAGATTAACAGGGGAGGTCAATTCCAGCAGTCAAGCCCAACAACTTGAGTGCAGTATTACAAAAAAAAACAGTAACCTCACAAATGGTCAATGTCAGTGAATGCCTCTTTAAATGTCATATCCTATCAAATGCACCACTAGCTTCCGATACTGCTCAAATCACCACAGTGCTTAATTGCCAAAGAATAATCTCTATCAATCGGGACATATGCCAAACATGCATATACTTTACCTCGCCCTCCTAAATTTAGCACTGCTGCAAGCCTCAGACCCACATTTCACAGTGCATGCCCTCCCAGCTACTCAAACATGCCAGCCACAGGTGGCATGTTGCTACAGTGGTTAGCCTTAGTGGCTCACAGTGCCGGAGACCTGGGTTCGTTTCCGACCTCGGGGGAGTTTGCACATTCTCCCTGTGTCTGCGTGGATTTCCCCCAGGATTGAAGTTTCCTCCCACAGACTAAGGATGTGCATGTTGGGTGGATTGGCCATGCTAAATTGCCCCTTGGTGTCCAACGGTTTGGTTGATTAGGGTTACAGGGATTGGGCCAATGTAGGGTACTCTTTCGGAGGGTTGGTGCAGACTCGATGGACTGAATGGTCTCCTTCTGCACTGTAGGAAATTTATGACATCAGCTGGACAGATTGTATGACACTTATTGAAACACTTTCTGCTCTCTTACAAAGCAAGATTTAGGACTTATCACACTATTACAAATTCACTTACAACAGTAAGTTCTTCTGGCATGTGTAGTGGATATTTAGCATGTAATTACTGCAACTTTCCACCTTTTCAATACTGAGACACTCTATTAGAGCAAAGCTTTTGGAGAACGGTAGCACAGTGGTTAGCACTATTGCTTCACAGCACCAGGGTCCCAGGTTCAATTCCCAGCTTGGGTCTCTGTGTGGAATCTGCACATTCTCCCTGTGTCTGCGTGGGTTTCCTCCGTGTGCTCTGGCTTCCTCCCACAGTCCCGAAAGACGTGCTGTTAGGTAATTCGGACATTCTGAATTCTCCTTCCGTGTACCAGAACAGGCACCAGAATGTAGCGACTAGTGACTTTTCACAGTTACTTCATTGCAGGGTTAATGTAAGCCTACATTTGACAACAAAGATTATTAAAATTGGACAGGAGCTTCCTGATTAAAAAATTTTTTAACTGCAAATGTGCAGTTACTGGATGTTGCTGTCCAATTTATTAATTAATAATGGCAAGCGTTGATAACTTCCGCTGTTATTTTTACAACAAAATCTGGGCCACTGTGATTAAGCTGCATTTTGAGATTCAATTTAAACCTGAGCTTCGTTATGATGGTTTAATACATTTTACATAATCCTATGCTCCTGGTTTATTAATGTAATATGGAAGGAGTGCATATGGACAATCAATTTACCAGATGTTCTTCTGTAGTTACTGTTGATGTAGGCATTCCATTTTTCTGTATATATGCTGACCCATATAGTATTGTGATAATAGCTTTGCAAGTAAATCTGATCTCCAAGCAGTTCACTCCTGTTGAAAATAAAATCCCATGTGCTTTGAAGACGGCCTATTTTGAATGCTGAAATAAAAAAAGAGAAGGCTAGAAATACTGTTGGCGTTTGTGGAGAGAGGTAACGGACGGTATTCTCTGCTCCCGGGACTAAGTGGCCGCGCCGTCGTGAACACTGTCGCGTTTCACGACGGCGCGAACAGGGCCCGGACATGACCTATTCGTACGGCTCAGGAGTGGTTCACGCTGCTCCAGCCTCCTTACGCGGTGCCAAATGGGCGCCGCACCAACCCGTGCATGTGCAGTTGGGGCAGCTCATTCCTGCGCATACGCAGTTGGGCCACGCCATCCTGCGTATGCGCGGGGAACTTCTTACGCGCGCCGGACCCTCACCAACATGGCGCCGGGGTTCTGGGGCTGGCTGCGGAAGGGGGTAGGCCTGGGGGGGGGGGGAAGAGGCCAGCCCGCCAATTGGTGGACCCCATCGGAGTCGGAGACCCCCCCCCCCCCAGCGTTCCCGCACAGTTCCCGCCGGCAGCGACCAGGGGTGACGGCGCCGGCGGGACTGTCATTTTTCTCGCCGGCCGCTCGGCCTATCCAGGCCGGAGAATCGCCGCTCGCCGTTTGCTGCGATTCTCTGAGCGGCCCAGCGTGATTCTCACGGTGCTGGTTTCGGGGGGGGGGGGGTGGGAGAATCGCGGGCGGGTGTTGGGGCTGCGTGGCGTGACTCGCACGGCGCCCCGACGATTTCCCACCCGGTGTGGGGGGGGGGGGGGGGGGGGGTGTAGAATACCGCCCAATATTTCTGGTCAATGACTATTATTCTCAATTCACAACTCTGAAAAGTTAGAAATGCAATAGATTTTAAGCCAGTGGTGGGGTAAAGAACAGAAGGTGGGGGGGGGGGGGGGGGGGGGGGGGGGGGGGGGGTCTGCAGTAGAGTGTAAGTTACAGGGTATATTAAATGACAAAATGTTTCCAGGTACGAAAACCAATGAGAGTGGTAAAGTGTAAAGAAACAACTGTCCAGATAAGGTATGAATGGCTAAAATTGCAACCATCTGAATGCAAAGTGAAAGAATAAAGAAAGAAGCAAAACCTGACCGACGCAGAACAAGGTGGAGCAGAGGTTATGATCTGAAGTGGTGTGATGAATAGCAAGGAGGAAAGCCTTGGATTACAGGATGATATAGACTGGCTGGTCACATGGGCAGGACAGTGAGAAATAGAATTTAACCCTGGAAAATGTGAGGTGATACATTTTTGGATGGCCTGACGAGGCAAGGGACTACACAATAAATAGTGGGACGCTAGGAAGTACAGAGAACCAGATGGACCTTGGGGTACATGTCCAAAGATCCCTGAAGGCAGCAGGACAGGTAGATGGTTAAGAAGACATATGGGATTCTTGCCTTTATTAGCCAAGGCATGGGCAGTACGGTTGCACAGTGGATAGCTCTGTGGCTTCACAGCGCCAGCGTCCTAGCTTCGATTCCCGCTTGGTCACTATCTGTGCGGAGTCTTCACGTTCTCCCCGTGTCTGTGTGGGTTTCCTCCGGGTGCTCCTGTTTCCTCCCACAAGTCCCAAAAGACGTGCTATTAGGTTATTTGGACATACTGAATTCTCCCTCTGTGTACCCAAACAGACTACAAGAGCAGGTCAGAAGCTAGGAATCCTGCAGCGAGTAACTCACCTACTGACTCCCCAAAGCCTGTTCACCACCTACAAGGCACAAGTCAGGAGTGTCATGTAAGAGTCCCCAATTGCTGGATGAGTGCAGATCCAACAACACTCCAGAAGCTTGACACCATCCAGGACAAAGCAACACGCTTCACTGGAACCCCTGCCACAAGCATTCACTCCCTTCACCACCTACGCACTGTGGCAACATCAACAAGATGGACTGCAGGAACTCACCTTGGCTCCTTAGGCCACACCTTTCAAACCCATGACCGCTACCATCTAGAAGGACAGAGGCAGCAGATAGCTGGGAGCACCACCACTTGGAAGTTTCCCTCCAAGCCACTCACATCCTGACCTTTTAATGGGGTATTGCTGGCTGGGCCAGCATTTGTATTACCCATCCCTAATTGTCCTTGAGAAGGTGGTGGTGAACTGCTGCCTTGAATTGCTGCAGGTCATGTGATATAGATACATCCACAGTGCTGTTAGGCAGGGTGTTCTAGAATTTAAACCTAGTGACAGTGAAGGAACCGCGATATTGTTCCAAGTGTGTGGCTTGGAGGGAACATTGAAGATGGTGGCGGCCCCATGCATCTGTTGCCTTTAGGTCCTTCTAGGCGGTAGAGGTTGTGGGTGACCTCATTTTCCGCTATGTGATTCCGTGCATATCATCACTCTATGTCATTTTGAGCAGAAAATACTTTTCGTACTGTGTTTAAAACCACCGGTTTCCCATTTATTTTGCAGTATATATCAAATCAATGTAGAGCAACGTCTTTTTTTTATATGAAAGCAGTTTCTATCAGATGCTGAACTAAGGGTTCAAACATCAATCATGGAATCTCTTGTTTAAGTTATTTTGTTGAAATGTTAGGTTGTAACTCAGAAGAAACAAATGTATTTAGGAAAAGTTTGAATTGCGTTGCTTTTTTCTGGGAAGCAGAGCACTCAAGGCTCTAGACTGAATAGAGACCAATGATTTGATTCCTCGGAAAATGGACAATGTCTTTGCAAAGCTCACCATTTGTCTTGCAGCATGAAAATCGCAGCAGCCATAATTTATTTTTGTAATGGAGTTCGCTTAAGCTTCTGGGGAGATTATGCTGGCTTTGCGCGCACACAGTACAATGTCAGGAGGTTATCAACTCTCTGATGGTGTATTCAATGTGCATTGTACATCTTCCTGGTTAAATTTGCCAAGGCAGTAGAATTCCGCACACCAACGGAATTCCCAGTAGTGTAGTCAGCTATACTCCTATCACCACGCTTCCTCTAAAACTTTAGTGGTGTGTGTGCATGTGATACGTATTTCTGCTCCCTGAACAGGCAGGTAATCACTGATGCATGCAACATTAATGGCTATAGTTAAATTCCATTGTTCCATGCATGGCTGTTTAATTAATTATTCAAGTATACATGCATCAATCAAAAGCAATTTGCATTTATGTAGTGCCTTTAATGTAGTAAAGACATTCTTAAAGCACTTCCCAGAAGAGGTATCAAAAATAATTTGAAACATGAGATATTGGTGAATTTTAAATCACAGAAATTGACGGTGCGTCTCCAACCCGCCAATTTCTGTGTTTAGTTGCAGCTTGTTAGGCTGTGTGCAAGCAGCCCCTTCTTAAGAATCAGACTGTCAATTGCAGCATGTTAATCGTTCAATTACTGTGGTGTTAATATAGCTTATGTGGGGCTACAGGTTTCTCGGGTTTCCTGGAATTTGCCAGTGAAAGCAAGGCAAGACCACAATGGCATTTCAGGGGGTTGAAGACATGACCGGAAAGTATGCCATTAAGTATTGAAACGCCACAGCTGCTTTCTTCCCTGACTGGATGAAAGGTTTCTTTCACTGTTCTTGTGATGCGAGGCAATTTACAACTTTGTAGTGTCATGCCCTGTGGAGTGATGTCATAACTTTTGAAATATGAACTTTACTCAGCGTAGAATCTTTTGGAACAGACTTTTCTTTTTAAATGGACAAATGTGCTGCAAACGATGGCTGTTGAAGTCATGTGACCTGATCTGCAAATTCAAAAAGTTCACCGTCACACAAGGATAAAAGGATACATTCCAGGCTAAGAGGCGTCAGCCACTCATATTCTGACACCATCCAAAAGATATTCCTGAACTGATTGGGTCTTTGCAAAAGAAAGACAGTGACTGGGTGAAATTCTCCCAAAATATTTTGATATGTAATCTCTGGAGGAAAACGAGATGCGACTCTTGCCAGGTGGATCAGCCCGATCTTGATCACAATCCACTTGCGCCCACACTTGGAAATTTATGTGGAGAGAAGGTTGATTTGCACCGTGGGACCAGAAGAAGCCATTTCTAAAGGGTGCCCCTAACACTACCCCCTCTCCCCAAGTGAGTAACACTTTGCTATGAGCTCACCAAAGACCCCACCCCCCCCTAAGTCACCCTCCTCAGGTTGGCACTGTTGGGATGCTGGGGCATTGCCAGCTTGGTACTGACAGGGTGCTGGGGAAGTGCCAGTTGACACTGCCAGAGTGCTAGGGGGCAGTTCTGGAGAGAGAACCTGGCCTTTCGAGGAAGCAATTCTGAACAAAGAAACAGCCTCTTTTTTAAAAAAAGCTGCCTTTAGAAACAACACCTGCTCAAAAGAGGAAGCACTTCAGAGCTAATAGACCATGAAGACCTATAAAAACCAAAAAAGCTAATCGCTTCTTTGAAATAGCCTGGACCTGTCTATCAAGAAACTTGTAAAAGATAATGGGCCATAAAATTGATGTAAATAATGCAGTTCAAAGGTTTTAGGCTTCTCAGCAAGCCCAGAGGCTTGAAAAAACTAAAGACGAATGAAATTTGTATGTGAAAATAGCACTTCAAAAGGGAAGACTTTTACAGTCAATGAGAACAGTAACCTACAACTGGAAAAACAAAAGGAATTGTCCATAATTCATGTAATTGTTATGGAAAACATGCGTTGCAGGCCTAATGGAATTCACATCTTCACTCCACTCCTGAAGTGTAGTTTAGGTATATTTAATAGCTGAAATCACAGCAGTGTTTTTTAGAATTCACCAACCACTCCCACAAGTGGGAAGTTACCCAGGCGCAAATCACTACTGGTCGCTAACAGATGTCAGGGATGTGGTGATGTGCATCACTGTAAATACACAAGGGGTTAATGTGAACACACCTACACCTGGCTAGACACTAGAGGGAGCACCGGAGACATCATAACACACAGTCAACCAATAGGTCAGTAAGATAGGACACGACCAATGGGCATTCAAGATACACACAGAGGTGACACTACCACAGGGGGGCATTACACCAACCCATATATAAGGACACAGCATACATGATCTTCCTCTTTTCAGTGGAGACACTTAGTGAGTACACAGGGTTGATTGAAACACATCACACCCACCACATGGATTGTAGCAGACTGGTTTGTCAGTCTGAGTAGCTATAGCAGGATTAACAGGAGAGTCGAGTCCAAGTAGGAGAATTGTTAACAGTTTAATAAATGTGTTAAAGCTATCTCCAAGTCTGAACCTTCCTTTGTCAGAGTGTACATCAAGGAAGCAGCTTATGCTCTGTCAAGAGCATAACAAAACAAGGGACACTGAAGGGAAGCAAGGGCATAAGCACCCTCTCTACACTTACCTCCATTGTGCTGAGGGGGGGGGGGTTCGAGAAGGGGGCTTTGAGCCAGGTGGAGGGGCTCAGGTTGGGTGTCTTTTTCACAATGGGGTCATGTGGCAAGTCTTCCCTCTGTAGCCTTGAAAAGTTTTTGTCTCTCCCAGAATATCAAGTTCAAAAGATCTGTCAGATGAAGGTCTTCCCTTTTGAAGTGCTATTTCCAAAAGGAGAAGGAGAACTCCCATCTGACAGGACTGTACCTACATGGATGGCAGTAGTTCAAATAGGTGACTCACCACCACCTTCTCAAGGACATTTAGGGATGGGCAACAAATAATCTTGTGATGCCCACCTGTGGAGGCTTTAAAAAAAAAACACCACAGATGCTAGTTGTGGTCAGGCACTCTGGTTTGCTTCCAGTTTCAGGGCATCATTGACTTGTAGCAATCAAGGCACTCCCAGATCACTTGGGTATGTTTAGCTACCCCAAGGGCTTCCATTCTATCAATATGGATCTGGTGTACAACACAGAAAGATATTTGTACAGGTGTGCACAAGATTCATGTGATGCTGCAGTCAATTTTCCTGATCTCATCGCAGCAGACATATGGGCTGTGTGCTTGGAGATGAGGGGTACTCACTTACAACATGGCTGATGATATCAGCGAGGAACTCAACCAGCAAGGCCAGGAGTGGTACAATGAAAGACAAATGACAGCCAGATATGTTATTGGATGAGCTGGTGGCATGCTGAAGGTGCAACAGGTGCCTGGACAGATCTGCAGGTGATTTTCAATATGTCTCAATCAGGGTCTGCAGAATAGTTGTGACATGCTGCAGTCTGCCAAACGTTGGATAGCAGTGAGGTTTGGACCTGCAGGATGGAGAAGATACAAGGTACAGAGTCCCTTCAGTTGCTTTTAAGAAGGAGATAAATGTGATGTGGCCAAGGCACCAGCAATGGCATATGTTGTTGCCCTGCTTGCTCCCGTTATTGTGAGGTTAACTTGGGCTCCATTAGTCCACCTGTCTGACAACAATGTCACATACCCCAACCAAGCTTTCCGTTCACAGCCCAATTGCTTAACATTAATGCATCTCTTACTATTCGTCACGTGTGAAAAAGCCACTTTAGACAGCAACCAAGAATAAAGGGAAGTGATGGAAACAAAAATTAAATAGAGGGTTACCAATTTAATATTGTGTAACATACCTTTGTGTAACTACAAATCTTTACTCTTCCTTTTCCTACCACTTCTATCTGTTGCAATCGCTGAGGCTTCAGCCAAGACAGGATTTGCAGATCCCTACTCTGACTGCTAAGATATGCTTGGCTGACTTTGTATTAGAGTCCATGAGGGCCACGCTAAAGAATGCTTCACCTGTATCTGTGCAGGGGTAGACTGGACCATGAGGATACAAGACAGATTATAGGTTATTGACTGAAGATGGAACATCGCAGGGGAGAAATGGAAACACTTTGATTCGAGTCCTAACTTCCATGCCTCTTTAACCAACAACGCTCTCTTGATCCACCCACACTTCCCTGTTGGTAACCAACAGGATTCTTCCACTTGTTAGTACAGAACAGTATCGCCCTTGAACCGTTGCAGCACCAGCATTGTGAACAAAGAACTACCGTTGAATGTATGCACTCCATTCTGCTACTTCCTTGTGTTCTGCTCCAAATGCCTGAATCCATCAAATTCCATGCTTGCAATGTTCCTTTATTCTGGAACTGAAATCATTTATACGCTAAATTTCCGTGCCTGCTCAACCTAGTTGGTTGGGGAGGCTGTAAATAATGTGATCATGAAGTGGCTGGATCCATAAACGGCTGACATGTGCTGGACCTACTTCTGGGTCACTTGCAAATTACTGGATCTGACCCCCACCCACTCTCATTTCGTCAGCAACCTAAACTTCACCCATGAGGGCAGGTGACCAAAAGCTCGATCAGAGATAGGTTTGAACTTTAAGTCACTTAAGGAGAAGTGAAAGGTGGAGAGACTTGTGGAAAACTTACAGCACAGGAACAGGCCCTTCGGCCCTCCAAGCCTGCGCTGATCCAGATCCTCTATCTAAAACTGTCACCTATTTTCTAAGGATCTGTATCCCTCTGCTCCCTGCCCATTCGGGTATCTGCCTAGATACATCTTAAATGAAGCTATTGTGCCCGCCTCTACCATCTTCGCTGGCAATGCGTTCCAGGCACCCACCACCCTCTGCATAAAGAACTTTCCACGTATATCCCCCTGAAACTTTTCCCCTCTCACCTTGAACTCGTGACCCCTAGTAATTGGGGAAAAAGCTTCTTGCTATCCACCCTGTCTATACCTCTGATGATTTTGTAGACCTCAATGAGGTCCCCCCTCAACCTCTGTCTTTATAATGAAAATAATCCTAATCTACTCAATCTCTCTTCATAGCTAGCGCCCTCCATACCAGGCAACATCCTGGTGAACCTCCTCTGCACCCTCTCCAAAGCATCCACATCCTTTTGGTAATGTGGTGACCAGAACTGTACACAGTATTCCAAATGTGGCTGAACTAAAGTCTTATACAACTGTAACATGACCTGCCAACTCTTGTACTCTATACACCTTCCGATGAAGGAAAGCATGCCGTATGCCTTCTTGACCACTCTATCAACCTGCACAGCCACCTTCAGGGTACAATGGACCTGAACACCCAGATCTCTTTGTACATCAATTTTCCCCAGGGCTTTTTCATTTACCTTATAGTTCGCTCTTGAATTGGATCTTCCAAAATGCATCACCTCGCATTTGCCCGGATTGAACTCCATCTGCCATTTCTCCGCCCAACTCTCCAATCTATCTATATTCTGCTGTATTCTCTGACAGTCCCCTTCACAATCTGCTACTCCACCAATCTTAGTGTCATCTGCAAACTTGTTAATCAGACGACCTAAACCTTCCTCCAGATCATTTATGTATGTCACAAACAACAGTGGTCCGGCTGGTCTCGCACAGTGGGCTAAGACAGCTGACTTGTAATACAGAACAAGACCAGCAGCGCGGGTTCAATTCCCGTTCCAGCCTCCCCAAACAGGCACCGTAAGGTGGTGACTAGGGACTTTTCACAGTAACTTCATTGAAGCCTACTTGTGACAATAACCTATTATTATGTATTAGTGAGAGGCAGCATGGTTTTGTGAAGGGGAGGTTGTGTCTCACTAACTTGATAAAGTTTTGCGAAGAGGTCACAAAGATGATTGATGCAGGTAGGGCAGTGGATGTTGTCTATATGGACTTCAGTAAGGCCTTTGACAAGGTCCCTCATGGTAGACTGGTACAAAAGGTGAAGTCACACGGGATCAGTGGTGAGCTGGCAAGGTGGATACAGAACTGGCTAGGTCATAGAAGGCAGAGAGTAGCAATGGAAGGGTGCTTTTCTAATTGGAGGGCTGTGACTGGTGGTGTTCCGCAGGGATCAGTGCTGGGACCTTTGCTGTTTGTAGTATATATAAATGATTTGGAGGGAAATGTAACTGGTCTGATTAGTAAGTTTGCAGATGACACAAAGGTTGGTGGAATTGCGGATAGCGATGAGGACTGTCCGAGGATACAGCAGGATTTAGATCATTTGGCGACTTGGGCGGAGAGATGGCAGATGGAGTTTAATCCGGACAAATGTAAGGTAATGCATTTTGGAAGGTCTAATGCAGGTGGGGAATATACAGTAAATGGTAGAACCCTCAAGAGTATTGAAAGTCAGAGAGATCTAGGTGTACAGGTCCACAGGTCACTGAAAGGGGCAACACAGGTGGAGAAGGTAGTCAAGAAGGCATACGGCATGCTTGCCTTCATTGGCCGGGGCATTGAGTATAAGAATTGGCAAGTCATGTTGCAGCTGTATAGAACCTTAGTTAGGCCACACTTGGAGTATAGTGTTCAATTCTGGTCACCACACTACCAGAAGGATGTGGAGGCTTTGGAGAGGGTGCAGAAGAGATTTACCAGGATGTTGCCTGGTATGCAGGGCATTAGCTATGAGGAGCGGTTTGTTCTCACTGGAACGATGGAGGTTGAGGGGCGACCTGATAGAGGTCTACAAAATTATGAGGGGCATAGACAGAGTGGATTGTCAGAGGCTTTTCCCCAGGGTAGAGGGGTCAATTACTAGGGGGCATAGGTTTAAGGTGCAAGGGGCAAAGTTTAGAGTAGATGTATGAGGCAAGTCTTTTTACACAGAGGGTAGTGGGTGCCTGGAACTCGCTGCGGGAGGTGGTGGTGGTGGAAGCAGGGATGATAGTGACATTTAAGGGGCATCTTGACAAATATATGAATAGGATGGAAATAGAGGGATACGGACCCAGGAAGTGTAGAAGATTGTAGTTTAGTCGGGCAGCATGGTCGGCACGGGCTTGGAGGGCCGAAGGGCCTGTTCCTGTGCTGTACTTTTCCTTGTTCTTTGTTCACTGATCCCTGTGGAACACCACTGGTCACAGTTCTCCATTTTGAGAAACTCCCTTCCACTACTACTCTGTCTCCTGTTGCCCAGCCAGTTCTTTATCCATCTAGCTAGTACACCCTGGACCCCATGAGACTTCACTTTCTCCATCAGCCTACCATGGGGAACCTTATCAAATGTCCATGTATATGACATCTACAGCCCTTCCCTCATCAATCAACTTTGTAATTTCCTCAAAGAATTCTATTACGTTGGTAAGACATGACCTTCCCTGCCCAAAACCATGTTGACTATCACTGATAAGCCCATTTTCTTCCAAATGTGAATAGATCCTATCCCTCAGTATCTTCTCCAGCAGCCTCCCTACCACTGATGTCAGGCTCACCGGTCTATAATTACCTGGATTATCCCTGCTACCCTTCTTAAACAAGGGGACAACATTAGTAATTCTCCAGTCCTCCTGTACCTCACCCCTGTTCAAGGATGCTTCAAAGATATCTGTTAAGGCCCCAGCTATTTCCTCTTTCACTTCCCTCACTAACCTGGGACAGATATCATCCAGACCTGGGGACTTGTCCACCTTAATGCCTTTTAGAATACCCAACACATCCTCCCTCCTTATGCCGACTTGACCTTGAGTAATCAAACATCTATCCCTAACCTCAACATCTGTCATGTCCCTCTCCTCGGTGAATACCGATGCAAAGTACTCGTTAAGAATCTCACCCATTTTCTCTGACTCCACACATAACTTTCCTCCTTTGTCCTTGAGTGGGCGAACCCATTCTCTAGTTGCCCTCTTGCTCCTTATATATAAATAAAAGGCTTTGGGATTTTTCTTAACCCTGTTTGCTAAAGATATTTCAAGACCCCTTTTAGCCCTCTTGATTCCTCATTTCAGATTGATATTCTTCCAAAGCTTCGTCTGTCTTCAGTCGCCTAGACCTTATGTATGCTTCCTTTTTCCTCTTAGCTAGTTTCACAATTTCACCTGTCCTCCATGGTTCCCTAATTTTGCCATTGCTATCCCTCATTTTCACAGGGACATATCTGTCCTGCACTCTAATCAGCCACCCTTTAAAAGCCTCCCACATATCAAATGTGGATTTACCTTCAAACAGCTACTCCCAATCCATATTCCCCAGCTCCTGCCGAATTTTGGTATAGTTGGCCTTCCCCCAATTTAGCACTCTTCCTTTAGGACCACTCTTGTCTTTGTCCATGAGTATTCTAAAACTTACAGAATTGTGATCACTATTCCCAAAGTAATCTCCCACTGAAACTTCAACCACCTGGCCGGGCTCATTCCCCAACACCCAGGTCCAGTATGGTCCTTTCCCGAGTTGGACTATTTACATACTGCTTTAAAAACCCTCCTGGATGCTCCTTACAAATTCTGCTCCATCTAGACCTCTAACATTAAGTGTATCCCAGTCAATGTTGGGAAAATTAAAATCTATCACCATCACCCTGTTGCACCTACATCTTTCCATAATCTATTGACATATTTGTACCTCTATCTCACGCTCGCTGTTGGGAGGTCTGTAGTACAGCCCCAACATTGTTACCGCACCCTTCCTATTTCTGAGCTCTGCCCATATCGCCTCACTGCTCGAGTCCTCCACAGTGCCCTCCTTCAGCACAGCTGTGATATCCTCTCTGGCCAGTAATGAAACTCCTCCACCCCTTTTATCTCCCTTTCTATCCCGCCTGAAGCAACCAAGTCTCAGTAATAGCAATAACATCATACTCCTAGGTACTAAACCAAACCCTAAGTTCATCTATCTACTACACTTCTTGCATTAAAACAAATGCACCTCAGACCACCAGTCCCTTTGCGTGCCTACTCTTCCCCTTAGTCACACTGACTTCATGATCTAGTTCCTTACAGGCTTTAGTTACTACCTACTTACTGTCCACTAACCTCCTCATTTGGTTCCCATCCCCTTGCCACATTAGTTTAAACCCTCAACAACAGCGTTAGTAAAAGCACCCCCAAAGACATTGGTTCCAGTCCGGCCCAGGTGTCGACCGTCCAATTTGTAGTAGTCCCACCTCCCCCAAAAGGCTCCCAAAAATCTGAACCCCTCCCTCCTGCACCATTTCTAGAGCTTGAGGCCGAGACATTGTGAAACCAAGTGTTGTTGTGAGGAGCCATTACAGGGGTAATGGGGGGGGGGGGGGGGGGGGGGGGGGGGGATGAGGAGGCCATCCAACTGCCAGAATGTCTGATGAGGGACCAAAGAGCTTATTTCATAGAATGCTGTTGAACATAATTAGAAGCATGGTTATAAAATCACAAAGCTGTTTTTGTGTCACATCTACTTTTAGAAAGCCGAAATAGAAATGGAGATCACTTTCCTCGCTGCTTATTTTATGACCCAATAAAGTTCTGAAATATTTTTGTTTTTTTATTCTTTCATGGGATGTGGGTATTGCTGGAAAGACCAGCATCTGTTGCCCTTGAAATAAATAGCTTGCTGGGCTATTTAAGAGGGCAGTTAAGAGTCAACCACATTGCTGTGGATCTGGAGTCATATATAGGCCAGAGCCAGGTAGGGATAGCTTTCCTTCCCTTAAGGACATTGGTTAGTGAAGCAGGTGGATTTCTACAACAATTCCAGATTTATATTTTTAAAATATTTTATTCAGGCATTTTCATAAAAGAACAAACCAAAGCAGAAGTAAAATTATACAACATTATATCAACACCCACTCCTTCCCCTGCTCCCCAAACATGCCCCCTCCTCCCGTTCTGCCCTCCTCTTCCCTCTTTGCTGACTCTCAATCCTCCTTAAAAGAAGTCAATGAACGGCTTTCATCTCTGAGCGAACCCATCAACTGACCCCCTTGGGATGAAATTGGCCATCTCCAGCCTCAGGAATTCTGCCAGCTCGCTCACCCATTCCCACGCTTTCGGCAGCTCGGAGTCCTTCCATATCTGGCTATCGGGGAGGGAAAGGCCAAGACATCGGCCTATCTCGCCCCCTGGACTCTGGATTTCCGACACCCCAAATATGCTTCCTCTGGACTCGGGGCCACCTTTACCCCCAACACCTCGGACATGACCTCGAACCCCTGCCAGAACCCATCCAGCGTCGGACATGCCCAAAACATGTGGACATTATTTGCAGGCCTCTTTGTGCACTACCCACACCTGTCCTCTATTCCTCTATACTCATCCACGCAGCCATCAGATGTGTCCTGTCAATTACTTTACACTGACTAAGGCTTTGCCTCGCACACAAAAGAGGGTGCATTCAACCTTCGCAGGGCCGCCTCCCACGTCCCGGCCTCCACCTCCCAACCCAGCTCCTCTTCCCACTTCCGCTTTATGTCGCAATCCATCAGCTCCTTGCAGACCTCGGACACCACCCCCCCCTCCCCTCTGTCGCCTCCTTCGACAACACCTCGTCTTGTAAATCCAAGGGCGGCAACCCGAGAAAGGATGGCACTTCTCTCCTCATAAAATCCTGAACTTGCAGGTACCTGAAACCATTCCGCCTGGGCAGCTCATACTCTTCCTCCAAGTCCTCTAATTTCACAAAGCTACCCCCTACAAACGGGTCCCCAAATTGCTCAATCCCTGCCTGCCGCCACCTCCGAAATCTCGCATCATGAACCACCCCCCCCCATTGCAAACCTATGGTTATCATAGATCAATGCCTACACCGAGGCGGCCTCCAGTTCAAAATGCTACCTCCACTATCCCCATATCCTCAAGGCCAACATCACCACTGGGCTCACTGAGTATCTGGCAAGCAAGAATGGCAGAGGCGCTGTTAACAATGCCCTTATGCTTGATCCTTCCCCAAGCCCACTCCTCCCCCACTACCCATTTCCTGACTGATGTACGCCGCCCTGTCGTAGTTCATTATATTCAGCAACTCCAATTCACCCCCCAACCCTCCGCTCCAAAAAGGCCCTAATGAACCGCAGGGTCTCCCCGCCCACACAAACTTAGATATCAGCGCGTTTACCTTCTTAAAGAACAACTGCATGACAAAGATTGGGAGGTTCTGAAATATTATCGGGAACCTTGGCAGCATGTCATCTTTCAATTCCATATTTATTATCTGAATTCAAATTCCATCCACATGAATCTGGGTCTCTGGACTACCAGTCCACCCCCCCCCCCCCCCCCCCTCCCCGCCGCCCCATATGGTAAGATTTTATATATATATACATTAGTGTGTATATGTGTGTGTGTGTATATGTATATGTGTGTGTGTATATGTATATATGTGTGTGTGTATATGTGTGTGTGTATATGTATATGTGTGTGTGTATATGTATATGTGTGTGTGTGTATATGTATATGTGTGTGTGTATATGTATATATGTGTGTGTGTATATGTATATGTGTGTGTATAAGTATATGTGTGTGTGTAACACCATGAGAAATGAAATGCTAAATCGCATTTATCAATGTATATAATGAATGTGTGCCTGTTCTTTGTCATTATTTTCTGAGTAAACTTTGTTCCTTTTTTGGCAAGTACCCAGCAAAGAATGTGATTCTGACTAATTCCCTCTGTCATATCACCACAACCAGAAGAATGAATTCTGTGAACAGGTAGATGATTTGTGGCCTGTAGAAAATGGATGTAACTGCAATATTGGGTTGATATTTCTGCCTCAGGGTAACGGATGGCTTCATCCATCCAAGCTGAGGCCTCCAGTGTCTGATTTTTTTTTTAAGCTTTCATGGGTATAAAAGCTACGAGTCAGCCATCACTGTTGATAAATGGTTCATGTGAAAGTCACAATTCTACCTGTAAAATCCCACTCTACTTTCCATTTTTCCACACTTAGTCTGACTGACATCTTTAATCCCTGACAAACCTTATTGTTGACTGCCAGCAAGCCCTTCTTCCGAGTTACTGCCAAGTTGCTCACTCAACAATGACAGAAAAATTTGTAGAAGCTATTATACTGCATAAATTATCATTTATAATAAATTTCACAGACATTCAGATTTTCCAATCTCCCCAGGAAAATATGGTTGCAATAATGGTCTTGTTTTAGAGGATTACCTTCAACATCTATATGCACGTTATCCTGCTTTCTGTGCTACGGGTGATTGTAGTTTTCCTTTAGCTGGTGGTGTTAATACATCGATGCCGGTTTTATCTTTCCATTAAGAGGCACGAATCAGTATTTATGGAGAAGGTAAAATTGATGCCTGAGCAATGCCATGGGAGATTCTGTAGCACATACAGAAAATAAAAGTCTTGATCTAGCAATTCAACATGGTCAATTTCACCAAATTTGAATGAGTGAGTTGGGACTTTTACTTGTTGATGCTCTGCTGCTGAGCTTCATTTCTATAATTAGTAAAGTAAGCTTGTTTAAATATCCACTGGCGATTCTCCAGTGAAAACCCAACATGAAATAGGAGTGCAATGCTGAGGAGTCGTGTAAATTAGTGTGCAGCCATTAAAAACATAAGTCTGTCTGAAAATTGCAACATTAAGCTGGGGTCAGGAATAGTCAGTAATTGGGGAATAATTGTATGAGAGTAAGCTTGTGGGGAACATTAAAACTGACTGTCAAAGTTTATATAAGTACATGAAGAGAAAGATTGGTGAAGACAAATGTAGGTCCCTCACAGTCAGAACAAATAAATGGCTAACCAACGCAATACATATGTTGGTTCTGTCTTCACAAAGGAGGACACAAATAATGAACCAGAAATGCCGGGGAATACTGGGTTTAATGAGAGCTCTAAAGAGCTGGCTTTTAAAGCAGACCAAGGCAGGCCAGCAGCACGGTTCAATTCCCGTACCAGCCTACCTGAACAGACAGTAACTTAATTTGAAGCCTACTTGTGACGATAAATGATTTTCATTTGGGAAGGAGTGAAGAAATCCGTATTAGTAGGGAAATGGTGTTGGGGAAAATTGATGGGATGGAAGGCCGATAAATCCCAAGGGCTTGATAATCTCCATCCCAGGTACTTAAGGAAGTGTCTCTAAAAATAGTGGATGCATTTGTGGTCATCTTCAAAGATTCTACAGACTCTGGAACAGTTCCTACAGACTCCACTATTTAAAATGGAGGTAGAAAGAAAACCGGGAATTGTAGACCAGTAAGCCTGGCAGCAGGGGGAGGAATTCTCTGATAATGGGGCTCTGTCCCCACGATAAAACGGGCACAAAATCACTCTGGACTTTTTTCTAGAAAGTCCAGAGTGATTCTCCATTTTGAAGGGGGCCAGCAGGGCACCAGAGTAGTCCACGCAGCTCCGGCTGCTGAGACGGGGCTCTGCATTTCCGGTCGCGGGTCCGCACATGCGTGTGGCGCTGCCTGTGGCGGCGATCCTGTGCAACATGGCAGATCCACACAGTGGGCTGGCACCCACAATATAGGCCCACCACCAGATCGCGCACGCCCACCGATCGGTGGTCCTGATCGTGAGCCTGGCCGTCCTGGAGGCCGTGGACACCCCGACTGCCCGCTAGGTGGAACCACGCCGGCGGGAACTTGGCCAGTTGCCAGCGGAGAATCGTCGCGGGGACCTCTTTCAATGGCCCCTGACCAGCACCGCATCAACCGCGCGTGCGATTGGCGGCGATTCTCCGGTCCCCTGAGAATCGCAGGAAGGTGCCGGACCGATCGGGGGTCTGATGCCCCATTGTCCGCCCCCACGCTGCACACGATTGCGGCGCGGAGGCTCGGAGAATCCCAGCCCGGTAGTGGGGAAAGTTCTAGAATCTATTATCAAGGATTTTATAGAGAGGACTTGGTAAACAGTTGCAGGATTGGACATCGCGTCAGCGTAGATTTACGAAAGGCTTAATATGCTTGACAAATGTACTGAAATTCTTCAAGGATGCAACTAGCCGAGTTGATGACAGAGAGCCCGTGGTTGTGGTTTATTTGGACTTTCAGAAGGCTTTCAGCAAAGTTCCACATAAGAGATTAGCGGATAAAATTAAAGTGCATGGGATTAGGGGTCGTGTATTCAGATGGATAGAAAACTGGTTGGCAGACAGGAAACAAAAGATGGCACAGTGGCACAGTGGTTAGCACTGCTGCCTCAGCTTCAGCGGCCTGGGTTCAATTCCGGCCTCAGACCATGTGGACTTTTCGCTTTCTTTCCGTGTCTGTGTGAGTTTCCTCCGGGTGCTCCGGTTTCCTCCCACACTCCAAAGATATGCAGGTTAGGTGGATTGGCCATGCTAAATGGCCCCTTAGTGTCCAAGAGGTTGGGTGGGGTTACAAGGATGGGGTGGAGGTGTGGGCTTAAGTGGGTGCTCTTTCCAAGCGTCGGTGCAAACTCGATGGGCCAAATGGTCTCCTGCATTGTAAATTCTATGATTAGAAGAGTAGGAATAAACAAGTATTTTGTTTTGCTCTCTCTACCTGAGGAAGGATGTTCTTGCTAAACACGGCAGGGTAGGGTAGTGCAGGGGTCGGTGCTGGGACCCCAGCTATTCACAATATATATTAGTGATTTTAGGTGAGGGAACAAAACAAAATATCTCCAAATTTTCAGGTGGCACAAAGCTGGGTTGGAGGGTGAACTGTGAGGATGATGATGAGATCCTTCAGTGTGATTTGCACAAGTTGAGTGAGTGGGCAAATGAATGGCAGACGCAGTATAAATTTGGATAAATTGGAGAACAGCTAATGTGGTACCACTATTTAAGAATGGTTGTCAAGTCAAGCCAGGGAACTACAGACCAGTGAGTATCATATCCATGGTTGGGAAACTAATGAAGACGATTCTGAAGGGAAGAATGTATCGCCAATGGAGAGGTAAGGTTTGATCGAGCATAGTCAGCTTCGTTTGTCAGAGGGAGGTCATGCCTAACAAACAATTGAATTTTTTGAGCATGTAACCAAGTGTGTAGATGAGGGTAGTGTAGTTGATGTAGTTTACATGGATGTTAGCAAAGCCCTTGACGAGTTCCCACATGGGAGACTTGTTAAGAAGGTCAATGCACATTTGCCTCATGAATACATGAGACATGCACATGAAGTGCTTCAAGAGGTTGATCATGAAGCGCACCACCTCCATACTCCCAGAACATCTTGATCCACTGCAATTTGCATACCGTCGCAACCAGTCCACAGCTGACGCCATTTCCCTGGCCCTACACTCATCCCTAGAGCATCTTGACAACAATGACTCCGACATCAGACTCCTATTTATTGACTACAGCTCCACCTTCAACACCATAATCCCAGCCAAGCTCATATCAAACCTCCAAAACCTAGGACTTGGCTCCCCACTCTGCAACTGGATCCTCGATTTTCTGACCAGCAGACCACAATCAGTGAGAATGAACAACAATACCTCCTCCTCAATACCGGGGGCCCGCAAGGCTGCATACTTAGCCCCCTACTCTACTCCCTGTACACACACGACTGCGTGGCAAAACTTGGTTCCAACTCCATCTACAAGTTTGCTGACGATACGACCATAGTGGGCCGGATCTCGAATAACGACGAGTCAGAATACAGGAGGGAGTTTGAGAACCTAGTGGAATGGTGCAACGACAACAATCTCTCCCTCAATGCCAGCAAAACTAAAGAGCTGGTCATTGACTTCAGGAAGCAAAGTACTGTACACACGTCTGTCAGCATCAATGGGGCCGAGGTGGAGATGGTTAGTAGTTTCAAATTCCTCGGGGTGCTCATCTCCAAAAATCTGTCCTGGTCCACCCACGTTGACGATACCACCAAGAAAACCCAATAACGCCTATACTTCCTCAGGAAACTAAGGAAATTCGGCATGTCCACATTAACTCTTACCAACTTTTACAGATTGATACACCATCAATAATACACGACGAGTTGATAAAGTTAACCAATGCTTTAATACACTAAACAGCAAGCCTCCAGCCTCTGGACCTGAACTGGGGCCGGAGGCGGAGACTTGCCACTTTTATACAGAAGCCCCGAGGGAAGGAGCCACAGGCGGAGCCAGCCTGGACAAGCCCAGGCATGTATGATGCAGTACAGTCCACTGCTCTTTTAAAAGACTCCCACATTCCAAATGTGGATTTACCCTCAAACAGCTTCTGAATCCTGCTTAATCTGGTTGTAGTTAGCCTTCCCCCAATTTAGCACCTTAACCCGAGGACAACACTCGTCCTTTTCCATGAGTATCCGAAAGCTTACGGAATTGTGGTCACTGTTGCCACGTGTTCTCCCACTATAACGTTGATGGTCTGGCTGGGCTCATTTCCTAGTACTAGGTCCAATATAGCCCCTTCTCTAGTCGGACTGTCCACATATTGTTCCAAAAAACCTTCCTGGACACACTTAACAAATTCCTGACCATCCAGTCCCCTAGCCCTAAGGGATTTCCAGTCAATATGAGGAAAATTCAAGTCTCCCACTACAACAATCCTATTATTTCTACATCTATCCAGAATCTGCTTACATATCTGTTATCCATTATAGTGACTGCCCCCTTCCTGTTTCTGAGCTCTACCCACAGTGCCTTGTTACTTGACTTTTCCATGGTGTCCTCCCTCTGTACACTTGCAAGTCCCCCACCTCTTTTACCTTCCTCCCTGTCTCATCTAAAACACCTATATCCTGGAATATTTAGCTGCCAGTGCTGTCCCTTTTTTAACCAAGTCCCCGTTACAGCAACCACATCCAAGTTCCGTGCGTGAATCAAGGCTTTAAGTTCATCTGTCTTACCTGTTATTCTTCGTGCATTGAAGCAGATACACTCCAGACCTCCAGTCCCTCCCACTGAGTTTGACTTCCCTCAGCCTACCTTTCCTCTTAGCCAGCCTGACTCTGGTACCATGCTCATCCTTAGTCTCTACACTTGCTGGCTTACTGTCCTGATTCCCACCCCTCAGCCATCTGAACCATATTTGCAAATTTCCAAGCCAGGATCCCCCAATATTTTAAAATCTTTGGCATTTTCTTTCCATCCAATTCTCACTTATACTCCTCAAACACTCCCTATTAATGCTGAAATAAAAACAGAGTTTTGTCAAAGAGTCATCCAGACTCTAAATGTTAGCTCCCTTTTCTCTCCACTGATGCTGTCAGATCTGAAGAGATTGTCCAGAATTTTCTGTTTCTGTTTCAGATTCCAGCATCCGCAGTAATTTGCTTTTACCCTTTTAATGCTGTGTGTTCTGTTAAAGTCCTGCCCCTCAGAAAAGATTAGAATTATAATGCATGAAATTTGATATTTTCCCCTTGCCCTCCAAGCTTTCAGTTTGTTCTACCCTGTCATTTAAATTAGATTATACTAGCCCTTAGGAAAGATTCCAATTTAACAGGAAATATAGGTTGTCATCTGTAGCTAGTCGATAGTCACGCAGCTTCATACAGTATAATGATTTAATTTAAAATCCCCATTAATGAGAATTTATTTAACTTGATTATGCAGATGTGGTGCTAGATTTGAGGTAGTTGAAATATTAGCTGTTGAGGGATTAGCAACTCGACAATATATCACTACTTTTATCAAAACAATGGTAGCTTTTTACATTTATGTTCTCCCGAGCAGTGCGAGATAATTCCACAATTCCAAATCGTTAATATGCTGTGTGACATCAAACAGACCAAACAAAGAATTCAAATATCACTTCTGCCTTTGATGTGGAATTGTACATTTCCCCTGTATTTAGTATAGTGGGAAAAGTATTGTAGAGAAGGCAAAAGCTTAGTACTGTATTTGCATATTATTATTACTGCACAAAAGCACAAGATTAGCAATTCTATCACATAAGTACAAATATTGTCCTGATTAAAGAATACACTATCCATTTAAAATATTGGCCTTTTAAATTATTATTTTAATTTAACTGTTATGGATTGCTTTTAGTTTAAAAAATATGCAGCATTGCCATATTTAATTGCATCTATTTTCTACTAATACATTGTCAAGATTATGTTAGCTAGGGATTGTTTCTTTTCTGCTCTGAGCAGTTCAATTTTTAATGAACAGTGTTGTTTAGTGCCTGTTTCTTGGTGGCCAGGATGCTAATTAGGAGGGGAGATGTTTGGTGGTTACACCACAGGGGATCTGTACTCACCACTCCCCAATTTTAGCAAACAATGGAAGCTTGTATAATTATTGTTGCCTGGGGTTGCAATCTGTTTTGATGTAATATTCAAGGATGCAATCATTAACATATTAGGGCAGGCATACTGCTGTAAATTAATGCTCACTTGGAGTGCTGGGAAGGCTCTGCTGATTTGAAGGTGGTAGGTATTGATCCATTTTCAAATAATCTAGTGAAATATGAAGCTGAGAGCTGTTGATTGATGATATTTATACATTTTCTTTGTAGTTTATTGAACTCTTTTGCATTGTTTTGCTAAAGTACTTCAAAAATATTTTTACTGCTCATATAGTTATATGAATTAAATGTTAAAATAAGGTTATAGAAATTACTTTGGAACAGTGTTTGATGTTCTTACAATTTAGATGTTCTGAGAATGGAATTGAAAAAGTATCATACGACTTGCTGCCACACCATATTATTGATAATTCCTCAGATTCTTTTGTCAGTTGCTGAGAAACACAAAATATGTTTTATTTGTTTATGTAAATGAAATATCACTGTTCAGCTTGCTGAATGGGGTACATCATTGTGTTTGTGAAATGATTATTTTAAAGATGCTTCATTCATTGTAGGAAGCATGTTAGAATTTGTTTCCTGCAAAACTCTTTTCTTTGCATGTCAGAATCCTGCTGCGATCACAAGTGCTAATAAATTTTTTAAAAGGTACAAAGCGTATGAGGATTTTTGAAAAACTAGGGGTTGTGAGGCTGGTCATATGACAACATGATTTGAATGGAATCACTTCCACGTTTAATCTGTTCAGATCATAATCTGTTTTACCATAAAATGGGTATAGCAACAGTTATGAAAATATGTATTATAGTTTATATTTTTGATTTATAAATAGCTGTGATCATTTATTTTCTGCCATATAGACAAAGAAACAAAATTGGTAGATAGTTTATTTCACAGGTAGACAGGCAAGGTTGCTATTATCATTGCAATATTGCACAATGATTAATAAATGGTTGCACAAAGATTATAACCGGTTTAATCAACAGTCTCTTGGTACAATACCAGCTCCATCTACCAACATGTGTAACACAATCTGGTGAATAGATTGAATTTAGAAATGGTGATTTGTTTTTGTCAAGGAAAGTGCCAATAATTCAGTAATAAATGCAAGGATCCTTTCAATAAAGAACCCCCTGATAATATTTGTTAACGTGTGTGTGTTTAGATGTGGTCTAAAAGACCAATATTCAGTGGAAGACAAATATAATGAAAGCCACCCATAAAACAGTTATGTGTACAAGGCACAATATTTTCCTGTCAAACAATAGTCAAGTAAAATGTTAATATTACTTGGGTTGATCACGAGATCCATTTTTTAACTGTTTTATCCGTAACAGTTTTAAAACATTTGTGAACTTGACACTGAACATTCTACCGACTGAATTTCTACATCAATTATACATTTCTTTTTGCATGCTATAAAAATTGTTTTGAAAGGGGTAACTTTTTGTTTTGGTTTGTCTTGAAATACAGTGCCATTAATCGCTTACTTACCACATAGCCAGCCCATCAGGATCCCAACTGTCCATACTCCAGTAAACACCTTCACAGTCGTCTGCCACAGCCTCTAGCAGAGGCTAGAGGTCAACAAACTAAAAGAGGTCAATCCCCCACACCGCACTTCTGGATGAGCTGTTAGTTTCTGATATTGCTTTGACATTTTAACTGATGCATCTTGAAAAGTTAGAATCAGGATAATTACTGGATATGTTCATATTGCAATACATTACACTTCCTTGGAAATCTGCAATTTTTGCTCTCCACTTGCACTTAAAGATAATCAGACAATTTATGCTATGGAAGTGCCTTTTGCACATCCATTCACTTTTCCAGAATTGGATACTTTATGCCTGGAAGTGGGAGGGCATCAGAAAAGTCCACCAGCGGGCAGGAAAAGTGGCGTTGAAGCTTTTGGCACCAACAGGGGTTTTCTCCACCATATTGTTCAGGATTTAGGAAAAATAACAGCAAGGGAGCAGATGCTGGCCGGGGTAGGCTCTAATTGAGCCCCCATGCCTGCAACTTAGTTGGGTGCCATTTTTTTTTAAGGCAGGGGGCAGTGCCGTGATAGTGCTTGGGCATGACCTCCTCTCCGCTGAATGATGCACTTACCTGATCTCCTGGAAGGTCTGCTTACCAGGTTCAAGACCAGTCAGGTTTCTCGCTGGTCTACCCTCACACTGGCATGAATGGACCTTTGTACGGGGGTGGGGGCCTGATTCCAGCATAGAGGCCTAATAATTGTATGGAAATGATGTTCCCAATGTTCAATGTGCTATATCACTGGTGGGAGGAGGGGGCAATTGTGTCATGCACTTAGGTAAGCATGAAACACAATTTGGACATCTTGTGAGTTTCTGTACTCCCATTGCTGAACCTGCCTGATTGTAAACTAGGTAAGAAAATCCCAGCCTTAATGTTGACTTTTTATTCTGATTAGGCTTAATTTCTCCTGAATCCGATTCAGCAAGTCCAAAGAACAGACTTTGTAAGTGAAGAGAACAATTTCACAAGACAGGGTCACTCCCAAACACCTATTGTTAATGTGATTCCAGACAGAAAGTCTAATAGCGTAGATCAATGGAGAGTGAATTATTTGCAAAATTGGAGTTGCTTCCATATTCTGATTTTCATGAAATACTTGTGTGAAAGGATGAATATCTGATTTGAAATTACTATTTTGCTTTCACAGGACTTAATTAGAATCAGGTCACACCCCTAGACATAAAGACTGACAATCAAATCACATTTTAAGAATGGCAATTGTTGCTCTATTAACAAAATAACAGTGGAGATGTAGGTGGAAGATGTCCAATGTCTGCCTAAGAATAGGTCAACAAAGCACAAATGATCTCATTTTCTCAGTTGTAGTATCGGAGGAGTTTTTGACTCAGCAAATTAGTTCTCGCTGACTGCTGTCAGGGATTGCCGAATGATTTTACCATCTCTAAGTGCACTAGCTTTCTCAGTAGTGTTAAGGTCACAACTATTGTGAAGTTCTTTATTCCTGGCTCCTTCCAGGTTCTAATTATTTGGGGATCTGTAGGTCAAATTGTAGACAAAACATCGTTCAGGAAGGCATCCAATTATTTTAATTTTTCCAACTGGGCAATTTAGCACGGCCAATCCACCTCCCTGCAGAACTTTGGGTTGTGGGGGTGAGACCCACGCAAACTTTGGAGAACGTGCAAACTCCACACCGACAGTGACCTGGCGTCAGGATTGAACCCTGGTCCTTGGCACCGTGAGGCAATATTGCTAACCACTGTGCCACCGTGCCAGTCAAAGGCATCCAATCGTGAATATTTTCATAACAGTTGCAAAGCTTCAGACATTTTTTAAGTAACAGGAGGGGCTGTTTATAGTATTTGATCATTTTCCCCCATGATGACTCTGTAGTTCCATGTGTGCTTGGTACATCTTTCATCAATTTGGACATCACCAAAGCTTTTGTTTGTGCCTGGCATACACTTCTGAATAAAATCGTCATTTTCCAAAGCAATGCTTATGACAATATAGTTCCCTTAAAATTGCTGTAATTGGTTTACAGCCTGCCTCTGTTTTAATCAACCCGGAGGTTTCCCAGAGCTTTGTTCCCCCTTAAAGTCGGCTGGATCCTTCTTTAGTTTAACATTATGTTTGTTTATCATTGCCCTTAGTGTTGGGTGGGGTTGCTGGGTTATGGGGATGGGGTGTTGACCTTGGGTAGGGTGCTCTTTCCAAGAGCCAGTGCAGACTCGATGGGCCGAATGGCCTCCTTCTGCACTGTAAATTCTATGAAATCATTCAAGCCTATCCATTCCTGTGTTGAATTGTCTTTTCATTCAAATTCCTTCTGATTTGTGCATAGTACCTATTCCTCCAAAATTCACTTGTTTACCTCTTTCATGCCAGTGTTTCTCCTCCCTCATTTGGATCAAGGGATTAGTAGCTGGACATGCAAATCTCCTTACTCATCCGCATTTTCTAATCTCTAGCCATTCAGGAAATAAAGTGATGATATTTGAACAAAGAACAATACAGCAGAGGAACAGGCCCTTTGGCCCTCCAAGCCTGCGCCGATCATGGTACCTGCCTAAACTAAAACCGTATACACTTATGGAGATCAGGGGCGGGATTCTCCGACATAACCCCCGCCGGTAGGGAGAATCGCCGGGGGTCGGCGTGAATCCCGCCGTCCTCTCAATTCTCCCGCCCCCCAAAACCCAGCCCGGCGTGAGTCGCGCCGCCCGCCTCGGAGAATGGCGGGGTCCAGCGCGATTCAATGGACTACTGAAGTCCTGCCCGTCTGTAGCCGGTCCCACCGGTGTAAATTAGGGTAGGTCTCTTACTGGCAGGACCTGGCGGTGCGGGCGGGCTCCGGGGTTTCTGGGGGGTCGCGGGGGTTCTGGCCCCTGGAGGTGCCCCCAAGGTGGCCTGGCCCGCGGTCGGGGCCCACCGATCCGCAGGCGGGCCTGTGCCGTGGGGGCACTCTATTGTTCCGCACCGGAGGCCATGGTCATCCGCCAATCCTGGTGCGGAAGCGGTTCCCTCTGCGCATGCGCGGGGTTGATGCCAGCACACGCTGGCACTCCCGCGCATGTGCCGACCTGCGCCGGCGGGCGGAGGCCCTTCGGTGCCGGTTGGCATGGCGCCAAGCCCCTATCCTGTTACCACTCCGGGGCGGGCCTAGCCCCTGAAGGTGCGGAGGATTTGGGGCGGCCCGACGCCGGAGTGGTTCACACTACTCCGTCCCGCCGGACCCCCCCCCCCACCCACCCTGCCGGGTACAGGAGAATCCCGATCCATATTCTTCCATTCCCACCCTATTCATATATTTGTCTAGATGCCCCTTAAATGCCACTATCATACCTGCTCCCACCACCTTCCCAGGCAGCGTGTTCCAGATATATACCACCCTCTGTAAAAAAAAAAAAATGCCTCACAAATCTGTTCTAAACTTTTCTCCAAGCACCTTAAACCTACGTCCCCAAGTACTTGACTCTCCTACCCTTGGGAAAGAGCATCTGACTATCCACTCTGTCCATGCCACTCATAATCTTGTAGACCTCTATCAGTTCGCCTCTCAAACTCCGTCGTTCCAGTGAGAACAGACCGAGTTTATCTAACCTCTCATAGCTAATGCCTTCGTACCAGGCAACATCCGAGTAAATCACTTCTCTACCCTCTCCAAAGCATCCATATCCTTCTAGTAGTGTAGCAACCAGAATTGTACACAATATTCTAAAAGAGGCCTAATTAAGGTTCTGTACAGCTGCAAGATGACTTGCCAATTTTTATATTCAATGCCTCGACCGATGAAGGCCAACATGCCGCATGCTGCCTTGATCACTTTATCCACATGCATTGCCACTTTTAGTGATCAGTGGACATTCACGCCCAGATCTCTCTGCCTGTCAATACTCTCGAGTACTGTGTCATTCCTACATACATTGGACCTTCCAAAGTGCATTATCTCACACTTGTCCAGATTAAACGCCATCTGCCATTTCTCCATCCAGACTCGAACCAGTTTATACCTTACTGTATCCTCTAACAATCCTCTTCCCTATCCTCAACTCTGCCACTTTTTGCATCATCTGTGAACTTACTAATCGGTCAGCTACATTTTCTTCCAAATCATTGATGTACACTACAAACAACAAAGGTCCCAGAGCTTATGCCTGTGGAACTCCTCTAGTCGCAGCCTTCCATTCAGAAAAGCACTCCTCCTGCTACCATCTGTCTTCTGTGCCCAAGCCAGTTCTGTATCCAACTTGCCAGCTCTCCTCTGATCCCATGTGACTTGACCTTTTGTAACAGTCTATCATGAGGTACCTTATCAATGGCTTTACTGAAGTACACAACCTACTGCCTTTCCCTCATGTATGATCTTTGTCATTTCCTCGAAAAACCCGATCACATTAGTGAGGCACAACCTCCCCTTCACAAAACCATGCTGTACATGAGAGGTGCATCTTGGTTATGCAATAGCACAGCCTATTCACCATGTCCCCTAGGTGTCTGTTTAAACGTAAAATGCCGCACTGACACCCTGCTCACTCACGCTAAAAATTATTAATGTATTCTGAAAGAAAGAAATTATTCAGAAATTAGAATGAACAGTGACTACACAAAGATAATACTTAATCCCATCTGTTACAAAGTTTTTTTTTAAGTGTTATCAGTTCTCTCCAGTAACTTTGTGAACAGGAATCAGTGATGAAATAAATGAACCTCACAGAAGCCCTTGATGTGTTAATTTGCATTGTGGCAGAGAGAAATTGACAAAACTGCTTGAATGTGGAGCACTAGCCTGGTGATATATATCTTTTGGTTTGGACGCCTGAGATAGAACAAAGGAAGATAAGAAAAGTATCCTTCTTAGAGCTGACCCATATGTTATTCTAAGTCTGAATAACGATTCTAGACTTCCAGTTAACACAAATAATTTATTCAATGGAGTTGTTCTGTTTCCAGAGCTTAACTAGATATAATACAGTCAAGAGGTATGACCAGAGAAGCTAAGGTAAACTGCCGATGCTGAGCTGTCTCTGCTGCTGCTCACTAGCTCTGTGCTTCTGAAAGAGGTGGATCCTGCCTTGGGCTGGACACTTTATACCCATCTCTGATGCTGCCATTTAGTGATGCTGTGGCTGTTACATCTGTCTGTAGTCCCTGGTGTATGTGCAGATGTATGTACAGATCACTACCCCCCCCCCCCCCCCCCCCCCCCCCCCCCCCGCCCCTTATCGGACATTTTTCTAGACTGGCCTCAAGAAAACTGTACATAACAAGTGGTGAGAATATGCAAATCTGCACACTGTGAAAATTATAAAAGTAATACAGAAACAATTAACTGTGTTGTGAGTCCATCGTGAGAGATGTCCATATTCGTCTTGTGCGTGTGTTGAAGTATCGTTACAAATCTAGCCAGTCGGGTGCTTTACGGCTTCTGTTGGAGCATTTAACGGTGGTAGTAGGGATGATGGTTTGATGTCATCAAGAGTACTGTCTGGCGTTGTGTGGCGAGGAACGTCCTGTGGACAAATGGACTCGGTCAAGTCCAGTGTGGGAAATACTGGCGTTGTAGGTCAAATCTCTAATAGATCCCGGTAGTTACAGCAAAAAGGTACTCCCGCAGACGATTTGACAATGTAGGACCGCGGTGCCTCCTGCCTGATCACCGTGGCTGACTCAGACCATCCGCCTTCTGGGAGCCTGATTCTGATGGTGTCACCTATTGTCAGTGGCTTGAGTGGGATCGCATGTTGATCGTAGTATAGTTTTTGTTTGGAGCATAGTGCCTGCATGTCGTCGAGAACCGGTGCGTTGCCGTGGTCTCGGAATTGCTTTGCCGGTAGGGTTGTCCGCATGTCTCTGCCGAAGAGCATTTGCACTGGCAACAGTCCTGAGCTCAATGGGGTTGCTCAGTACGATAACAGAGCTAGGTTGATGTCGGAACGTGACTCGGCTGCTTTGCTGATGAGTCGTTTAATGATGTGGACAATCTTTTCCCCTGTTCCATTTGATTGCGGGTAGCGATTCTGTGTCACACCGTTGTCTGACCTCGACTTTTTCCTGTGTTTGTGGTATTGATTCTATATGTCATCGTTCATGAAAGCTGTTTTGCTTGTTTGTTCTGGAGCAGATGTTAATTTGTGAGATTCTTTATCATGCCATGGCATGTTTGTAGTCGTGTCATTGTTTTGCAGTGTGCTGTGGCATTGTACTTCACGTGCAGAGTTGTACCATGTTGTACAGGTCGTTGTTGTTTCTGTCATTTCTGTCTTTGTTGTTTTCTTTGCCAATCTTGTTGCTCTTTTTGTTGTTTCTGTCTTAGATATAGATATAGAGAAATACAGCACAGAACAGGCCCTTCGGCCCACGATGTTGCGCCGAACTTTTGTCCTAGGTTAATCATAGAATTTTGGACAATTTTTCATGGCCAATCCACCCAACCTGCACATCTTTGGACTGAGGGAGGAAACCGGAGTACCCGGAGGAAACCCACGCAGTCACGGGGAGGATGTGCAGACTCCACACAGACAGTGACCCAAGTCGAAATCGAACTTGGGACCCTGGAGCTGTGAAGCAATTGTGCTATCCACAATGCTACCGTGCTGCCCTTAAGAAGTTAACCTACACTCCCTTATTCTACCCTAATCCAAGTACCTATCCAATAGCCGCTTGAAGGTCCATAAATTTTCCGACTCAACTACTACCACAGGCAGTGCATTCCATGCCCCCACTACTCTCTGGGTAAAGAACCTACCTCTGACATCCCCTCTATATATCTTCCACCATTTATCTTAAATTTATGTCCCCTAGTAATGGTGTGTTCCACCCGGGGAAAAAGTCTCTGACTGTCTACTCTATCTATTCCCCTGATCATCTTATAAACCTCTATCAAATCGCCCCTCATCCTTCTCCGTTCTAATGAGAAAAGGCCTAGCACCCTCAACCTTTCCTCGTATGACCTACTCTCCATTCCAGGCAACATCCTGGTAAATCTCCTTTGCACCTTTTCCAAAGCTTCCACATCCTTCCTAAAATGAGGTGACCAGAACTGCACACAGTACTCCAAATGTGGCCTGACCAAGGTTTTGTACAGCTGCATCATCACCTCACGGCTCTTAAATTCAATCCCTCTGCTAATGAACGCTAGCACACCATAGGCCTTCTTCACAGCTCTATCCACTTGAGTGGCAACTTTCAAAGAACTATGAACATAGACCCCAAGATCTCTCTGCTCCTCCACATTGCCAAGAACCCTACCATTAACCCTGTATTCCGCATTCAGATTTGTCCTTCCAAAATGGACAACCTCACACTTGTCAGGGTTAAACTCCATCTGCCACTTCTCAGCCCAGCTCTGCATTCTATCTATGTCTCTTTGAAGCCGACAACAGCCCTCCTCACTATCCACAACTCCACCAATCTTCGTATCATCTGCAAATTTACTGACCCACCCTTCAACTCCCTCATCCAAGTCGTTAATGAAAATCACAAACAGCAGAGGACCCAGAACTGATCCCTGCGGTACGCCACTGATAACTGGGCTCCAGGCTGAATATTTGCCATCCACCACAACTCTCTGTCTTCTATCGGTTAGCCAGTTTGTTATCCAACTGGCCAAATTTCCCACTATCCCATGCCTCCTTACTTTCTGCATAAGCCTACCATGGGGAACCTTATCAAATGCCTTACTAAAATCCATGTACACTACATCCACTGCTTTACCTTCATCCACATGCTTGGTCACCTCCTCAAAGAATTCAATAAGACTTGTAAGGCAAGACCTACCCCTCACAAATCCGTGCTGACTATCCCTAATCAAGCAATGCCTTTCCAGATGCTCAGAAATCCTATCCCTCAGTACCCTTTCCATTACTTTGCCTACCACCGAAGTAAGACTAACTGGCCTGTAATTCCCAGGGTTATCCCTATTCCCTTTTTTGAACAGGGGCACGACATTCGCCACTCTCCAATCCTCTGGTACCACCCCTGTTGACAGCGAGGACGAAAAGATCATTGCCAACGGCTCTGCAATTTCATTTCTTGCTTCCCATAGAATCCTTGGATATATCCCGTCAGGCCCGGGGGACTTGTCTATCCTCAAGTTTTTCAAAACGCGCAACACATCTTCCTTCCTGACAAGTATCTCCTCAAGCTTATCAGTCTGCTTCACGCTGTCCTCTCCAACAATATGGCCCCTCTCGTTTGTAAATACTGAAGAAAAATACTTGTTCAAGACCTCTCCTATCTCTTCAGACTCAATACACAATCTCCCGCTACTGTCCTTAATCGGACCTACCCTCGCTCTAGTCATTCTCATATTTCTCACATATGTGTAAAAGGCCTTGGGGTTTTCCTTGATCCTACCCGCCAAAGATTTTTCATGCCCTCTCTTAGCTCTCCTAATCCCTTTCTTCAGTTCCCTCCTGGCTATCTTGTATCCCTCCAGCGCCCTGTCTGAACCTTGTTTCTTCAGCCTTACATAAGTCTCCTTCTTCCTCTTAACAAGACATTCAACCTCTCTTGTCAACCATGGTTCCCTCACTCGACCATCTCTTCCCTGCCTGACAGGGACATACATATCAAAGACACGCAGTACCTGTTCCTTGAACAAGTTCCACATTTCACTTGTGTCCTTCCCTGACAGCCTATGTTCCCAACTTCTGCACTTCAATTCTTGTCTGACAGCATTGTATTTACCCTTCCCCCAATTATAAACCTTGCCCTGTTGCTCGCACCTATCCCTCTCCATTACTAAAGTGAAAGTCACAGAATTGTGGTCACTACCTCCAAAATGCTCCCCCACTAACAAATCTATCACCTGCCCTGGTTCATTACCAAGTACTAAATCCAATATGGCCTCCCCTCTGGTCGGACAATCTACATACTGTGTTAGAAAAGCTTCCTGGACACACTGCACAAACACTACCCCATCCAAACTATTTGATCTAAAGAGTTTCCACTCAATGTTTGGGAAGTTGAAGTCGCCCATGACTACTACCCTGTGACTTCTGCACCTTTCCAAAATCTGTTTCCCAATCTGTTCCTCCACATCTCTGCTGCTATTGGGGGGCCTATAGAAAACTCCCAACAAGGTGACTGCTCCTTTCCTATTTCTAACTTCAACCCATATTACCTCAGTAGGCACATCCCCCTCGAACTGCCTTTCTGCAGCTGTTATACTATCTCTAATTAACAATGCCACCCCCCCCACCTCTTTTACCATCCTCCCTAATCTTGTTGAAACATCTATAACCAGGGACCTCCAACAACCATTTCTGCCCCTCTTCTATCCAAGTTTCTGTGATGGCCACCACATCGTAGTCCCAAGTACAGATCCATGCCTTAAGTTCACCCACCTTATTCCTGATGCTTCTTGCATTAAAGTATACACACTTCAACCCATCTCCTTGCCTGCAAGTACTCTCCTTTGTCATTGTTACCTTCCCCACTGCATCACTATGTGCTTTGGCGTCCTGACTATCGTCTACCTTAGTTGCTGGACTACAGATCCGGTTCCCATTCCCCTGCCAAATTAGTTTAAACCCTCCCGAAGAGTACTAGAAAACCTCCCCCCCCAGGATATTGGTGCCCCTCTGGTTCAGATGCAACCCGTCCTGCTTGTACAGGTCCCACCTTCCCCAGAATGCGCTCCAATTATCCAAATACCTGAAGCCCTCCCTCCTACACCATTCCTGCAGCCACGTGTTCAACTGCACTCTCTCCCTATTCCTAGCCTCGTTATCACGTGGCACCGGCAACAAACCAGAGATGACAACTCTGTCTGTCCTGGCCTTTAACTTCCAGCCTAACTCCCTAAACTTGTTTATTACCTCCACACCCTTTTTCCTACCTACATCGTTGGTACCAATGTGCACCACGACTTCTGGCTGCTCACCCTCCCCCTTCAGGATCCTGAAGACACGATCAGAGACATCCCTGGCCCTGGCACCCGGGAGGCAACATACCTTTCGGGAGTCTCGCTCGCGACCACAGAATCTCCTATCTATTCCCCTAACCATTGAATCTCCTATTACTATTGCTTTTCTATGCTCCCCCCTTCCCTTCTGAGCCCCAGAGCCAGACTCAGTGCCAGAGACCTGGCCGCTGGGGCCTTCCCCCGGTAGGTCATCCCCCCCAACAGCATCCAAAACGGTATACTTGTTTTGAAGGGGAACGGCCACGAGGGATCCCTGCACTGTCTGCCTGCTAGTTTTCTTTCCCCTGACTGTAACCCAGCTACTCTTGTCCAGTACCTTTGGTGTGGCTACCTCCCTGTAACTCTTCTCTATAACCCCCTCTGCCTCCCGGATGATCCGAAGTTCATCCAGCTCCAGCTCCAGTACCTTAACACGGTCTCTGAGGAGCTGGAGTTGGGTGCACTTCCCGCAGGTATAGTCAGCGGGGACACCAGTGGTATCCCTCACCACCCACATCCTACAGGAGGAGCATGCAACTGCCCTAGCCTCCATCCCCTCTTACTTTACAAAATTAGCTGCCCCGTGGACCAACTGGACCTCCGCCCTCCGACTCTACTTCCAGTCAGCTGTACTCTAAACTCCTGGCTCCCTTCACGCTCTTTGATAAATATAGGAAATGAAATGTAAGGAGCACCCTACTCCCTCCTCAACTAACTCCCTCAATCAGCAAACTCTCACTGTAGCACTCAAATGCAACAAGTTCAGCACTCCCTCAGTCCCCAAACTCTCACTGTAGCACTCAAATGCCACAAACTCAGCACTCAGTGCAAACAAAGTCTGCACTGTAACTAGCTCCTATTTATACTGTGACACCAGCTTCTGAAAACTGCCCTAATGCAATTAACTAATTAACAAGCTCCAGCTGCAAGTAAGCCCAAGTAGAACCTTGTTTAAAGCTGATTCAAAATTCACCCTCTTATAGACCAAACAGCAACTTTTAAGTTAATTAACTAAATAAAAGAAATACTAGACTTTAAATAAAAATGAACCCTTATACTCCCTCAGTCACCAAACTCTCACTGTAGCACTCAAATGCCACAAGCTCAGCACTCAGTGCAAACTTGTCTTGGTTGTTTTCGTTGGCGTTCTTGTTGTTGTCGTTCTTGTTCTTTTTGTTGCGCGTGTTGATTCTGTTTTTGTTGTTTTTGCTTTTATTCTTGTTTTTTTTCTTGGCCGTGCTTGTTTTTGGGATGCTTCTTGGTGCTTTTTTCGTTCTTGTTGCACTGCATGTTGTTTTTGTTGTTGCTGTTCTTGTTTCTGCTGTGCTTCTTGCGGTTTTGTTGTTCTTGTTGCGCTCAATGAGTGTGCCATGTGGATGATGTGAGTCATTGTCACAGTTATTGGTGTCAGTGTCCTTTGTGGTATTTGCTACATTGAGCGTGTCTTCTTGAAAATTGTGAGAATGATCTGTTGCATTGATGTTGGTGACATCAGTCATTTGTGGTGGATTCGATTCCTTTTCTTTGCTTACTTGGTTCTCCTCTTCTGGAGTCATTTCAGGTTCATTTGAATCATCATTGATTTCTTTGTGCTCCTTTTCTGGAGTCAAAACCTTCACAATTTCATTTTATTGTGGGTTGTGGTGCTCCTTTTCTGGAGTCAAAATCTTCAAGATTTCTATTGACGTGGTCTCTCTGGACTCATGGGTAGCCGTCCTCTGATTGTTGAGTGCTTCTGTGCAGACGAGCTGAGATATGTCAGTGTCGCTGTGATCCTGCACATCCTGTATGGGAATTGTGATTTCTTCGTCACTTGTCTCACATACAGTGGGTAGACATTCAGTGTCTTCTTCTGGTGGCTCAAGAAAGCTTGATAGATCTTCATGGTCTTGTACATGCATGGCGTTCACTATGGAGTATTTGCTTGCTTGCATTTTTGAGTCTGTCACCAAGCTGTCTGTGGAGGCTTGCGTCACTCTCTTTGTGGAGGCTTGCGACGCTCTCTTTGTGGAGTCCTTCATCGCTCTCTCTGTGGAGTCCTTCATCGCTCTCTCTGTGGAGTCCTTCATCGCTCTCTCTGTGGAGCCCTTCATCGCTCTCTCTGTGGAGCCCTTCATCGCTCTCTCTGTGAAGTCCTTTATCGCTCTCTCTGTGGATCCCTTCATCACTCTTTCTGTGGAGTCCTTCATCGCTCTCTCTGTGGAGCCCTTCATCGCTCTCTCTGTGGAGTCCTTTATCGCTCTCTCTGTGGATCCCTTCATCACTCTTTCTGTGGAGTCCTTCATCGCTCTCTCTGTGGAGTCCTTCATCGCTCTCTCTGTGGAGTCCTTCATCGCTCTCTCTGTGGAGTCCTTCATCGCTCTCTCTGTGGAGTCCTTCATCGCTCTCTCTGTGGAGTCGTGCAGTGTTCTCGCTGTAGAGTCGATCTGTGCTCCCTGTGTGCCGTCGTCTTCGTCTTGGGTATTACTGTCATCCAATGTACCGACGATCTGCCATGGCATCATGGTATTGGATTCATCTACCATGAGAAGAGTCATATTGAGCTTTTCAACCGTGTTGCTGATGCTGTGATTAGGGTTTCCGAATAACTCAGCCATGTCTGAGCAGTATTGTGTGTATTGTTCGTTGGACAAATCATCGCTTTTTGTTTCAGAGTTGTGATCGTTCTCTTCATGTTCAGTGATCAAATCAACTTGTATGGAGGCTGGGACCCTTCGTGGTGCGTGGACCACTCTGTTTCTTGGCGTCAGGCTGCAGCATAATCCTGCACTCATGAGTCGGGATGTCATATATGCTGGGCTGAAGATTCCCCATTCCGAAGAACTCATCGTCGGGGTACAACACCTCTAGTTGTGGTTTGGATTTGGTACTGGGGTAGCCATCTCCCAAGATGATATCTTCGTCTGAGTGGTAGTCTACAAGGACCATATCATCATCTAGGGTGGTGCTAACTGCTTGTTCCAGGGTGTTGTTAAAGTTATTTTCAACAGCTGATGTAAGTTCGGGCATTGTTCTCTCTTTTGAGGCAAGAAAATTGGGTTTTGCAGCTTTGAATTTCTTTTTGTTCATTTTCGTGCTTTTCCCTTTTAAGTGGGCTTGGTCCTGGTCCTCTAACATCATGACACTCACTCGTGACGTCATGCGTAGGACTCAATTGCCCATGCGCACACAGAGCTTCCTGTACTGTACCCTCTTTTCGCAACTGATCATGTGCGGCCTCTTTCTCAAGGTGGCTGCCGCTCAGAACTTCCGTCTTCCTCCGATTCAACTCCGCCTCGTGGTGAGTGTTCGCGCCATTTTTACCGATTTTGTTTTCTAAATTATGATTCTGTGTTTGTAGTATTGATTTTGTTTTTGTTCCTAAGCAAGGCATTTTTGTATAGCAATTTCTAGAGTTAGATACTTATTTTGTGAAAGTTCTTCCCTCAAATTTTCATCAGATAGTCCAGAAATTAATAGATGCATTATCACAGTGTCTCTGAAATCAGCATAATCACAGCCTTGTGGTATTAACTTGAGATTTGTAAAAAAATCAGAGATGGGCCCTCCGTTTCTCTGACAAGAGTTAACTCTTTCCAGCATCTCACTGGACTGACTGTTACAGTGATCAGCAAACTTTTTGAGTACAACGTCTACTTTGGTGTTGTCCTCACCTTCTAAGTAATTAAAACAATTATAGATTTCTCCATACCCTCTTGTTGAGAGTAGTAGGGCTATTTTTGTTGCGTCAGAGGCAGTGCTTAAATCATTAGCTGTGATAAATGTTTGGAACAGCTGTTCAAACATTTTCCAGTTATAACTTAAATTTCCAGCTGCCATGGAGTTCCAACAAGTTCCATCGATTCAGTTAGTCGTCGAGGATCCATTTGCTGCGCAGTCTTCCACAGTCGAATATCTGGTTTAAGCTTTTCTTCTCTTGCTGGTGTCCAGCTAGCTTTCTGAAATCACTCCTGGTATCATATGTTATTCTCTAAGTCTGAATAAAGAGTGCAGACTTCCAGTTAACACAAATACTTTATTCAATGGGTTTATTCTGTTTCCACAGCTTAACTAGATATAATACAGTCAAGAGGTATGACCAGTGAAGCTCAGGAAACTGCCTATGCTCAGCTGTCTCTGTCTGCTGCTGCTCACTAGCCCTGTGCTTCTGAAAGAGGCGGATCCTCCCTTGGGCTGGACCCTCCCTTGGGCTGGACCCTTTATACCCGTCTCTGATGCTGCCCTCTCCTGATGCTGTGGCTGTTACATCTGTCTGTAGTCCCTGGTGTATGTGCAGATGTATGTACAGATCACTACAACCCATTTTAAATCATTTTCTGAGTGGCAGAGCAGAGGCTGCGAAATCCACAGGTGCAAACTTCACCCAGCACTAAACCTCACCAAAGCAAAATTTGATTTAATTCATTTGGTATTTTTTTTCCATTACCTCTTATGGCTGAGACATCAGACACTTCTTGTAACAATAGAGTTAGGAAAACAAGTATACATTTCAATTTGTTTGCTCGCCCACAAAATGGATAAAAGCATTGGTAATTGCAGCAGCAGTTGCTTCCAGTTTAGACATTTTTGTACCTCGACCAACCTGCAAATGCATAAAAAAAATAGACAGGGCAATAAATTGGACAAGGTGCAATAATGAGCACAGAGTTTGCAATACTGAATTAACCCATGCCTATCTGTTGCAATGTAGACAGCACACAAATTCTGCTTTGTTTGCTGATTTAAATTAACTAGGATGCAACAGGACACTAAATACGCTGCTGCACACCTTTACAGGAGCCCAGGTTTGCACAAGGCTAGCAGAACTTACAGGTTGCCTGCTTGATGCTGGCAATGCTTTGGGAAGATGGCCTGACCATCAAGAAGAGTGGGAAGGGTATAGTTAGCTAAGAAGTGTGCTCCAGAATTCCCTGACGCAGCACATGGAAGCTTTGGTGCATGAGGTGGTACAGGAGGAGAGACATAGGAAATAGGAGCAGGAATAGGCCATTTGGTCCTTCGAGCCTGCCCTGCCATTAATTGTGATCATGGCTGATCATCCAACTCAGTAACCTGTTCCTGCTTTTACCCCATATCCTTTAATCCCTTTAGCTCCAAGAGCTATATCTAACTCCTTCTCGAAAACATGCAATGTTTTGGCCTCAACTGCTTTCTGTGGGAGAGAATTCCACAGGCTCACCACTCTTTTTGGATGAAGAAATGTCTCCTCATCTCAGTCTAAAATGGTCTAACCTGTATCCTCAGACTGTGACCCCCTGGTTCTGGGCTCCCTGCCATCAGGAACATCCTGGCTGCATCTACCCTGTCCAGTCTGTTGGAATTTTATAGATTTCTATGAGACCTCCCCTCATTCTTCTAAACTCCAGTGAATATAATTCTAATTCACTAAATCTCTCCTTGTACGTCAGTCCCACCATCCCAGGAATCAGTCTGGTAAACCTTGGCTGCACTCCTATATCAAGAACATTCGTCCTCTGATAAGGAGTCCGAAACTGTCCACAATATTTCAGGTGTGGTCTCACACAAGGCCCTTGCAGCAAGATACCCCTGCTCCTGTACTCAGATTCTCTCGCTATGAAGGCCAACATACCATTTGCCTAATTCGCTACCTGTTGCATGCTTTCTTTCAGCGACTGGTGTGCAAAGACACTCTGGTCTCATTGCACATACCTCTCTCTCAATCTATAGCTATTCAGATAATCTACCCTCCTGTTTTTGCTACCAAAAGTGGATAACCTCACATTTATTTGCATTATACTTCATTTGCCCACTCACTCAACTTGTCCCAATCACACTGAAGCATCTCTGCATCCTCCTCACAGCTCCCCCCCCCCCCCCCCCCCCCCCCAAGCATTGTGTCACCTGCAAATGTGAAGATATTTTGTTCCCTCCTCTAAATCATTAATGGGTATTGTGAATAGTTGGGCGCCCCAGCATTTATCCCTGCGGCACCCAACTAGTCACTGTCTGCCACTTGGTAAAAGACCCGTTTATTCCTACTCTTTTTGTTTCTTGCCTGCCAACCAGTTTTCTATTCATTTCAATACACTACCCCCAATCCCATGCGTTGTAATTCTCTTCTGTAGGACTTAGGAGAAAGCTTTCTGAATGTCCAAATAAACCACACCCATTGGCTCCCCCTCATCATTTCTACTAGTCCCATCCTCGAAGAATTCCAGTAGATTTGTTAAGCATGATTTCCCTTTCATAAATCCATGCTGACTCTATTTCATCCACTGTCTTCCAAGTGCTTTGCTATTAAATCTTTTATAATGGACTCTAGTATTTTCCCCACTACCGACACCAGGCTGACTGGCCTATAATTCCCTGTTTTCTCTCTACCCCACTTTTAAATAGTAGGTTTACATTAGCTACACTCCAATCCATAGAAACCGTTCCAGAGTCTATAGAATCTTGGAAGGTGGTCACCAATACATCCACTATTTCTCGGGCTACTTCCTTAAGTACCCTGGAATGCAGATTATCAGGCCCTGGGGATTTATCAGCCTTCCATCCCATCAATTTCCCCAACACCATTTCTCCACTAATACTGCTTTCTTCATTCCTCTCTCTCACTAAACCCAGTGTATCCCAACATTTCTGGTACATTATTTGTGTCCTGCTTTGTGAAGATAGAACCAAAATATGTATTTAGTTGTTCAGCCATAAATTAACCTCTTTCTGACTGTAAGGGTCTTACATTTGTCTTTATCAATTTTTTTCTCTTCACATACCTATAGAAGCTTTTACAGTCAGTTTTTTTTAATGTTCCTTGCAAGCTTACTCTTGTACTCTATTTTCTTCTTCTTAATCAATCCCTTTGTCCTCCTTTGCTGAATTCTAACCTGCTTCCAATCCTCAGGTCCGCTGGTTCTTCTGGCCAGTCCGTATACCTCTTCCTTCAATCTAACACAATTGTTAATTGTAAGCCATGGCTTGGCCACCTTTCCTATTGTACTTTTATGCCAGACAGAATGAACAATTGTTGCAGTTCACCCTTGCACTCTTTGAATATTTGCCATTGCCTATCCATTGAGATAGGCCTATCCATTGTCCTTCCTTTTAAGTAACGTTTCCCAATCCATCATAGATAACTTGTGCCTCATAGCTCGTAGTTTCTTTTATATAGATTCAGGACCCTAATCTCAAAATCAACTAGGTCACTCTCCATATTGATGAAAAATTCTGTCACAATATGATTGCTTAACCCCAAGGACCTCTCACAACTAGATTGCCAATTCCTTTCTGATTACGCAATGCCCAGTCTAGGATGGCCTGTTCTCTAGTTCCTCAGCATAATGGCGCAGAAAACCATCCTTTACGCGCTCCTGGAATTCCTCTTCTACGATATTGAAAAAAATATATATTTTATTCCAAACAATGCAAAAAAATTCACAAATCTATAAAAAACACTCAAGCATGTTACAAATGGTTTGTCATTTTTGGTTTACCGTGAGGGGCCTCACGGTAGCATGGTGGTTAGCATCAATGCTTCACAGCTCCAGGGTCCCAGGTTCGATTCCCGGCTGGGTCACTGTCTGTGTGGAGTCTGCACGTCCTCCCCGTGTGTGCGTGGGTTTCCTCCGGGTGCTCCGGTTTCCTCCCACAGTCCAAAGATGTGCAGGTTAGGTGGATTGGCCATGCTAAATTGCCCGTAGTGTAAGGTTAATGGGGGGATTGTTGGGTTACGGGTATACGGGTTACGTGGGTTTAAGTAGGGTGATCATTGCTCGGTACAACATCGAGGGCCGAAGGGCCTGTTCTGTGCTGTACTGTTCTATGTTCTATGTTCTATCATAACCCCAGAGCCCCAATCTCTCTCCCCCACTCCCGCTAATTGATGGCCACAAACGGATCTTTAAAGAAAGTGATGAACGACTTCACCTTGTCTTTTCCAGTCGCAGAAAGTCTGCCAAGTCCCTCAATCATGCCAGGGCTCTAGGTGGCACCGCCTACCTCCATCTGTGGGCAGCACGGTGTAGCCACCTAAGATGGACACTGGGCTACCAAAATGGAGAACTGCTAAGGCTGTAGGGAGAAAACAGTTTTAGCCAGGACAAGCAGTTTGCAAAAGGCTAATTAGCATTCTGCACGTATCGAAACCAGTTTATGGCCAGGTGCAAGATCTCAACCAAAGGTGTAAATAGCAAAACGCTTTGCATAGTAATGAGGCGATCCAGATCTGGGCCCACACAATAGAAACATTTGAGTTTGAATGGATACTTTGAGTGGACGCCCAGACGAAACGGCACCAGAAGTATCCATCACAAAAGACCCTAGAGACCGCCCCACCCATCGAGAAGAGACCCTCAGATTGGGGGATTTGTAAGATATCGATTGGGAAATGACCCAATCGATACATGGCAGGTAGAGGCCCGCCCCGAAGAGGCACGGACATTGGGGGACCTATAAAGGTAGACCCCGCACATGGTTCTGTCTGTTTTGTGCTCCGGCTTGGACTGCTGTTCTGACTCCGACTCCAGCCTCCAGATCCTGTCTTTCATCACCGGCCGTTGAGCACCAGCCATCGTTCAGTAAGTGCCAAACGACGCTCGCTACGTGACCCCGGCATTACCTATACTCTAGCCGACTATTAGAGAACAGAAGGTGCAGTCCGGAAAGGAACAAAGGCCTTGTCCCCTGACCTTGCTGGTTCCTACTTAGATAAGTATTTAGTCGTTTAAATAGTAGAAATAAGTATTAGCCTTTAGCGTATGCATGCGTATTTATTATATTTGTTTAATAAATATCAATCGTTTGAAGTTACTAATCGGTGTATAGTTTTATTACTTTGAACCTGACCTTGAAATACTTGTGAGGTGTCTAAATACGGCACCTGGCGACTCCGAGCTGAAAATACATACACAGAGCTGTAGTAGTGTTAAGCACACGGCCTTTAAACGGAGGCGTGTTAATACACTCCAATAAACGCGTAATACACTCAAGTAAAACGTGCAACAACGGTAGCACAGTGGTTAGCACAGTTGCTTCACAGCTTCAGGGTCCCAGGTTTGATTCCCAGCTTGGGTCACTATCTGTGTAAAGTCTGTACGTTCTCCGTGTCTGCATAGGTTTCCTCCCACAACCGGGTGCTCCGGTTTCCTCCCACAATTCAAAGATGTGCAGATTAGGTGGACTGTCCATGCTAAATTGCCGTTAGTGTCCAAAAAGGTTGGATTGGGTTACGGGGATAATAGGGATAGGGTGGAAGCTTGGGACTTAAATGTGCGCTCATTCCGGGGGCCGGTGCAGACTCGATGGGCCGAGTGGCCTCCTTCTGCACTGTAAATTCTGTGATTCTATCCAAGCAGGACTCGTCATCAGGCAATCAGAGAGACGAAGGCCAAGGCCTAGCCCTCTTCCCCTCTGGCATGTCCGACACCCCGAAGATCTCTAACAGTGGGCATGGTTCTAACCACACCCCTACTATCACCAACATGGGGCTGGATTCTCTGCACCCCGACACCGAAATCGCGGATGGCGCCGGGACGGAGAATCCATTTCAGCGCACAAAAATGGGACTGCGCTGGTTCATGATTTTCCGGGCCCCAGAAAGCGGCATGCCCGGTCAGTATGCCACGCCGCATCTCACCTACACTACCTGTGGCCACTGCTGGAGGCCCACCCCGCCATTCTCTGCGCCCGACTGGCCGAAGTCCCGACAACATGGATCTAATATGGTCCTGCCGGTCGGGATACTAGCATTATGGCTGCAGACTCGGTCCACGGCCACCCAGTCACGGGCCGGCCGATCGGAGGGCAGGGTGCGGCCTTATGTGCGGCCGGGCAATGTTTGGGCGGGTGGTTAAGGTTGGGCAGCGGGGTGTCTATTTTTAATGTCCAGCTTTGCGATCTGAGTCCGCCATGGAGCATTGCGCAGCCGCTGGAGGCCGCTGCCGTGCGCATGCGCGGTCTCCAACCTGGACGTGCGGAGGGCCCGTATCTGCAGCAGTAGCTGCTCACTTTACGCAGGGTCCCTGCTAGCCCCCTGCAGGGCTTGGAATATGTGTCCCTTTCACGCCAATTTTTCTGCCGTGTAAGTCCACAGTTTTTCCAAAAACAGAGAATCCAGCCCATGGTCTCAAACAACGAGACCCAGATCTCGACCAGTTTTCGGCAGGATCAGACATATGTGAGTGGTTCTCCGGCCTCCTGAAACACTGCTCACACCTATTCTCCTCATCAGGGAGGAACCTACTCATGCGCTCTAGTTATGTGTGCCCAATGACTACCTAAAATTATATCAAGCTCAGCCTGGTGCAAGAGGAGGTAGAATTTACCCTGTACAAAATCTCACTCTAGACCACTCCCTCCAGCCCCAAGCCCATTTCCTCTTCTCACTTTTCCTTTGTCTCTTCTAACAGACTCCTCTATGGTACTGTTACTCATTTGATTTGCCCGATCTCTTTGCAAATAACAGTCACCCATAATTACAGATGTTCCTTTATTGCAAGCATCTCTAATTTCCTGTTTAATGCCCTCTCCAACATCACTACAGTTTTGGGGGTCTATATGCAACCTCCACTAAAGTCTTTTGAGAGAGATCCTTCACCTAGAAGGGGGCAGGAAACCTTCCAGATACTGAGAAGACAGTGGGAGCAGATAGCCATCACTGTCAATGCAAGCAGTCTAGCCCGGAGGACTGGAATGCAATACTGAAAGAAGACCATATTTGTGCTCATGGTCGATGAATCCATCTTCAAATGTAATATCCTTACAACAGCACCACTAGCCCCACACTTTACTCTATTCATCACCCCTCACTTCACTCACTGTTGCTCGTTCTGGGTGAGTGTGCTTTACACTCAATTTGGCTCTGTTTTATTCCTTAGCTCTTGAGTCACCAGGTATCGTTATGATACCGCCACAAGATTCAAGTTCAAGTTCAGACCAATAACTCAATACACCAGTTAGTAAGTTCAAACAAGACACGTATATTATAATAGTTATCTACTACTTATGCATAGAAAACGAAAAGACTAGGCTATTCCTACCACTAACAGGCCAATACTTATCTGGAATAAGGGACCTGCTGGATCAGGGAACAGTGGCCTCTTGCTTTGTCCTGGATCCGCAGGCTTCCAGTTGGTGTGGACTAAAGGGGTCAGGAGTGTCTACTTTCGTAGCGTGCATTGTATGACACTTACTTGATGGCGGCTGCTGACCAGGCCTCTCCTTCTCAAGGTTCTTCTACTGCAAAGGTGTTCTGCTGGGAGGGCCGGCTGGTCAAGAAGAAAGAATCAGTCCTGGGACCTGACTTTTATAGGTCCCAGGGGCTTTGCATCCTTCTGGGCGGACCCTCTCTAAACCTACAATCGATTGAGTCTCTTCCCAATCGATTGATTTGAATTTCCCAATAACGGGGCCGTTCCTCGATCACCGGGCGGTTCCTTACACCTTATTGGTGTCCTTTGTCTTGGACTCCACTGGCGCCGGAATGTCTGACCTTCCATAGCATGTTTCAATTGCAATTAACTGTTGTGTCCATTGTGTCTGGGAATCACCGTGAATCACCCACTTAATATGCGCAGCTCGTTAGTTACAATTCTGTCGGGTTTCTGTAGCAGCTAGAATACAGGGGATTCTGCAAACTGCTTGTTTCTTTGCCAATGTTCATTTTTCCCTGTAACCTTTTGCGTTCTTCCATTTTGTGTGAGGAAGTGGCCAACCCAGGTGGCTACATCACCTATTAACATCCATGAGAACACTTGTGGACCCAACTATGATGAAGTGTCTGAAGGCTAGTGGCTCAGCTTCCATTGCAGCACCCAATGAACCATGAACATGCTCCGTCTGCTTCTCTCTGGTCATAGAATATGTCATGAACATCCCCTGGTATGATGAGCTTTGGTCAGCACCCTCATGCAACAGTGATTGGCGAACTGGAAGAGGTTATAGATTTTACAGTCCAAAGATGTGCAGATTAGGTCGACTGGCCATGCTAAATTGCCCCTTAGTGTGCAAAAGGCTAGGTTGGGTTATTGGGCTACGGGGATAGGGTGGAAGTCTGCGCTTAAGAATGGTGTCCTTTCCAAGGGCCGGTGCAGACTTAGTGGGCCCAATGGCCTCCTTAAGCACACTAAATTCTATAATGTGAAATTGGGAGGATCCCAATGCAAGACACTCATGGCTACAGTCAGCTTCACAGCCACTGGCAGCACCCACTATTTCTCCGTCCGAAGCAGATCTGCCTAAAAGAGGTGGCAGATTTTCATGAGCGCCTCTTTTGTAAATCAGAATTGATGCACACAATGCTTGATTTAGGCTGAGGGAGGAGAAGTGCTTCTGTTCAGACTCTGGACAGAAAATAGCCCCTTGGTAGCCCGGCTTCCCCTTCTCCTACTCCCTCCACGAGCAGCATGGCCACTTCTGTACTGCCTCTGCTCCCTCTCCCTGTCATGCTTCAGATCAAAGGGGATGATAATCATAGTTCCCTTGATAGGGACTAAGTGGTCTGGCCAGAATCCTTGAAGTCCAAAACCATGACTTCTTCCACCCACAGCACCACTCCTTGTAAACTTCTCCAACTTTAAATAACTGTAAACAACCAAGCATTTCTTCAAACCCAAAGTGTGAAACCTTGTCCCCTTTAAAAGTAATCAGGGATAGGGACCATTTCCTGTCCAACTGAGAGGCCAACTCCCATGCCCTCCATCTACTTCAGGATGGTGGGTGAGTCCCTGTGGCTCATGAACCAGTCAGATTCCTGATCAGCCTTGGAAGGATAGCAGCCTCCCACCAGAGGGAAGTCCTCCATACCACCAATGGTGCTCTGGTGGGTGAGAGCTACCGGCAAGCTGCCAGTTTGGCTCCAAGTGGAGGACCCACCCCAGGTGGTGTCCCCAGTCAACCCACAAATGTTCTGTTAATTATTCAAATTGGCTATCCATTGGTTTCGCTTATCATGATCGGCCTGCTCTACATTCTTCCAACACCTGCTCCTAACACCTCACTGCTGATGTCCCCTGCCGCGAATCATGCTGGAGGAGTGTGCTTGCAGCACGGATGCCATTTCAGAAACAAAATGTACCAGCCTCCCGTACCAGCCTCCCCGGACAGGCGCCGGAATGTGGCGACTAGGGACTTTTCACAGTAACTTCATTGAAGCCTACTCGTGACAATAAGCGATTTTCAAATGGTGTCCACAGCACTATGGAAATGAATTTTGGGACCAATATGTATAAATTCTTATGAATTGAAACTAGATTGTAATGGAATCTGCCACACATAACAAGACATACATCTGTTAAAGTGAGTGTTGTTTGTTGCTTAGCTACATTTAGCATATATTGACCATGATGGACGAGTTGTGACATTTCTTTTGCTTCAGCATCATTTTTGTGCCCTTATTAAATTGTTTGCATTATATGGTCGGAACATCCCATCTCACTGAAGACAAGACTCTCAGTCTTAATTATGATCAAGGAGCCCACAGAGCTAAAATCAGTTGCTGCTGAGAGGCTACGTGCAGCTTTTGTCAAGAGCAAAAATATTTCAGCACAAAAGCATCTTTAACTAATCTAAAGGCTGCTATCTCATTTGATATATCTGTTGGTACTTTCAACCTTTTCAAAGGTCTCACTGTTAAAGATTGTGCCTTCTTCATTGTAGATGTACCTGCAGATGGTCTGGGCGATTTAAATGATAAAGCTGTAACTTTAATCAGTAAACATTTATTATGACCCCTTCAATCTCATGTCACAGAGAGTGACAGTTCATCAGATAAAAATGATCAACAGCACCTGCCACCATTGAATAAAATGTATCTGTGACAGCCAGATAGACTGCCGCTGAGGTTTGCAGCTTCAGATCACTTTATATTTGAGTTTGGTTCATATTTTCTGCCTCCCTTATTGTGTTAATGCACATTTATTTTGGAATGGGATCAGAAAAATACAGTAGAAACTGATTGTGCCGCGAGAATTTGTAAAGTAGACTGAAAGGTAAGAGTGAAAGAGCCGTCCATTGCTACAGCTTGATTACATTTTGCCAGATCGGCAATAGTGTGAGATGTTCACATGTTTCAATCTCATTTACAAAACTTGGCAGTACACGTATGAAAAGTAACTGAGCATCTTGTTTTATTGTGGCCAGCTTGTGATGACGCTATGTTTAAAGGCATTTATTACTCCTCTTAGAAACTCCTGTTGAAGTACAAAAAAGTATGGTTTGTTAGATTTTAACAAATTGTAAGACTCTACTGAATGCCTCATAAATGTGTTTCTCCTTTAACTTGGCAGGTGATTATTGGTAACAGTGATTGTTGGCACCATACCTCAACGTAGAACCACAGAATTGTTCTGGCACAAAAGGAGGCAATTTAGCCCATTTTGCCCCCACTGGCTCTCCCAATGAGCATGATGACTTGGTGCCATTCCCCTGCTTTTTCCCAGTGTTGCTTCAAATTTTCTATTTAAAAAAAATATTTTATTCAGACATTTTCATAAACAAACCAAAGCAGAAGTAAAATTACAACATTATAAATAATCAATGCCCACTTTCCGCGCCCCCCTCCCCAATCATGCCCCCTCCTTCCGCCCTGCCTTCCCCATTTTTACCCCCTTACCCCCCCTCCTCCCCTTTTGCTGGCACCTCAATCCTCCTTGGTCAATTAACTGTTTCTACCTTTGAGCAAACCCATCAACTGCCCCCCTTACGAAAATGAAATGAAATGAAAATCGCTTATTGTCACAAGTAGGTTTCAAATGAAGTTACTGTGAAAAGCCCCTAGTCGACACATTCCGGCGCCTGTTCGGGGAGGCTGGTACGGGAATTGAACCGTGCTGCTAGCCTGCCTTGGTCTAAGTCCTCCTTCATCAGCTCCACTAACCAAGTCAAATTTATCTTGTGCAGCTACGACCAACCCCACATCACCTGATTGCCCAGGTATCCAAAACCCGTTCCCATGACCTCAAACGGCATATCCCCTAACCCCCCTCTCCTACCCTCTGGTCTCAACTGGGAACACCTCGCTCTTTCCCATGTTCAACTTGTACTCGAGAACCAGACAAAGTCCTCAAATCCCTATATGGGCGGCATGGTAGCACAGTGGTTAGCACTGTTGCTTTACTGCACCAGGGTCCCAAATTCGATTCTCGGCTTGGGTCATTGTGCGGAGTCTGCACGTTCTCCCTGTGTCTGCGTGGGTTTCCTCGGGGTGTTCCAGTTTCCTCCCACAAGTCCTGAAAGACGCGCTGTTAGATAATTTGGACATTCTGAATTCTCCCTCTGTGTACCCAAACAGGCGCCGGAATGTGGCAACTAGGGGCTTTTCACACTAACTTAATTGCAGTGTTAATGTAAGCTTACTTGTGACAATAAAGATTATTATTATTATTACTATTATAATTATTAGTGAGTCCAAAATATATAACAAGTCCTCTGCGTAGAGCAAAAACCAATGCTCGATGTCCTGCCACACCCCCGCACAATTCGTTTCCAATCCCTCGACGCTCTAAGCGCCATTGACAATGGCTCTATAGCTAAGACAAAAAGCAACTGGGAAAGCAGGCACCCCTGCCTCGTACCGCGATGTAGCCCGAAATATCCCGAGCTCACTTGCGACTGGTGCCTTGTACAGTAACCGGACCCAATCCACAAACCCCTGTCTGTACCCGAACCACCCCAGCACCTCCCACAGATATTCCCACTCCACCCGGTTGAAAGCCTTCTCCATCACCATTACCACCTCCACTTCCTGCCCCTCCAGAGGCATCATAATCACATTAAGCAGCCTCTTCACATTTGACGACAACTGTCTCCCTTTCACGAACCCCATTTGGTCTTCGCCTATTACCCCCAGAATGCAGTCCTCAATTCACAAAGCTAACACCTTTGGCAACAACGTGGCGTCCACATTAACAGCGATATCTGACGGTGCGACCCACACTGCTCCGGATCCTTGTCTTTTTTCAATACCAGGGAGTTGGATGCCTGCGATACCCTTTTTTGGGCCAGCCTCCGGCCCGTGTCATGCGACCCACCCGGCCCACCCTCTGACGTCCACCGTCATCACTCCTTTTCCAACTGCGCCACAGCAACCACATCCTTGTCAACAACGCCATCCCCCTCCCCTGTGCCTAATCTCATACCTGCATAGCTTATGGAGTGTCTGTGGTGCATTTTTCCATTGGATAATTTGAGTCCTCAAGTTATTCTGGCGACTCTGCACAATAATAAATAACTGCTAATAACAGGATTTTGCTAATATTTCCAGTCTGTTTGTGCTTTGTTTGCTATGATCAGAGCCTGCATGGAATCACAGTATTTTATTTCACTGTTTGATATCCATTATGTCTGGCATTAAAATGAACCGTGATGATCGTGAAGGAGAAACTTATTCCCCACTATTTGCTGCTCAACAGTTGATCCAGAGCGCCTGGAGCACTGGACACACTGCATAATCACAGCAGCAGCTCATATCATTGTGCTTATATGGTGGTATATCACTTGCAAATGGTCATTAATATGACTTGGCCAGCAGTACCATGTTATTCTGTTTCTTCAGCAGCTCACAGGCATCAGTCATGATGCCTTAAATATCTAATCTGAGATGATGTATCAGTTTCTGTATGTTACTGGCTTATAAAAAGTTGAGTATAAGGTTGGCCCTACACAGGGAAAACTTCAGAATAGCCTTGCACTGATATCTTCCATATAACCGTCTCTTAATATTATGTTACAACTCATTTAATCTGGAGGAGCGAGGATGAATGGCCACCTTTACTACTGTAGTTTGGTGTAGCTGTGTTTTCCTGGTCCTTCTTTGCCTTTCTCATTAAATTAAGATTGCAAAGCCTCCAGTGAGGATCCTGGGGCGGGATTCTGCGGGAATCGATGGGGCGGGCAACTCTGGCGTCGAGGAGTGACGTGAACCACTCCGTTGTTGGGCCGCCCCAAAGGTGCGGACTCCTCCGCAGCTTCAGGGGTTAGGCCGGCACCGGGGTGGTTTGCACCGCGCTGGCCGGTGGGGAAGGGGCTTGGCACCACGCCAACTGGCGCCGAAGGGCCTCCGCTGAGTTGGCGCAAGCGCGGGAGCGCCAGCGTGTGCTGGTGTCATCCCAGTGCATGCGCAGGGGGCGTTTCTCTGTGTCGGCCCTGGCGGAGGACCACAGCGGCCGACACGGAAGAATAGAGTGCCCCCATGGCACAGGCCGGCCTGCGGATCGGTGGGCCTCGATCGCGGGCCAGGCCACCCTGGGGGCACCTCCCGGGACCAGACCCCCCCCCCCCCCGAGGACCCCGGAGGCCGCCCATGCAGCCAGGTCCCGCCGGTAAGTAGCTACTCTAATTTACGCCGGCGGGACCGGCCGAAAACAGGCGGGCACTTGGCCCATCTCGGGCTGGTGAATCACCGGGGGTGGGGGCGCTGCTGGGGGGGGGGGGGGCTGCTGCTAGCGGCCACCGACCAGCGTTGTACAATTCCCTTCCCTCCAAATCCCTGGCACCGGAGAATTACCGCCAGCGGGGGCGGGATTCACCCCCCCCCCCCCCCCCCCCCCCCCCCATCCCCCGGGCGATTCAACGACCCGGCGGGGGATTGGAGAATCCTGCCCCTGGAGTCCCTGGGAATTAAAGGTTAATCATCTGGACACTGCAGCAAACAACTACAAGAAAAATCATAGTGGCATTAAAATGGGCAGCTTCTTTTAACTCTTTGTTAGCAGTTTTAAATATATTGGAGATGGGGATAGAGGCACTTGTCTGAGGACACAACTGATGATGGTGTTTGGGAGCCGGAAGTTATGTGATGAATCCTTCTGGAATGCATCCAATCAGAGTTGGCAACCTTACATTGAACATGTGAAAGAGCACTCTAACGCAAAATGTAAATGCTGAATGCAGGCATCACGAGAATGCACCTTGTGCTGCCATATCTAATGCATTAACAGCACTGCACAAAAATGATCTTTATCAAGAACAATAATATGGACGTTCCTAGCAATAATTAAATCTTCTTTTGCAATGCCACAATTAAGTACCTGCAAATGCAATGCCACAATTATGCATCTACAAATACTATCAGATTCTACACAGGCATCAGAAGAAGGTTGATTGAATAGGTGGTGTCAACACCATGCTGATTGTCCTTCAATTTATTGTGATCTATGTTATAAAACTGTACTCTTCGCAAGATGCTGATCATGATCCCTTCTATAACTGCGTGTTGAAGCAGTCCATTGATTCCTCACACAAGGGCGGCACAGTAGCATAGTGATTAGCACTGCTGTCTCAAAGCTCCAGAGACCCAGGTTCGAGTCTGACCTCAGGTTGCTGACTGTGTGGAGTTTGCACGTTCTTCCCGTGTCTGCGTGGGTTTCCTCTGGGTGCGCCTGTTTCCTACCACAGTCCAAAGATGTGCAGGTTAGATGGATTGGCCACGCTAAATTGTCCTTAGTTGGGGTTATGGGGATAGTGGGGAATTGGGTCTGGTAGGAGCAGACTCGATGGGCTGAATGGCCTCCTCCTACACTGTAGGGATTCTATGATTCCATGTCAACTATTTTTCAGTGAATAATAAACTTTTAAAGAAATAATGTGGAAATAATACTGGTAATCCTGATAATACATTTTGATTGATCCTTATTAACGTGTTCAACAAGGAATAGCTAAGCTCTTTTCAAAAAATATTCCAATGCCTGACTGAGCAGAAATAGTAATCCAAGCTTTTAAATGTGATTGACTTAATAAGCACAGGGGTAGGTGCCAAATTGTCTGGCTTACAGTGCAGATATTTTCGTTAGAAGTGATAGAATTCTAAGTATTAAATTTCACTTGGGTATGCAATAATGGTGTAATTACAACAAAGATTATCACTATACATAACAGTTGTATTTGTGAGAGGAAATAATGCGAAATGAAGTGACCATGAACTTATCAAACAGACTTTGGTCCACAGTTTACAAATAAATAATTTTCAAGTAAGAATAATGGGACTGCCATTCCTGAGTGAATCTTAGTGAAAAGGTAGATAGGACTGAAGGGTTAATGGATTTCAGATAAAGCATCAAACGAGGCTTGTGTTTCCTGCTAGTTTTTATAAAAAGTATTTTTGCTCAAGTTTTTAACATTTTAACATTTACAAACATTACAACACAAAATAAAATAAACCCAATACAAAATAAACTCCAAACGGTTGATGGTAACTAGCTCCCCGAAATGCAGAATAAACAAACCGCATCTCTTCTGGAAGCCCTCATTTGTCCCTCTTAGAGTAAACTTCACCTTCTCTAAATGCATGAACTCCATTAGATCCCCAGCCAAGCTGAGGCACAGGGTGGAGAAGCTGACCTCCACCAGAACAGAACCCGCCTACGAGCGATCAGCGAGGCGAAGGCGGAAACTTCTGCCTCCACATCTGCCTCCGCTCTCACCTGAAACTCCACCGGTCTTGGCACAGTGGCTAGCCCAGATACCACAGCGCTGAGGACCCAGGTTCGAAACGCGGCCCTGGGTCACTGTCCGTGTCAAGTTTGCACATTCTCCCTGTGACTGCGTGGGTTTCACCCCTAATGTGTTGGATAAGCTGGGTCTGCGAGGACTGCGTTTACTGTAGCGGTGAGAGAGAGATGCTTCCAAAACTTGAAGAAATGCAACTCGATTTTTTGATCTCTTAACTATCATACATGCTTTAACTGTGGGTTGACACTATGCTGACTTGACTGGAGACCTGAGGCTAACCTGACCAGACTATCTTACTACCACATGGTGTTTGTACTAGCTGCTGCTCACAAGCTCTGACTGTCTCAGAGGCTGGATCCCGAGAGAGCGGGAAAACTAGTGCCCTCTGGCTTTAAAGTGTCCTGTCTGGTGATTGACTGCTGTGTTCTGTGTGTTCATTGGTCATCCTGTGTGTCAATCACTGCCTGTCTGCACACCATCATATACCTGGATGTATATTATGACAACCCCCACAACCCAAAAAGAGTGCAGGTTAGGTGGATTGCTGACGCTAAATTGCCCCTTAATTGGGTAAAGAAAAGAATTGCGTACTCTAAATATATATATTTTTAAAAACTCCAGCCCGCCCACCCCCCGGCTGCGCTCCAGCGTCCCCTTTTTAACTCGCGGGGTCTTACCTGCCCATGCAAAGCCAGGGATCACCTTGTTGACCTGTTTAAAAAAGGATCGTGGAATAAAGATTGGGGGGCGGGTTTCTCCGACCCCCCCCCTCCAAAATCGGGTTGGAGAATCGCCGGTGGGGGGGGGGGGGGGGGGGGGCGGCATGAATCCCACCCCCGCTGACTGCTGAATTCTCCGGCACCGGAGATTTGGCGGGGGAGGGGCCGAGTGGCCGCCTGTTTCTTGCCGGTCCTGCCGGCGTAAATTAGAGTAGGTCCTTACCGGCGGGACCTGGCGCACGGGCGGCCTCCGGGGTTCGCGGGGGGATATGGCCCCGGGAGTTGTCCCCATGGTGGCCTGGCCCGCAATCGGGGCCCACTGATCCATGGGTGGGCCTGTGCCGTGGGGGCACTCTATTACTCCGCGTGGGCTGGTGTGGTCCTCCACCATGGCCGACTCGGAGATGATCCCCTGCGTGGTGCCAAGCCCCTTCCCCGCCGGCTGGCACAAACCACTCCAGGGCCAGCCTAGCCCCTGAAGGTGCGGAGGATTCCGCACCTTTGGGGCGGCCCGACACCGGAGTGTTTCACGCCACACCTTGGCACCGGGACCCCTCCGCCCCGCCGGATGGGGGAAAATCCCGCCCGGGGAGACACTGAAACACAAACTGGAATCTCAGGAGGATCATCATTTTCACTGTCTGTACCCTCCCAGCTAGTAACAGCGGGAGCCTGTCCCGCCTTCGAAAATCCTCCTTCATTTGGTCTGCTAGTCAGGCCAGATTTAGCTTGTGCAGCCGTTCCCGCGCCTCCTGGATGTCTAAGTACCGGAAGCTCCCCCCCCATCCCGGACCAGCCCCTTGAGGCTCTCAACGCAAATGCCAGGGGCTCTATGGTCAGTGCGAACAACAGCGGGGAGAGGGGGCATCCTAAAATAGCCCGATGTCAGCCTGTTGGTCCGAACACTTGCCACGGGTGCCTGATACAGGAGCCTAATCCAGTCAATGAAGCCACGTCGAAATCCAAACTACCCCAGTACCTCCCACAGATAATCCCATTCCACCCGATCAAATGCCTTCTCTGCGTCCATTGCGACCACTACCTCTATGTCCCTACCCTCTAGGGGCATCATAATTACATTCAGCAGCCTTCTTACGTTGGCCGCCAACTGCCTCCCCTTAACAAATCCCGTCTGGTCCTCCCCAATCACATCCAGAACGCAGTCTTCAATCCGTGAGGGTAAGATCTTAGCCAACGGTTTGGCTTCTACATTTAGTTGGGAGATCGGTCTGTAGGATCCGCATAGCTCCGGGTCATTATCCCGCTTCAGGATCAGTGAGATCGTGGCCTGTGACATCGTTGGGGGAAGCCCCCTCGCTCCCTTGCCTCATTAAATGTCCTCATCAGCACTGACCCCAGTATCCCAGAGAATGTTTTGTAAAAATCCACTGGATATCTGTCCGGTCCCGGGGTTTTTCCCGACTGCATGGCTTTCAGCCCTTCTGCTATCTCTTCCAACCCGATGAGGGCCCCGAGCCCTTCTACCTCCGGGAACCTCAGCCTCCCTAACAATTGACTCATCCCCTCTGGCCCAGGTATGGGTTCTGACTCATACAGCCTGCTGTGGAATTCCTTAAACGCCTTATTGACCCCAGCTGAATCTCCGATCAGGTTCCCATCCCTATCCCTTACTTTCCCAATCTCCCTGGCTGCCTCCCGCTTTCTAAGCTGCTGCGCAAGCATTCTACTGGCCTTCTCTCCATATTCATAAATTGCCCCACCGCCCCCCCCCCTTCCTCAGCTTGTCCACCGCCTTCCCTGTATTTAACAAGCCAAACTCTGCCTGTAGCCTCCGTCGTTCCCTTAGAAGCCCTGCCTCTGGGGCCCCCGCATACCTCCTGTTGACCTGTAGTATTTCCTTTATCAGTCGGTCCGTCCCTGCTCTGTCTACCTTCTGCCTATGGGCCCGTATCGAGATCAGCTCCCCTCTAACCACTGCCTTCAGCGCCTCCCAGACCACTGCAGCCAAAACTTCCTCCGTGTCGTTGACTTTCAGATAGTTCTGGGTACATTTCCTCAGCTGCCACACACCACCTCATCCACTAAAAGTCCCACATCCAGCCTCCAGTGCGGGCGTTGGCCACCCTCCTTGCTCACCTGTAGGTCAACCCAGTGCGGGGCATGATCTGAGATAGTGATCGCTGAATACTCAGTGTCCACTACCCCCATCAGTAAAGCCCGACTCTGGACAAAAAAGTAAATCCGGAGTACACTTAATGCATGTGTGAGTAGAAGGAAAACTCCTTCACTCTCGGCTGCCCAAATCTCCATGGGTCTCTCCCCCCCCCCCCCCCCCCCCCCCCCCCACCCCAAACCTGCTCCATTATCCCCTTTAGCTCCTTTACCATTGTTGGCTCTATGCCTGTCCTTGAGCTCGACCGGTCTAGCCCTGGGTTAATGACTGTGTAGAAGCCCCCCGCCCCTCCCAATTTGGCACATTCACCAGCACTATCGGCAGCCCCTCCAGCTTCCCGCTGACCATGATGTACCGGCCCCCCACATCCGCAACTATTCTTCCTGCCTCGAATTACACTCGCTTACTGATCAGGATCGCGACCCCTCTAGTCTTGGAGTCCAGCCCCGAGTGGAAAACCTGCCTGACCCATCCCTTCCTTAATCTGACCTGGTCAGTTACTCTAAGGGGAGTCTCCTGCAACATTGCCACATCCGCCTTCAGTCCCCTCAAATGCGAACACGCGTGCCCTCTTAACCAGCCCATTTAGCCCTCTTACGTTCCATGTGATCAGCCTGGTTGGGGGGCTTCTCACCCCACCGCCCTCCGCAGATTAACCATCATCTTTCTCGGGCCAGTCTCCAGCCCGCACCCCATGCATCCACAGGCCCGCTCCCAGGCAGCCTCTGTCCCCGACCTCCCTATTGTCCCACAGCAAAAGTCCCTCCCCGTCATCAGAACATTTTCTCTCCCCCCTCCCCCCGCCAGTAACAGCACTATACAACAGCCCCCTTCGAAGAGCATAACATCTGCTCACCCCTCACTGCGCTTCCGTGAGCTAGCCCGCCCAGCTAGCTTGGTGGCCCCCACGCATGGCCCCAGACATTCTCCCACCTATTGTTCCCCCCCCCCACCACCACTTGGGACACACGTATGCAAACAAAAACAATCCCAACCCAATTGCCCAAAAGAAACACAAAGAAAATCAAAAAGAAGATCCAACATGTAACATTCACACATCCATCCCCCATCAGTGCAAATGTAAACTTTAACTCGCACAGCTCACCCGCAGGCCCCAAATCAATACAGAAGGCATTACAGATAACGTCCAAAAACAAAAACTTTTAAAAACATGAACACTGCAGCAAAGTTCAGTCCAAACACCTCAGTCCGCTACCAGTCAATTCCTTCTAGTGAAGTCCATCACTTCCTCGGGTGACTCGAAGTAAAAATGTTGCTCTTCATGAGTGACCCAAAGTTGGGCCAGATACAGCAGTCTGCCAGCGGGACCTGTTCTCTAGGTCCTCCACCTTCTCCTGGAGCCTTTTCTGTTGGTCTCTCCACATCCCCACCTCCAACTCCACTGCAGCTTGGTGCTCCTCCTGCTCAGTCAGTACCTTCTCCACTTTCTGGATCGCCCGGTCTTGAGCATCTAGTCTGTGTTCCAGTCGCGCATTCGATTCCTTAATCGGGACCAAGCATTCCTGTTTCTGCTTGGCGAAGCCCTCCCGTATGAACTGTATCAGCTGCTCCGTCGACCGCTTGGTCGTCGAGCCAGAACTCCGGTCGTCCGCCATGCTTTCTCCCGCTCAGCCTCAGCCTAATCCTTCTCCATTCGCCTATTTCTTCCTTTGCGAGCACTCCTGGGTCCGCCTCTCCATGCACTGATGTAGGATTCCTCGTCACAGTTGCATCCAACATCAATTCTCCAAATTAGATCTGACAAAAAATCGGGGAAAAGGGTCCAAAGTTCCGACCTGAGCGGGAGCCACCAAATGTGCGGCAGGGTAGCATGGTGGTTAGCATAAATGCTTCACAGCTCCAGGGTCCCAGGTTCGATTCCCGGCTGGGTCACTGTCTGTGTGGAGTCTGCACGTCCTCCCCCTGTGTGCGTGGGTTTCCTCCGGGTGCTCCGGTTTCCTCCCACAGTCCAAAGATGTGCGGGTTAGGTAGATTGGCCATGCTAAATTGCCCGTAGTGTCCTAATAAAAGTAAGGTTGGGGGGGGGGGGGGGGGTTGTTGGGTTACGGGTATAGGGTGGATACGTGGGTTTGAGTAGGGTGATCATGGCTCGGCACAACATTGAGGGCCGAAGGGCCTGTTCTGTGCTGTACTGTTCTATGTTCTATGTTCTCCTTTATAGCCGCCACCGGCAGACTCTTTGTTGATTTTAATTGTGCCCATTTATGGGTCATTGAAGAGCATCTTAAAATTAAGCTTTTTTTTGGGCTCAGGGACACCGTGTAAAAGCTTCTAAATAATAAAAATAATTTAATTTACTAAGAAAAAGAAACCAACTACTGTTACACCAGTCAACTAGCAACTGTTTCTGTATAGTTTTTACATACTGTATAGTATTCCATTCTCTTCAATGGTGCTAGATTAGTTTGGTTTGTTCCTTGTGCTCAAACTAGTGTCAGGATTTTTGAAAGAGCGGCACCAGGTTATTGCTCTTACATATATGAAGGTTTTTTTTAAACAAACCCAATTACATTCTAAACATCGACCGATGTTGCTGGTGCATCGAAGATTTTGCATTTGCCGAGGTGCAAGTGAGCTTCAGTGGAAACTTGAGCAATAAATTTGTTTTGGAAACCACCACAATTTTGATTTGCGGTTTGAGCCTAGTTTACCAACTGGGCCCAAAAGTCGAAACTCAGCAGCTTATTTTTTTGTGCTCCGGACTACTCTGAAATTCCTGCCCCTCAAGACAGGTGTCAAAAATGGAATGGAAAGTTGGTTCAAAAAGGCCAAAAAGGCTTTTTTTTTTTTAAAAAGCATATATATATATATATAAATATATATTAGAAACTTGTGCAGCGTTCAACAACTGAGAGGCACATTGAAAATTGATTGTATTATAACAATGACTATACTTCAAAAAGTACTTGTAAACCACAGGCTGGTTTAGCTCACTCGGCTAAATCGCTGGCTTTTAAAGCAGACCAAGGCAGGCCAGCAGCACGGTTCGATTCCCGTACTAGCCTCCCTGGACAGGCGCCGGAATGTGGTGACTAGGGGCTTTTCACAATAACTTCATTGAAGCCTACTCGTGACCATATGTGATTTTCATTTTCTGTACAGCGCATTGAGATGGCTCGAGGTTAGTAAAAGCGCCAAATAAATCCAAGTTCTATCATAATTTTTAAAAAAATAAATTTAGAGTACCCAATTCATTTTGTATAATTAAGGGGCAATTTAGCCTGACCAATCCACCTACCCTGCACTTCTTTGGGTTGGGGGGACGAAACTGACGCAAACGCGGGGAGAATGTGCAAACTCCTACACAAACAGTGACCGGGGGCCGGGATCGAACCTGGGACCTCGACGCCGTGAGGCAGCAGTGCTAACCACTGCGCCACCGTGCTGCCTATTCTGTCATAAATTTAATAAGTCTCAGGTTATATTCCAGTTTCAGCTGATTTCCAGCTTCCCCTCGTCTTAAGAACATAAGAACATAAGAACTAGGAGCAGGAGTAGGCCATCTGGCCCCTCGAGCCTGCTCCGCCATTCAATTAGATCATGGCTGATCTTTTGTGGACTCAGCTCCACTTTCCGGCCCGAACACCATAACCCTTAATTCCTTTATTCTTCAAAAAACTATCTATCTTTACCTTAAAAACATGTAATGAAGGAGCCTCAACTGCTTCACTGGGCAAGGAATTCCATAGATTCACAACCCTTTGGGTGAAGAAGTTCCTCCTAAATTCAGTCCTAAATCTACTTCCCCTTATTTTGAGGCTATGTCCCCTAGTTCTGCTGTCACCCGCCAGTGGAAACAACCTGCCCGCATCTATCCTATCTATTCCCTTCATAATTTTAAATGTTTCTATAAGATCCCCCCTCATCCTTCTAAATTCCAACGAGTACAGTCCCAGTCTACTCAACCTCTCCTCATAATCCAACCCCTTCAACTCTGGGATTAACCTAGTGAATCTCCTCTGCACACCCTCCAGTGCCAGTACGTCCTTTCTCAAGTAAGGAGACCAAAACTGAACACAATACTCCAGGTGTGGCCGCACTAACACCGTATACAATTGCAACATAACCTCCCTAGTCTTAAACTCCATCCCTCTAGCAATGAAGGACAAAATTCCATTTGCCTTCTTAATCACCTGTTGCACTTGTAAACCAACCTTCTGTGACTCATGCACTAGCACACCCAAGTCTCTCTGAACAGCGGCATCCTTTAATATTTTATCGTTTAAATAATAATCCCGTTTGCTGTTATTCCTACCAAAATGGATAACCTCACATTTGTCAACATTGTATTCCATCTGCCAGACCCTAGCCCATTCACTTAACCTATCCAAATCCCTCTGCAGACTTCCAGTATCCTCTGCACTTTTCGCTTTACCACTCATCTTAGTGTCATCAGTGATGAAGTTTCACTGATCTACTTCAATGAGGAAAGATTTTATCAGTGAGACAGAATCTGACAAGACTAGTTCTGTGACAGTGCACCTCTCATTGATTCCTAAATAGCATGCTGTCCAGATTCTCAGCTTGATATCCTGCCTCAAGATATCAAGGCCTAGATTTTCACTCCCAGGTCAGGTTTACAGAGATGGGAGAATTCACAGCTCTGCAAACCTGACCTTTAAAAATGATTTTAATTTTAATTTTTGTTCCGGGGGTGGAGTTAGACTTGATTAGAAGTCGGGCCCACCACCCGTGGAATGAATGTGGAGGTTGAAGAGGCAGACTCAACAGAAGGCTAGCCTCTGCGGTCAGGCACTTTGTTGAATTCAGTTTAAACAAAGATTAAAACAAAAAACAGCCCAATAGCCTTCACCTCTCCACACACTTCCCAGGCCCTATCCATGCAAACCTATGCCTTTCACAACCTCATCGCCCTTTTAAGCTCCTATGCCAACTTCGTTCCAACTCCTACCAACCCATGCCCTGACTCACCATGCTTGCCCCTTCATGCCAACTCATCCAGCGTCCACCATGAGCAAACCTCGAGAGCCATGCTGACAAAGTTATGTATCTATTCATGACATCACTACTTTAAATTCAAGAAAAGCACTCACTGACTTAAAAAAAAATTCAAATCATAGAAATTCCCTAAAATACATAGAAACTCCTTTTAAAGCCAAACAAAGTTACATTGACATCATTCAATGGCTTTTTCAGTTATTTGACAGTTGCAATGAGTTTATCTAATTTTTACATACAATCATATTTCCCTTTAACAGTCCCAAAGGGTGCCTTGCCTCTCTCAAAGGTGTCCAGAGAGCATATCCAAAGGGGTACCTTGGTTATTCAATTGAAAGCACCATGTTCAGACAGCTCTTATCTGGTCTAATCTGCAAAACTTCAGGTTTCAGATTCCTGGTCTACCAAAATGCCCTTTCAGTTGAGGCAGCTGATGATTTAAAAGGCCAGCTGCCTCAGTAAACTGCACGTGCACAAACTCCAGCCTAGCTCCAATCCCACCCCTACGAAAATATGTAGCACCATATTTGTGGCGGGACTTAGGATTTCCAGGCTTGCCTATCCTTTTTGCCACATTCGAGAGCCTCTCCATCGTGGTGACAATCTGGGCCCAAGTGTCTCCGTTTGTGTACGATATTCAATTGAAAATTGAAAAAAACGTTGCCATGCCAGTGGTCATGGGAGCTCTTCAACATCTGCTCCTATATTCCTTAACCTATATAATTAATTTTTATCCTTTATTGTTTTTACCAAAGTAAAGACCTGATGTTCTTTCTGACTCTTATATTCATACTAAATTGATTTAGGAAACTTTATTCATGATGGAATTGTGCACAATCTTCTCACAAGACTGTCTGTCTTCTGATAAAGAACAAAGAACTTGCACTTTTCAATAATTCATCCTTCTCAAAATGCTTTGAAGCATAGTAACTGTTATAATGTAGGGAAACATGGCAACCAATTCGCACACTGAAAGCACACACTAACAACAATGAAACGTGACCAGATAATCCCTGTTGAGGAATAAACATTAGCCAAGATTCCAGGAGAACTTTCTTGCTCTTCTTTATATCGTGCTATGAACTTTTGTATTTGTCCGAGAAGGTAGAGGGGGCTTTTAGCTCAACATCTCATCTGAAAGATGCCCTTCCACGTTACTGCACTGAAGGGCCAGCCTAGATTGTGAGCATATGTTTCTGAAGAGGGGCTTCAGTCAATCCGTCTTCTAGCTCCCGCGAGCTTGCTACCACCAAGCAAAGCTGCCACATTTAATCAGAACAGTATCTCCTGAATTGTTGTTGTTGGGTAAGGAAGATCAAGGGACAGTGATGATACTTTATCGATTCACATTGGGCAACAATGACAGAACGGAAAGAGGGAACTTGAGTTATATGGAAGAAGATTCTAATGGAACTAATAAATGTACAGAAGGGTTAAGAAGAGGCATTCTGAGGAATGAGGGACCTGCTCCAAGGTTGAAGGAGTAAGGAAAAAAGTAAGGGAGCTGTTATTTTAGGTTGCCTGTTTTAAAACAGAATCTTAAAACCATTGGTTTCTGGTAGCAGTTGGCATTTGGGTCAATGAGGTCACATCGTAGTCTAAAAAGCATTCCTTTCCAGTGCCCAATGGCATAATTGTATTGCATTTGGCAAGACCAGTTCCAGAATGTTGAATAGTGCTATTGTAATGCAGTTAATTTATTCCTCAAATACATACAGTTATAGTAAATGAAGGAGCCCCATGCTAAACATGATTCCATTTCAGGTTCACTGCCTCCGCTGAGAGATACCAAAAATAATGACCTGGTGGTAACCACAACAGTTCTATGTTATTCATCATGGAAAAACATTCTAAATCTTTTCCTGGAAGGGTGAATGGAAACAGAGAGATATATATTGGTCGAACTCTTGGTTAAAGTGATACGTTGTAAGGAGAGTCTTAAAGGAAGAGAGGGCACTGGAAAGGCAGAAGGATTTGGGGATTAAATCACAGATAATGAAAATGTGGTCACCAATCGGGTAAAGATTGGTAAGAATGAACAAGAGACAAGTCACAGATTAGAGTGTGGGTTCTCCGGAGTGGTAGTGAGTGGGAACTGCTGTGAGCTTCCGGGCTCTTGGCCTGGCGAGGCTCGCAATGCTATTCAATGTTAATTGGGCTGCTGAAAGGGGCCCCACTGGCCTCTCACCAAAAATGAAGGCCCCCCCCCCCCCCCCCCCCCGCTATAATCTATAATCTTTATATTGTCACAAGTAGGCTTACATTAATACTGCAATGAAGTTACTGTGACAATCCCCTAGTCGCCACATTCCAGAGGGAGAATTCAGAATGTCCAATTCACCTAACGAGCATTTCTTTCGGGGCTTGTGGGAGGAAATCAGAGCACCCGGAGGAAACCCAAAAACCCAAGCAGGCACTGGGAGAACATGCAGACTCTGCACAGACAGTGACCCAAGCCAGCAATTGAACCTGGGACCCTGGTGCTGTGAAGCAATAATGCTAAACACTGCTACCGTGCTGCCCATGTCAGGCCAGTCAGCCTAACCTCAGTGGTGGGGAAACTATTGGAAACTATTCTGCGAGATAGAATTAACAAGGTCAGGCAGCACTTAAGCAGCACTCATTCAGCCAACCCCAGCTAGCTCACAACAGTGGCCTCAAGATTCGGGGATGCACATCTGTGGAGGCCAGGAGGGACGTCCTGTATCCTCGAGGGTCCCAGAGGGTTGGCCAGTGCAGGAAGGTCGATGAGCTACACCAGGCAGCACGGGTGAGTAGACACCAACACACCGCCTGCAACCCCCCCCGCCCCCCCCCCCCCCCCTCCGAGACCTTCCCACACCCACGCGGGCATCCACCCACCAACTCTCCATGCGACCCCCGAACCCCTTTTGCCCAACCACTGTGAACCACGCATGTGGCTAACGATGCCCTCTCTGTGTCTCCTGGAAAATCTCTCCCGCAGTCGCCGGGGAGAAAGCCCAGACTGTGCTGGACATAAGAATCCTCACCACCTTTTGAGGAGCGTGCCCTGGGGATGACTGGTGTGGCTGATGACAGGGCGGGGGGGGGGGGGGGGGGGGGGGGGGGTTGAAGGGGGGTTGGTGCGGCTGATGACTGGGCGGGGGGGTTGAAGGGGGGTTGGTGTGGCTGATGACAGGGCGGGGGGGTTGAAGGGGGGTTGGTGTGGCTGATGACAGGCAGTCACCAATGCGGAAGCAGGCAAATGCCGCAGGGGTGAGGAACCACCAGGCTTCAACCGGAGGACCTGTCAAACGTGAATTGTTATTGCCTTACTGACTGACCCATCCTCCCACTGACCACCTGCAGGATAGCTCAGAGGATGCCACTGTAATAGTCGAGTTAGGGCTGTCATTCCCCACCCTCCACCAGCGCAGATACACAAATCTTGGTGGGAAAGGCTTTTGGGACACAATTTGGTGATTTACATCAGGTGGAGGCAGGAACCCCCAGATGAGATAGCAGTCGGAAGTCTGCTGGATTCCAGGACCTAGCTGGGCCCCAGCCTGATGCGGAGTCTGTGGAAGAGGTCACCCTGGAGCTGATGGAGACATTAGGGTGCAGCTGGGACATTCAGAGGGAGATGTCAGCAGCACTCCAGCAGATCCATAATCGTTGGAGGAGTCCCAGAGGCTACAGGTGCAGGAGGTAGTTGCTGGCAATGTGTGGCACCGAAGCCAACACTGCAAAGGTGCCGACCGCAGTGGAGAGCCTGGTGTATGAAGTCGCCACCAAGCCGACACGCAGTCGTAGACGGCCATGGCTGAGAGTCTCAACAGAATATCCCGACTCGCTGGGTGATGCGACCCAGTACCAGACTGACCTTGATGAGGTTTTGCGGGGCATGTCCCGCTCTAAGATGGGCATGGCTGAGGCGTGTCAGAGCTTGTCTTAGTCATAGGTGGGCATTGCAGAGATGTTGCAGAGAATGCCACTGTCTGTGTGGAGTCTGCACGTTCTCCCCGTGTCTGCGTGGGTTTCCTCCGGATGCTATGGATTCCTCCCATAAGTCCCGAAAGACGAGCTGTTAGGTGAATTGGACATTCTGAATTCTCCCTCGGGTACCTAAACAGGTGCCGGAGTGTGGCAACTAGGGGATTTTCACAGTAACTTCATTGCAGTGTTAATGTAAGCCTAGTTGTGACAAATAAAGATGATTATTTTTATAAATGCTGATGTACAAAGATGTCCTCGTGATGATAATTGGTTTCTCACCACACTAAGGCAAGATTCTGATTTCGACTGGCGGAGTGCGCATCGCAAACTCTTTGGCATTTGGCACAGTTCACGTTTTTTGCGTCTCCTGCTATTCACCGGCCTCGTTTCATTCGAGTGAGAGCGCACCGAGGCCAGGGAATCGCGCCCAGAGAGTTGGTGTGGGACATTACATAGCTGGCAGAGGTTTCAGGATAGAGTTGAGCAAGGAAATAAGCATAACATTTGAGGTGTGGGAGTGGGGAGTTGGTTTTGGAGGTTATTGTGGAGGTGAGTGAACGTGACGTGGAATCAAATGTTGGCAACAGAATGTTGGATGAGTGGGGAAGAGGTGAGCAGCCAATAGAACAAATCTGGAAGTGACAAAGGCAGGTTTGAGCAGAAGTGAGGAGCAGAGGCAGGCAATGTTGTGAAGATGATCTTTAGCATTATTAGATCACATTCAATGTTAGACATTATGTTCTCAATTTTGCAGGCAGGGGCTGGTTGAGTACATTCAGTACTCTGCCTATTGTGAGCAGCTGAAGGAATGTGCTACTGGATATGATCCAATTGTTGGGCATACAGCCTACGTACCTGACATTGCACTGAAACTCATTTACCCCATTACTCAATTATGTGGTAGCAGAACGTCTTTTTGGCCTGATAGCATCATCTTGTCAGAAGTGATTCTGTGATTGGAGAGCATTTGCTAAATTATCCCAAGTGTGCTAAGAATTACACAAACAACCAGTTTAAGATTATCAGACAGGCTTGCAATGTTGTTTACTTAGGCTTGCTAGTAGCTACCTATATTGATAGCAGGAACCTATTCCCTGCAAGCAAAAGAAACATGCCCTGGCATTGTACCTTTGAATTAAACAAAAACATGGGAAACAATAATTCCCTGGTGCATTTTTGATGACAATGCCTCGAACACTCTGATTCACTTGCCTTTTCTCATGCAGAATAATTTGTTGTTCCCTTTGAACTTTAACATTCATGTAACTGTCCTGACGAGTGCAAGATGAGAAGCTTTGACAACAAGCCTCTTTTTCCAGCAATACCAAGATGGCCTTTGTGATGTAAAGAAGATGAGAACTCAGCTGGGATTGAACAGAATGGCAAAGTTGCAAACCACTTTTTTCATCCTGAGACAGTGGGCAAGGAGGAGTGTGGCATTTGTGACAATGTTTCAAGGTGAAGGGCCAGATTTTCATGTCAGAGACAGGAATCGGGGAAGTGGGCCTAAACCTACCATTGCAATCCCACCTCTGTCTTAAGTACAGAGAGGCATGATCTTTTGGTGGTCTATCCCCGAGGTGGCCTGGATGCAGGAGCACAGGTGGTCGTGTCCTGAGCAGCCATATAAAACAGCCCACATCCAGTCCCAAAACCCTCGACTCAGTAATTCTGAGACAATCCGTGTTTAGCGACAAACAATTGGACCTACTGACCATTTTCAATTTCCCTTTCACCCTACGTCCGAATCCTTCTCACGCTCCTTGCCCCAGCCCCTCACATCACCCCCCTCACATCACCTCCCTCACCCATCTATCTATTTTAAGAACAGAACTCGCATCTTATTATAACAGTTGGAAACCATTGAATGGACCATGGGCAGAATCTTGCAATATTTTGTCAAGCTCAGACTGAAAACTGGCATCTAGCTCTCCAGCTGCATAGAGCAGTTTTCTCTTCACATCGTGAGCCTCTCCTGAGTAAAACTAAAGTGTGTGGAGTTTACATTATCACTCTGTGGCAGGGTGGGGCCTGATTGTCTGGCTCCACATACTCTGTTCACTCACTTCAACATATTCCGCAGATATCGGGATGCCATCTTTAAAGATGGGATCAGCACTGAAGTGGAACTCTTTCCACCAACCCCCCACCACGGAGGTATTAGGAGCTCTCCCACCCCCACCACAGAGTGGCATCGCCGGCTTTCCCCACTCCCGCACCACAGATGTATTGGGGGCTTTCACCACCCCCACATCAGAAGTACCCGGGGTTCTCCCCACCTTCTTTTCCCCCACCATGGAGATTCCTAAGAGCTTCAGGTCATTAATTAAGAAAATCAAAATTGAAGTTGGGAGCATTTCAGATATCAAAATAGACAATAGAAAATAGAGTTAAGGGTAAATGATCGTCAGGGAAAAACAAGAGCACTAAGTGATCTATTTACTAGTGTATTCGCCAGAGAAGATTTAACATGCATGCTCAGTTTAGACAGTGACCACATAGCAGACATACGAAACCTCATTATTAGTAAAGAATGTCTTTTTGATTTTTAAAAATTTGCTCATGCAGTGTAGGCTTCGCTGGCTAGGCCAGCATTTATTACCCATTCCTTATTGCCTTTGAGACGGTACTAATATGATGCTTTCTTGAACCACTACATTCCATGTGGTGTCGGCACACCTGCAGTGCCGTTAGGGAGGAGTTTCCAGGATTTTGACCCAACAACAGTGAAGGAACAACGATATATGTCCAAATCAAAATGATGAGTGGCTCGAAAGGGAACTTCCTGGGTAGAAGTGTTCCCATGTGTCCGCTGCCTTAGTGGCTTCTTCAGGGAAGTGGAGAATATTCCATCACAATCATGAATTGTGCCTTGTAGATGGCAGCCAGGCTTTGGAGAGTCAAGAGCTGAGTTACTCACTGTAGAATTCCTAGCCTCTGGTCTGCACTTGTAACCACAGTATTTATATGGCTAGTCAAATTCAGTTTCTGGTCAAAAGTAACTGGCTGCATTGTTGATCAATCTCTTTCAAGAGTCACTGAACACCAGCTACTTACCAGATGAGTGGATACAAGCTAACATCAATGGCATATTCAAAACGGGGACAGTCAGCCAGTAACTACAATCTGATATCTCTCACCAGCATAATTTGCAAATTGTTTGAACATATTGTTTTCATATCATGAAGCATTTTGAAGTTCACAATATCCTTGTTTTGGGTGAAAAGAATTACCAAAAGAAATGAAAAATCCCATAGTGAGCGCTTATAGCCGCTTGTTTCCTGGTGCTTGCAGCCTCCGATCCCCTGGGAGACCCATGCTGTCCGGTCCTGGTTTGTGGGGACCAGATTGAATGGTGCTCGCCGGAGGTCTCCCAAGGCAAAGGGGATTGATCCTAATGCCACGGGTACCTCAGGAAATTGCACATTAAAGCTGTGTCACTTTAAAATGCAGATTTGCCTAAAAGTAATCCCACCCACAATTGTCAGGGTTTACATCGTAATGTCTCGTGAGATCGGGCATAGTGTTGGCCTTTGATTACTCAAAAGCCTTGAACAAAGTTCCTCGTGAAAAAACTCTTGTTGAAACTCCGCTTCGAAGGAATTGGGGGATATTATTAAATTGGACCCAGCATTTCCTTACGAACAGAAGACAGTAATGTGTGATGGGAATCATCCTCTCCGAGAGATGTCCTCTACCGGTGTCTCAGGGAACTGTGATGGGACCTTTGCTCTTCCTGACATATATAAACTATCTTTTCAACAAGTTAAAATGACAGGTATGAATATTGGCAGATGACTTTGTGGTTTACGCATCAGGAAAAACTCAAGATTATATCAATTTACCACAAGATCATCTTCTGGAATTGCAGAAATGGCAGGACAATGGGAGATGATATTCCATGTTTATAAATTCTAGGTCTTGTGGAGGCACTAATTCTGTAATCAAATTCTCCAAGGGTAGATGCACCACCGTAACTGGGCGTTCATCTTCAATGTGAATTCCACATTCAGCAGATAATGTGCATAGCAAACTGGGTTCTTGGATTTCGGAGGAGGAATCTTTTGTATTGCAACATAAATATCAGTTAAAACTTGTCAAACATTTGTTTATCCAATCCTGGAGTAGGTAAGTTGTGTGTGGTATCGTTGTAGGACAAGGGAAATAAATAAGATTGAAGAGGTCCAAAGATATCTTGCACAGTTTTACACAAATCAGCATGGGAAATACACTTGTGTCGCATTCTTGATCAAAGATTTGGAATGGGAATCACTATACAGAGGGGGGGGGGGGGAAAGTAGACTGACCCTAGACAGGTTGGCATTGTCAGAAACAAGTACCTGGTGCCCACTGGCAATGACCAAATACAAGGTCGCCATCCACAAAGATCATTTGTTTCCAAGACAGTGTGCCAACAATCTTTCTTCCCAAAGAAATCCCACAGTGGAAAAGCTGCCAGTAGAAATAGTTACAATCCATCACTTGAAATGTTCAAGACCCAGCTTCAGATTATTTACATTTAAAAGTTTTCATTATCAGGACTACCTTCTCAGCAGGTCATGCCTAGTAGAGCAAGCACTACCCATATAAATATTGAATATTTCAGGAGTCCTGTTATTGAAGCTTTTTGTCTCTCACTCATCAGGATAGATTTACAAGAATACCAAATTTCAAAGTGAACGACAATTTATACAGCATGAGAAGATTATAAACGTTGGTGAAATTCAGATATTAGTCTGTGATAGAACTACAGCAGAAGAAGCAGAATCAGGACTGTGAAAATCTGGCCTCAGACCTTCAGTCTTTCCAATATGTAGCTGAAGGCATTGATGAAATAATCAAGATTGGCTGTAATGTGCAATCTGACAACACAGATGCACTGGAGGAGTCTAGGCAGAGAGTTGGCGCTGGGTATTATTAGAATACACCTGGAAGCTGATTTGTGGGTGCTGTTGCCAAAGGGAATAAGAGGGCGTGAGCTGAAGAACAGGGTAAAACAATGGGAGTGACAGTGCAGCGGGGAAAGAGTTGCAAATAACATCCTCTAAGATTGTGACCATAGTGCACAATACCTCCTCGTGCTTATTCACCTCTGCAGCCTCTGAAACAGTTGATTACAGTATCTTCCTCCAATGCTTCGTCACTGATGTCCAGTTTAGTGGGATTGCCTTCATTTAGCTCTATTTTAGCCTATTCAATTGTAGTCAGAGTATCTCCTGCACTATTTCTAAGGATGTTGCTAAGCATCTATTTTTGTCTCTCTGGTATACAACACCTTGATGACATTAGCTGCGAAATTGGGTCAGCTACAAAATGTATATTACCGAAGCCCAGCTCCACCTCTCCAACCTGTTCCTTATCCACATGCTGATGTGGGAAGAACCGCAACTTCCTTGACCGAAAAATTGGGACATCTGAAATCTGTGCCTTCGGCCTTTGCCACAGACTGCATACCCTCGTCACTAATCCCACCGAACCTCTCGCCATTGTCCCTGGTTTACTCTGTCACCAAAGACTACCTATTTTCAGCTCCATAAATTTTCCTGGCTCCAATCCTGCCTCAGCCTTATATATTATGTATATTATTCGCCCAGTCGGCTGAAACACCTTCAGTCACATTTATTTTAAAAATATATACAGAATTGTCGTTGTACAATATTTTATGCCTTCAACTTAATATTTGCTCAACCTTTCCATTTTTGAACTTTCCTGTTTTTTCTCTGTGGTTTCAGTTGTGAGAAACAGATGTCTTTCACAGAAAAATAAACGTGAGAATGTATGTGGAACCCACATGACCAAAGAAACTAATGTATTATGGTTTACCTAGCTATTTATAGTCTTCATATATTTAAATATGTCTACACCCTGTTTATTAATCACTCCTGGGATGACCTAAAAACTCTTGCACCTTGATAGCCTGCTGGTATTATTGCGGTGCTGCTTCGTTTATTTGAGATAATTGTTGGCACGTGTTTCAAATATGACTTGTGAACATAATTCACCATTTCCTTCCTGGGCCTTTGGGGAAAAATGTGTGGTTTTGCTGCACCCCTTGTGTTGATTCTTAAAATGATAGGGGTGTGGGAAAAAAAAAGTTTTTAAGATTCAGTAATGATAAAATTACAGGTAGTGTTCCAGCTGATGCAAGTTGTTGGTTTGGCAACTGGCCAAGTTTTTTTTTAAAAATCCTTTGCGATACAGTCAAGGTCATGGGCAGAAAGAAATCTATAAATGAAACATTTCATACTTACTGCATTTCTAGTTGAAAGTTGCAACACAGTAAGGCTAACATATGCCAAAGAGTGTATGGGGACAGCTGATCCCTGTTACGTTCCTGTCACTGATATCTCCGTATCAAAGAATTATCTGCTTAATGCATCTACTGAAGAGGTTTTGTATTGTGCTGAGCTTTCCAGGCCTCTGGAATCTTTCCTGTTTATTCTGTCAGACAACGTTCAAGCGTTTGTGGTAAGAGGAGCACAACTGCATGTACAGAAGCCTACAAAGGTGCCGTTGTTCTGGCTGTCAACTTTCCCTATTAATGGTGGAATGGCTGTTACCGAGCAGCCGTCCAAAAACATGCCATTCTTGGTCTGTGCAGGGCGTTCTGAGGGCTCAGGCCAGCCACTACTAGCCTATGTGCCTGGCTTCTTTGGCAGTTTCATCTACTTCTGTTACCTTTTCATAGAATTTACAGCGCAGAAGGAGGCCATTCGGCCCATCGAGCCTGCATCAGCTCTTGGAACGAGCACCCTCCCTATGCCCACACTCCACCCTTTTTCGTAACCTCATAACCCAACCTTTTGGACACTAAGGGCAATTTATCATGGCCAATCCATCTAATCTGCATATCTTTGGACTGTGGGAGGAAACCGGAGCACCAGGAGAAAACCCACGCAGACACGGGGAGAACGTGCAGACTCCGCACAGACAGTGATTTAAGCTGGGATTTGAACCTGGGACCTTGGAGCTGTGAAGCAACTGTGCTAACCACTGTGCTATGGTGCTGCCTATAGAATCACAGAGGAATGTGGCGTCACCTCCAGAGGTGGATATCTGTGTTGTTAGAGGCAATAGTACTGCTTGTTTACATTAACTGCAATGTATATCGTACATTTTAAGAAAGACAATAGAATGTGAAGTGTAGCTAACCTGAGTTGTATTTATAATATAGTCCTGACACTTGAGAGAGTCTTTATTGATGTTTGGCGATTAAATAATGTTGATCATCTGAATAAGAGCTCTCATTGACTTGCCCTCAGGCCTCTGATAATTAGACTGTTCTAGTCTAAAACACTGTACACCTAAAACAATTGCGGTACCAAAGATATCAATATTCAGTACTTTAGAGTCAAAATATTTCCTCAAACAATGTAAAGGGCAGCACGGTAGCATAGTGGTTAGCATCAATGCTTCACAGCTCCAGGGTCCCAGGTTCGGTTCCCGGCTGGGTCACTGTCTGTGCGGAGTCTGCACGTCCTCCCCGTGTGTGCGTGGGTTTCCTCCGGGTGCTCCGGTTTCCTCCCACAGTCCAAAGATGTGCGGGTTAGGTGGATTGGCCATGCTAAATTGCCCGTAGTGTCCTAAGAAGTAGGGTTAAGGGGGAGTTATTGGGTTACAGGTATAGGGTGGATACGTGAGTTTGAGTAGGGTGATCATTGCTCGGCACAACATCGAGGGCCGAAGGGCCTGTTCTGTGCTGTACTGTTCTAAATTCTAAATTCTAAAATCTCTCGTCCTTAACACATGCACTAATAACTTGTAGAGGAAATTAACCTGTGTGCTGCTATTTGTTATGCAGACAAGAGGTTGGCTAATTATTTTGATTTGAGTTATTGTCACATGTACCGAAGTACAGTGAAAAGTATTTTTCTGTGGCCGAGGGAACGTACACAGTACGTACATAGTAGAAAAAAAGAATAATCAACAGACTGCATTGACAAATGGTCCATCGACAAACAGTGATTGGTTACAGTGTGGAACAAGGGGCCAAATCAAACAAATACATGAGCAAGAGCAGCATAGGGCGTCGTGAATACTGTTCTTACAGGGAACAGATCAGTCCGAGGGAGAGTTATTGAGTCTAGTAGCTGTGGGGAAGAAGCTGTTCATATGTCTGGATGTGTGGATCTTCAGACTTCTGTACCTTCTGCCTGATGGAAGGGTCTGGAAGAAGGCAATGCCTGGGTGGGAGGGGTCTCTGATAATGCTGTCTGCCTTCCTGAGGCAGCGGGAGGTGTAGACAGAATCAATGTGGGAGTGGCAAGCTTGTGTGATGCGTTGGGCTGAGTTCACCACACTCTGCAGTTTCTTGCGATCTTAGGACGAGCAGTTGCCATACCAAGCTGTGATGCAGCTGGATAGGATGCGCTCTATCGCACATCTGTAGACGTTTGTGAGAGTCGATGCAGACATGCCGAATTTCTTTAGCTACCATCGGAAGTAGAGACATTGTTGGGTTTTCTGAAGTGTCGCTAACTGCTCAAAGCATTTCATCATAACAGACGTCAGGGTCACCGGTCGGTAGTCATTGAGGCAGGCTATCATGTTCTTCTTTGCTGCTGGCCTTATGATGGTCCTCTTGAAGGAGGTGGGAACCTCAAACTGGAGGAGTGAAGTGCCAAAGATATCTGCGAATACACTCGCCAGCTGGTCTGCGTAGGCTCTGAGTGCTCGCCCACGGACTCCGTCTGTGATCTTCCCCTGCATATCTGTAATTAAGGAGACTTTGGGCTGGATTTTCACGACCAAGGAGGATAGTTCGGGTTGGGAAATTTCCCACCTCGACACCTGCGACATGCGCAATTAAAATCTGGGGCGATGTGAGCTGATCAGTCAGGCCTGCTGACCCTGGAAGCAGACTGGAGGCAGCCATGGAGGCTGCTAAGTGCCACCTTGGGCTGGTTAGAACACCCGCATCAGTTCTGAGACTTGGGCTAGGTTGTTTAAAAGGCTGTTAGGCTCTCTGGACCACACCCTGAACATATCCTTCATCCCACCACTCAACCTCCATGCCACCTCCATCTTTGCCTCACCTTTCCCCCCCTGAGGCCACCAAATCAGTATCCACTATGTCAGGAGCCATAGAACATAGAACAGTACAGCACAGAACAGGCCCTTCGGCCCTCGATGTTGTGCCGAGCAATGATCACCCTACTCAAACCCACGTACCCACCCTATACCCGTAACCCAACAACCCCCCCCTTAACCTTACTTTTTTAGGACACTACGGGCAATTTAGCATGGCCAATCCACCTAACCCGCACATCTTTGGACTGTGGGAGGAAACCGGAGCACCCGGAGGAAACCCACGCACACACGGGGAGGACGTGCAGACTCCACACAGACAGTGACCCAGCCGGGAACCGAACCTGGGACCCTGGAGCTGTGAAGCATTTATGCTAACCACCATGCTACCGTGCTGCCCCACATAGGAAACCTATGTGGATGAAAAAAAATGGACATTTGAAACTGAAACAACTCACATTCATGGAGCCCATTCTTGTAACTTATTTTCTAATTTATAGTCCTTGCAATACTATTTATAGCTAACTAAACTGGAATGAGATGCTGACTCAAGCAAAGTTTATGCAGTTATTTTTAAACCGATTACGTAGGTGATGTAGCAGCTCTGCAAGGAACTGGTTTAGAAAAATGCAGAGCATTTAATGTTATAGCATCAGTCATATGGCATTTTGAAGCTCATTCATGAGGGAATGTGTCTGGTATAACATAAATATCAAATCAGGGTTCATAGCTGTGTACTGCCAGCAGAGACAATGAATTACAGTTTTCTGGACAATGTTAACAGTATAATACTGAATCAGATTTAGCATTTGTTAAACTGTGGTCAGATTAATTCCTGAAAGAGGTGTGATCTGCTGCCAAAAAGGCATTGACCATGATCCAAGAATGTTCTGATGTGTAATGTATTTTCTTCTGCTATGTCATGTTGTTACACTTCTTCTTGGCTTAAAGTGATGTGGAGATGCCGGCGTTGGACTGGGGTGAGCACAGTAAGAAGTCCGTGTTTGAAACAAACCTGTTGGACTTTAACCTGGTGTTGTAAGACTTCTTACTCTACTCTTGTCTTAAAACCTTTCTTTCAATTGAATGTTCAATCTTTCCATTTCACTTGTTCCTGCTTTTTTTAGCATGAGAGAGAAATGGTTTCTGGATACATTTTTATTTGAAAGACCCAACCATTTGTTATTTTATGACTGTCAAATATGATCATATGTATGTAGTGGCAGTGGCTTCCAGAGTGCTGTGATAACCCATGAAATGCCATTTTCTCACCGGACTATTTCCAATTGTTTTAAGCTGCACTGTACAAAGTCCACAAAACTGTCTATGCCGTTTGACAAGGTCGGCGATACAACCACATTGTTGCTAACATAAGAAACAGTGATATATGTGATCACTTCTTGCAACCAAAGATGCTGAGCACAGGCTCACTTGGGCAAATGGTATCCATGAGAGCACCTTAATATTCCCAGTTAAGTCCCGACAGCCTTCCTTGAACTAGGCTTCTCTTCAGCCCATCTATGAATATAGCTGTTGTTGTCACGGCGGAAGAACCTCGTCCAGATATTCTGAAACAATACTACAATTATCCTCGAGACCACTATACTCTCGGCGTGTTTCAATTCAGGCCATTCCTTCAATTCATTCACAATTTGGAACATGAGAGTGTAGACTGACCATCGCTACGACCTATACATGCAATCTAAGTTTCTGCATCAATGATCTGAAATCGTGAGATATTGATCCCTGAACTGCTCAGCTAAAAGAATTTGTTTCTATCCCTGGAGAGAAAAAATTGTTTTGTGTAACTTCCTCCCAAGTTGTCCTGTTCATTCATAGAACATAGAACAGTACAGCACAGAACAGGCCCTTCGGCCCTTGATGTTGTGCCGAGCAATGATCACCCTACTCAAACCCACGTATCCACCCTATACCCGTAACCCAACAACCCTCCCCCCTTATCCTTACTTTTTAGGACACTACGGGCAATTTAGCATGGCCAATCCACCTAACTCGCACATCTTTGGACTGTGGGAGGAAACCGGAGCACCCGGAGGAAACCCACGCACACACGGGGAGGACGTGCAGACTCCGCACAGACAGTGACCCAGCCGGGAATCGAACCTGGGACCCTGGAGCTGTCTGGCACAAAAGCAAAGGGGGTAAGAGGGCCAATCCATGGCTTACAAAGGTAATTAGAAATAGTATCCGATACAAGGAAGAAGCATACAGACTGGCCAAGAAAAATAAAAGTCTGAGGATTGGGAGCATTTTAGAATTCAGCAAAGAAGGACAAAGTGATTGATTAAGACGGGAAAAGTACAGTACGAAAGGAAGCTTGCAGGGAACATAAAGACTGACACTAAGAGTTTCTATAGATATGTGAAGAGAAAGAGATTGGTAAAGAGAAATATAGGCCCCCTACAGACAGAAACAGGGGAATGCATAATAAGGGACAAAGAAATGGCTGAGCAATTGAATACATACTTGATTCTGTCTTCACAAAAGAGGAAACAAATCCGGTTTATTGAGAGGGAAGAACTGAGGGAGAAACAGGAAGGCAGATTGCTACCTGAATGGTTGTAAATTGGGAGAGGGGAGTGTGCAGCGGGATCTGGGTGTCCTTGTGCACCATTCACTGAAGGTAAGCATGCAGGTGCACCAAGCGGTAAAGAAGGCTAATGGTATGTTGGCCTTCATTGCGAGAGCTTTCGAGTATAGAAGCAGGGATGTGTTGGCAATTGTGCAGGGCCTTGGAGAGGCCACACCTGGAGTATTGTGTGCAGTTTTGGTCTCCTTCTCTGAGGAAGGATGTTCTTGCTCTCGAGGGAGTGCAGCGAAGGTTTACCAGACTGATTCCAGGGATGGCGGGACTGCCATATGAGGAGAGATTGACTAGGTTAGGATTGTTCTCACTGGAGTTCAGAAGAATGAGGGGAGATCTCGTAGGGATTTATAAAATTCTAACAGGACTAGACAGGGTAGATGCAGGGAAGATATTACAATGATGGGTATGTCCAGAACCAGGGGTCACAGCCTGAGGATTCAGGGTAACCATTTCGGACAGAGATAAGGAGACATTTCTTCACACAAGAGTGGTGAGCCCTGTGGAATTCATTGCCACAGAAAGTAGTTGATGCTAAAACCTTGAATATATTCAAGAGGCGGTTGGATATAGCACTTGGGGAGAAGAGAATGGGATCAAAGGCTATGGGTAGAAAGCAGGATAAAGCTATTGAGTTGGATGATGAGCCATGATTGTAATGAATGCTGGAGCAGGCTCGAAGGGCCAAAAGGCCTCCTCCTGCTCCTATCTTCTATGTATCTATGTCCTGTTCACTGGCGCTCCATGATTCAGATTGTGATATAGCCACTATTTATCCACTTATTCAAGTGCTATGACAGAATTGGTTGATTAGTTGGATGAGGTAAATGTGTTCTGTGGAATTACCAGCTTTTTCTCTGAGGTTTCTTTTTGTAACATTCAGCACGTGTGAGGAGCGCACAAGACATTTTTTGCCGGGTACACAAATAACCAGAATGTCTGAAAACAACAAAATCTCAAGAGCCCTATTATCAATCCATCCCATAACCGACCTGATAGCTTTCCTCCAACTTCTCCATTGTCCATTCACTCCCCAGTGTCTAACAGCAGAGTGGTTAAAGAGCTTCCTCCTCATAGGAATCTGATGTTTGCTGTTCCTCAAAACTTTGGCACTCATTTGCATTTGGTTGTTTGCATATTATACCCAACCCTTTTCTCTTTCTCACATTGTTCACCTTCCCCATCCTCTCCCTCTCCTCCTTCATCGCTCTCATTTTCCTCCACTGTCGGTCTCCCTTCTTGTCAAATCCACCCACACAATCATCCTTGAGATAAAATATAACCTATAGCTTATTTTCTCCAATGCTGATTGTCTCGATAAATGCCTCTCTCCCGCCCCCTCCACTCACACTTGCCACAGACCATTGGTTAGCTGCCTCTATTGCATTCTCCTCATTTCCCTGGCTCAAAAGTCATGTATTTTCTCTACTTTTCCCCCATATTCGCATATGATCTCATCTTGTCTAGGGGACCCCCTCCTTGATTCCCCTAAACTGAAGATCACTCAACTTTTTTTTTTTTTTTAATGTTGCTTTAAAAAAAGGGGCCTCACGGTAGCATGGTGGTTAGCATCAATGCTTCACAGCTCCAGGGTCCCAGGTTCGATTCCCGGCTGGGTCACTGTCTGTGTGGAGTCTGCACGTCCTCCCCGTGTGTGCGTGGGTTTCCTCCGGGTGCTCCGGTTTCCTCCCACAGTCCAAAGATGTGCGGGTTAGGTGGATTGGCCATGCTAAATTGCCCGTAGTGTAAGGTTAATGGGGGGATTGTTGGGATACGGGTTACGTGGGTTTAAGTAGGGTGATCACTGTTCGGCACAACATCGAGGGCCGAAGGGCCTGTTCTGTGCTGTACTGTTCTATGTTCCCTTCCCAGCATATATGCTGGCCAGCATTGTAAATGGTTCATGTCAAGGACTGCTTCCTCCCTTTCAAAAACCCACCTCACCAATAGTCCATATTCAACTCCTTTCAAGTTACATCTCTAGCTTCCCTTTCAATTGCAAAGTCCCTGATTGTGTTTATGTCTCCCAATTCAGTGCACAACTTCCCTGAAATTCCGTGTTTGAATCCTTCTCATCAGGCTCCATCCTACCATAACAATGTGTTGTTCGTTATGCTTTCCCTTAATTTGTTCTTTTAATTACCTTTGCTCAAGAGTCGCCAGGTATCTTTCTGATACCACCACAGGGTTCAAAGCCGAATACTGATTAATGACTCGATACACCAGTTAGTAAGTTTGAAATCAATGCACATTTATTTACACACACAGTCGATTATTACTCATGCATAAACTCTACTCGCTAAACTACAACTACTACTAAAAGCCTATACTTAGCTTCGAGTGGCCCACTCAGTCAGAGGAACAATGGCCGTTGTCCGGTTCTGATTCTGCTGGCTTTGAACTGGTATAGGATAGTAGCTAGGAATGTCTATCTCGTAGCGTGCGTTGACCTTAGACTTAGTTGGCTGGTGCTTGGCGGGCCTCTCGTCGCTGAGAGCCAAATGCCAAGGTGAAGATGGAGAAAGTAAGAGTTTTCAAGAGTGCGAACTGACCTTGGGGACTCTGTTTTATAGCCCCCAGGGTTTCGCGCCCTTCTGGGCGGACCCTGGACTTGGCCCCAATTAATTGGACCATGTCCAAATCGTTTGTATCGATTCGCTCCAATAACGGGGTCGTTCCCTGATCGTTGGGCGGGCTCTATCCATTGGCCTGCCTTTGTTTTAGCTTCCACTGGCGCCGGGAAGTCTGTCCTGGTACCGATTGTTTCAATGTTTCTTTTTGTCCCCGGAGATAGCTCATTACTATGCTAATGGCTTGTAGTTTCAGTTCTGTCTGGGTTCTGCAAGTTCCAATCCACAGGAAACCTTGCACCTGCTTGTTTTTCTAGTGCTGTCCATTTTTCCCTGCACTCTTTGCGAGTATCCATTTTGGAAACAGGACATGGCCACCCCAGGCGGCTACAAATGTAATGGCCCTTATCAAAGCTCCTTAATCGGAGAGAAAAAGGTAAACCAAGTGACTATATAATAAACTTCCCCTCTCACTGTACTGTAGGAATTCTAGCTTTGTCTCAGTTTAATTCCAGCATCGGTTGAGTAAATAAACTTTACTGATCAATGAATTTAAATCAGTGCAGCCTGCTATAACCCTATTAGAAATTCTTCCTGCCGCTCCTTTGCCTTGTGGTCTCGACTACTTATGTGCACTTTTTAAAATTTATACTCTTATTATAATTGTATTACCTGTTTTCATGTACATATGATCAGGTGAGTGTGAGCTTGTGTTCGAAATGTTTTAACCTACAGTATCCCTGCTGTGGTTTCAGCATAAAGTAACAGCCCATAGTGAACATTAGCAATTATTCTGACAGGATCCTAGGGTGAAAGATAATTAGCTTGTGTCATAGCACAGTCAGAGGGAAGTAGATTAACTGAGTGTTGTGATGACTCTACCCACCATACATGACTTCACACTTCAGAAGTAAAACCAAGGGAGTCACATATTTTAGACAAAATGTCTTTCACTGCAGGTTTATTATCAGCAGCAAGATCAAAATGACAGTTTTAATGTTATTCTGTTCCTTCCTTCTATTCTGACATTTAATGGTGCTTAATAAATTCCATCTTGGTGATGACTGAAAAGCTCTCCGAAAGAAAGATTTATTAGTTCAGCAGCTTCTGGTTTGATTTAACGTGGAGGGTTTCTAATCAAGTTTTTATGTTACCCTGGTGAGTTTCCCATGACTTTCAGTAGCAAGTTCTTCAATATATGGCAAATTGCCTGTTACTAGATTCCGGTAAGCTTCAACAGACTTCAATGGACATACGAATAATTATAATTTTAACACTTTTTGCAAAAGAAAACCTGACTATGTTATTCCTGTCTGAGTACGGTTACTTTTTTTTACTATTATGAAGTCATATCTTTCATTAAAAAAAAAAAATTTCTGGATAACTTTCATTCGGACAAATCTCACTATTTCTCTTCGTAATTACCCATCCTACTCAGTTTAACATTGAACAACTCGAGCAAAAAGTATATAAACTAATTTATTTTTACTGTGGTCTGTTTTTACAAGTCCTTTCAAGGCCTCGAGGCAGCAAAGCCTTTCAATGTAATGACCTGAATTGACAGTAAATCAATGATTCACACTGAAATGTGATGAGTTTTCAGTTAATTGTGTTCCTGTAAAACACTCTACTTTGCTGCCCATAACCTACAAATCAGATAGTTGGTCAGAAGAATGTCCAAGTTTAAGTTTTTATACATGGTACATCCAGTTCTTTCCCCTAGAGTATTACACCTAGGGCATGTTATATGGCAGTGCAACCTAACATTAGAAGTATTGACAGGGGCTGGTTTAGCTCACTCGGCTAAATCGCTGACTTTTAAAGCAGACCAAGCAGGCCAGCAGCACGGTTCGATTCCCGTACCAGCCTCCCCGGACAGGCGCCGGAATGTGGCAACTAGGGGCTTTTCACAGTAACTTCATTGAAGCCTACTCGTGACAATAAGCGATTTTCATTTTCATTTTCATATGATGGAATGGAGAAATACAGTGATTGGTAAAGTAATTTCATGGAAATCTATTGAAGTTAATGAAGCACTATGGAATTGGGAGAAGGGAGCAAAGGGGAAATTGGATTAAAACTAGTCAGAAAGCGAGTAGGATTTAAGGGAATGTGCTCACAATTGTTGGAAGTGAATAGTGGTGTCCCAAAGCGCTCTGATCTGGGATTGCTTCTGTTCATTGTTTATGTAAATAATTTGACTTTAGGGTTAGAGGGAATGGTGTCCAAATTTGTTGATGATATAAATAGGATTATAGTAAAATAGTCCTGAGGGCTAAAGGAAGATGCAAAGGGATATTAATAAAAATTGCGAACTAGGCAGAAAACAAGTGACAGTGGAATTTAATGTCAGTCATTGTAAGGTGGTGTATTGTAGATTAATACAACCAATGTAATTATTATACTACGAGTGAGTAAAATCTTGATGATGTCGATGAGCAAAAGTATTTGAGTTTTAGGTTAATCAGATACTAAAAGCAGGACCTCAATTGGCATAGGCTATAAAAACCTCGGAATACTGTATTTTCTGGTCAGTGTGTGTAAAATCTTAGATCACAATTGCAGTACAATGATGCTGTGGCCATAGCGAGAACAAGTGCGAATTGACTGGGATACTGCCTTGCATGAGGAAATATAAAAAACAGAAAGACTTGATTTAATAAAAGCTTTAAAAATTTTGAAGGGATACAACAGACTAAATAGAACCAGATGGTTTGCAATGATTAGGAGTTTGAAAACAAGTGAGCAGGAGAAATTGTTTTACAGAGTTGGGGTTATTGTGTGGTCATGAAGGGCACTCTGGGACTTGTCTCTCAGACTTTATGACTCAAAGTCAAGAATTCTTCTATTGAACCAAAGCTGACAATAGAACACCCTTTTCCAGGATACTAAATCACCAAATCCCAGGGAATCCTGAGGGGTTCCAGTGCGTTACATACCTGATGTAACAGTCGGGAAATTCCCAGGTTCCTGCTCTGCTGGTGTAAACAGAAAGAACTTTGGGCTACAGAAATCAGAAAAGGCTGACCCCATCAGAAATTCCAGCATCAGAATATTAAATGATGTTGTCAGAATAAGGACAGGATACCAACCAGCATGAGGGCCAATTCTCCTTCGTGGGTCTGGGACATATGTGCAGGGGATAGAGCAAAGCTACAAATTCCCCACTTAAAGATCAACATGCAAATAAGGAGCCGAGACATGCGCTGAGAATGGACAGATATCAGTGCTGGGATGCCAGAGAAGAGACCAGACATGTAACAACATGGAAAAGGTAAGTGTTATGGCTGCATATGGATGCTCCTTAACTCAAGGATGCTCTTTGATGCAGTGGAGAATATTGCTGCAAAGCAAGCCCTTCCAATCTACTCTGCTTCTGACAACACTGATGACAGCTCATCCACCCTGTCTTTCACTCTTTCCCTTCCACTCAGCAGACCAGAGAGAAATACACAAAGGGTACAGATTTGTAGGTGAAGAATTGACATGTGATGGAGCACAGAGCCATTCTGCGTGCGGAGAGGTATTGCACATGTTGCCGGATAGCTGGAGAACATGGAAGCTGCAGCAATATTGGCAACCATTCCCCTATTTCATGATAGATACAGGTAAGTTAAATCATGTGGAGGCATTGAATAAAGTACTTTGGGGGATTAATGTCAACTCAGCTGTCAAATAAGCTGGGCAATATAAATAATTTAGAAATTGTTAGGTCCATCTCATTTGATTTCTATCTATCCTATCTCATCGTGTTAGAATTTTGTAAGCTTTGGTTCAATAGAAGAATTCTTGACAAAGTTCAAGATTCAGAAATAATATTCCCGATGGTGGGGGTGTCCCGGAATAGATACACATGATCCAGGGGCACCCTTGTCCCTGCCTGTCTGCCCCAACGATCATCCATAAGCCCACCGACTGTCGAGTCCCCTAGCCGTGCAGCTGAAGGCTATCGCTGATAGGGAATTGGCAATTGTGGTTAAGTGAGCACCTCACACAGTCCATTTGGATTCCCGCGGGTGGATAGGCCATGTAGCATGCGGGAGTCATTGCCCAGCATCCCAATCAGACTGTGTTGCCTGGATCATGTACGTTGTGCACGGGTGTCTGGGGTACAAAGTCTGAGGCCCGGTGAGGGGGGCCCGCTGCGGCTGGATGTGCATGGGCAGGGCATTCCAGGTAGGCATGTGGGGTGTTCAGTGGTGGAATGGAAGGTCCCGGGGTGGGAGCCACCAATGTTTGTCAGTCTAGCACCGTCTCCCAATGCCTTACAGATATTGAATGCTATAAGCAAGGATGTTGGACCAGAGATGCCCTATTGGGGGCAACACGATAGTGCAGTGGTTAGCACAGTTGCTTCACAGTGCCAGGGGTTCCAGGTTCGATTCTCGGCTTGGGTCACTGTCAGTGTGGAGTCTGCACGTTCTCCCTGTGTCTGCGCGAATTCCCTCCGAGTGCTCCGGTTTCCTCCCACAAGTCCTGAAAGATGTGGGGCGGAATTTCCCCCCACCCCCACGTCGGGTGGGAGAATCTTTGGTGCACCGCACGAGTCCCGCCACACCGCCCCGGCACCCACACACGATTCTCCCACCCCCCACCCCCCCAAACTAGCACAGTGAGAATCATGGTTGGCCGCTCAGAGAATCGCCGCTCGTCGTTTGCAAAATGCGAGCGGCGATTCTCCGGCCCAGATAGACCGAGCGGGTCGTCCACACCTGGTAGCTGCCGGTGGGAACTGCGCGGGAACGCTGGGGGGGCAGCCTGTGGGGGGGAGGGGGGGGAGGGGAGGGGGGTTCCTGCACCGATGGGGTCTGGCCCGCGATCGGGGCCCACCGACCATCGGGCCGACCTCTCTAAAGGAGGACCTCCTTTCCTCTGCTGCCCCGCAAGATCCATCCGCCATCTTCTTGCGGGGCGGCCTCGGGGAGGACGGGAATGCGCGGGTGACTTCATTTACGCGACGCCGGCCGCGTCATTTATGCAGCGCCGCATTTTACGCAGCGCCAAGGCCCAGCACGCGTAAAATACGCGACGTCGCTCCTAGCCCCCCGGGGGGCGGGAGAATAGGGGGCTGGGAGTGGGCTCCGACGCCGGAGTGAAACACTCCGGTTTTCACTCTGGCGTCGGAACTTTGTCTCCATTTCGGAGAATCGCGCCCGTGCTGTTAGGTCATTTGGACATTCTGAATTCCCCCTCTGTGTACTTGAACAGGTGCCAGAATGTGGCAACTAGGGGTTTTTCACAGTAACTTCATTGCAGTCTTAATGTAAACCTACTTGTGACAATAAAGATTATTATTATTGTTATGGTGCTGATGCTATGTGATGCGGCCAGACACTGGAGAAAGTGGCAGCAGCATCTGCAGATGCTCGAGGCAGCAGCCCATGTGCTGGACCCCACCCCTCACCTGAGGACCTGGCCGCCCATCAAGCAAGGTAGGTACCCAGAGGAGGAGTCCCGCGACATCACCGGGTGTACCGGCGTCGCTGATCCTTTGAACAAATGACAGATAGCGTGTCGCAGGAGGCTCCGCCTCAACATTGACACAGTGTGGCACCTGTGCTGTATTCTCGTGAACTTGGAACTACATAGAGGAGGAGGACACCCACTCCTGGTGGCCATCAAGGTCACTGCAGCCTGGAACGTTAACACCATGGGATCATTCCAAGGCTCGAGCGGGGTCCTGCGTAGTATCTCACAGGCCACAGCCCGCAGGTGTATCCGGCAGGTCACAAATGCCCGGGCGAAAGACGACATAGTCTTTGACATGGACCAAGCCCAGCAAGATTCCCGGGCTGTCGGTTTCTCTGCTGGGATGCCCCAGGTCCAGCAGGTCATAGATACCACGCATGTGGCTCTGCACTCACCGGGCCATCTGGGGGTGTCCTATGTTAACAGAAAGGGGTTCCACTCACGCAACATACAGTTCATGTGCGACCATCAGGTGAAGATAATGAACGTGTGTGCACACTTCCTGGGGAGTGTGCATGACAGCTACATCTTGGGGCAGTCGGTCATCCTTGCCCTCTTCGAGGAGAGGAGCACCCCAGGATGGGTGGCTGGTTCCTGGGGCATAAGGGATATCCGCTGAGGACCTGGCTAATGATGCCAGTACGGAGGCCGGAGATCGAAGTGGAGACCCGGTACAATGAGGCCCATGCAGCCACCCAGGCTGTCATTGAGCGGTGCATCAGACTCCTCAAGATGCGGTTCCGTGCCTCGACCGCTCTAATGGTGCTCTTCAGTACACCGCCCGGAGGGTCACCCGCTTTGTTGCAATCTGCTGTGACCTCCACAACCTGGCACAGTAGCGGGGTGACAAGCTGAGATTGGTGATGAGGAGGGCGACGAGGATGATAAGGAGGCGCCATTCTGTGGCCTTTGATGTCCCTGATTGGCATCCTCTGGAGGTACTGGGGCCGGAGGTCTCCTGACAATGGCATATGCACAACCCTGCCGCCTTGCTCCGTGTGCTAACCCTGAGATGCAACCTCATCAGAGGGTTGGAACTTGGGGGAGCCGGTGGCCACCGTCGACATCCCATTGGACGGGTCCGGGTTGGCACTCGGTGCTCGCTCCCCCTAGTCAGTGTCCACAGGGCCCTGGGGTTCACCGTGGGACAGAGTGGCCGCTGGCTCGAGCCCTGCATCATCTGGCTCTGCCAGCCCTGGCGGCTCCCCGATGTCTGCACCAAAGTGTTAACGCCCTCAGCGATGCTCCTCAGAGCTCTGCAGCGCCTCGGCCATGCCCACCTGTAACTGGGCCAAGCTCCGCAGTGCCTTGGCCATGCCCATCTGAGAGCGGGACATATCCCGCAGGACCTCATCATGGTCAGCCTGGTACTGGGTGACATCCCCCAGTGAGGTGGACATTCTGTCGAGACCCTCAGTGATGGCCGTCACAGACTGAGTGTTGCCTTGGACGCCTTCACTAATGGCAGCGACATTGTGCACCAGGCTGTTGTTAGGTGAGAGTACCTTTAAGAAATGGGTGTTTAATAGAGTAACTTTAGTGATTGTTCCTTTAAGAAATGGATGTTTATTACTGCAGTGATGTCATGGGTGGAGCTGGGCTGTCTGTCAGCTTTTAGTTTCACTTTGAGAAAAGCTTGGGTGTGTCTGTTTTTTTTGGTTTAGTTTCAGTGTTGGAGCTGCAGTCAGACACAGAATGTGTAATGTTGATCTCTCTGCCATGTAAAGATTATCTCTTGATCATTTGGTGAATTCAGAGTGATAACTATTCTCAGTAGTGAATTTAAACCTATGTGCTTCTATTAAAATGTTTTTTAAAGTCTTATGGATGTTTGGGGCAGCACGTTAGCATTGTGGATAGCACAATCGCTTCACAGCTCCAGGGTCCCAAGTTCGATTCCGGCTTGGGTCGCTGTCTGTGCGGAGTCTGCACATCCTCCCCGTGTGTGCGTGGGTTTCCTCCGGGTGCTCCGGTTTCCTCCCACAGTCCAAAGATGTGCAGGTTAGGTGGATTGGCCATGATAAATTGTCCTTAGTGTCCAAAATTGCCCTTAGTGTTGGGTGGGGTTACTGGGTTATGGGGATAGGGTGGAGTTGTTGACCTTGGGTAGGGTGCTCTTTCCAAGAGCTGGTGCAGACTCGATGGGCTGAATGGCCTCCTTCTGCACTGTAAATTCTATGATTCTAAAAGGAAAATAAGGCTAACTTAGTGTTGTATTATTTGGGGTGTTGTATTTGAATTAATGGTTGCTAAGATGTTCACTATGTTTTAAAAATGTTAACTTCAGTTCATAGAATAAACATTGTTTTGCTTTTTAAAAAAAAAATACTTTGACTTCTGCTGTACCACACCAGTAGAGTGGGCTGTGCGCTCCCCATACCACAATCTAGTAAAAGTTGTGGGTCAGGTGAACTGCATGATGCACTTTGGGGTTCTCTAAACCCTGGCCCATAACACTGTCCACTGTGATCGCCACCCTAGCACTGTTGGCCTCGGTGCCACTCATTTCCGGCGCCATCTCCTGCACCCTCTGGGACTCCTCCAAGCAGCTATAAATCTTATGGAGTGATTCTGACATCTCCCTCTGAATGCCTAGGCCACTCCCATCTTCTCCATCATCTCTGGGTACCTTGCACCAGAGGCTCAGCATTAGGCTGGGACCCAGCTGGGTCCTGGGATCCAGTAGACCTCCAACTGCTGTCTCGCCTGGGGGTTCCTGCCTCCACCAGATGCATGGAGACAAATCTGTGTGCATCATCAGCAGTGTGGTGCTTACCAGATTGTGCCCCAGAAGCCTGTCCACTAACATGTCCCACCGAGGTGTGTGTATCTGTGCTGGTGGAGGGTGGCGATGACAGCTGTGACATCTCTATGACGGTGGCATCCTCAGAGCTCTCCTCCAAGGTGGTCCCCTGGGAGGCTGGAGAAGGGGCTGCCCGGGATGGACTGGCACCGTCGACTGGAGGACCTGCAGAAGAATGGACATGTGGTCAGTGATAGGGATGGGTCAGTCAGTAAGGCAAACAGTGCTTAAGGGTGGAGCCCGGTGGTTCCTCACCTCTGTGCCGATGGCCAGCCTCTGCGTGGGTGACCGCCCTGTCCTCGGTCACCTCCAGTGCTGGCTCCTCGATGGAGGAAAGGATTGTCAAGTCCAGCAACCCACCATCAGTCTGGGCCCCCTCCTGAGGAGACAGAGGGCATCGTTAGCCACACGTGTGGTTCACAGTTGTGGGGTGTGAAGGGAGGGTTGGGGGTCGCCTGGGTAGTGGGGGGGTGGGGGGGGGATGGGGGTGGGTGGATGCTTCCTTGAGAGGAGGGGGTGTTTGTGTCTACTCACTCGTGTTGCGTGGTGTAAGTGTTGACCACCTTCCAACACTGAACCAATTAACGTTGAGTAGCGTTGCCAACCTCACTGGGCTGAGCGCTGGGAAGCTCGCAGCAATTCACGCTGGCTAGCACACTTCAAAATTTTTCCAGAGAATCGTGTGCAAAGCTTTTGTTGTAATTAGTGGTAATCAGTCACACTTGGTGTTTGGCTGTCTTGGGTGACAATGAGTAATAGCGATGAGCTGCTCTTGAGGCTTAATGTTAGGATGTGATGTCTAGTCCTGAGGAGTAAATATTTTCTTTCACATAGTTTGGTGAGAGAAGGGAGACCTTCTCAATTTCCAAATTGTGTACCCCATGGTGCCAGATGAGTCCGTCTCTTGAGTGTCTTGCAGCCATTCCCAATGTCTGGGATGACTGGTGCTTTTTCAACTCGCCCTCAAACTGAATGGAATTCTTGATGTGTTGGTACCCTGGCCCATCAGAAATTCCTGGCCCAGCAAAGTCTTAAATCCTGATTTATCTTCTCTCTTAACCAAGAAATTTCTCTTTCCCCCTTTCCTGTTCGCCGCATGTACAAAATATCGATTTCCCAGACAAATCCACCTCCCATCTCTTATGCTCAAACTCGCAAACGCTCTCTCCAACTCTTCCCCCTTTTATCTCTCTCTCCTCTTGAAAAATCATCTTCAGGCCCTGCCTCTTTGACCATAAATTCAATTCCCTATTATTGCTTGGATGTTTTTCATCCTTGAGATGTAGGGCAAGATTCTCCAGTCCCCCAGCCATGTGTTTCTCAGCTTCACGCCATTCGCTGGTGGCATCTATCCTCCTGCCACTTGTCAATGGGATTTCCCATCGAAACCACCCATTCCGCCACAAAACCCACTGACGGGGGTGCGCTGTCAGCGAGATAAGTGAATCCCGACGACTGAAGAATTACGGCTGCAATATCATGTTTAGGAACTGCATAATAACAAATTGTTTTTGATACGCACAATTTGTGGCAGTTCACTTGAGAAATGTAGAATCCTGTGCGGATTGTGAACATTAAGAAACTTTGTAGAATGAAAATTCATGACTAAATTGTGAATGTTGATAATACAAATGATGTTTCCATACTCCTACTTGCAGAGGAACTATACACTATTTGATCGTTGTATTTGTTTATTTAAGTAATCTCTTGTCTCTTTCTAACTTGTGTATTCATCCGGTTTTCATTGTAAAGAACAATCAGCATGATATTAATTGATTGTAATTGCAAAATCTCTCAGTTGCTGTTAGATTTAGTCAAAGTTTAAAGGCCATTTTAGCTCAGCCATTCGGTCTGCAGACTCCTGACACATCATCTACCTATTTGTTTAAGTTTCGCCAATGTTTTTTGACCCTCACCTGCTAACAGAAAAATGTCGGCAATGTTTATTCTGTTGTGTTGATTGTTGGGACTATCACATATTGGACATTTAACAGGAATGTCCGATTCACTTTAAAGTATTAAATATCTCTTTTTGAAAAGAAGTCTCTTGTAATAAAACAGGTTCACAATTTAACCTATAAATAAACGTCATGTTCTGTAAAGTGGGATAATACTTGCTTGAACAACGTATTGTATAATTGCTTCTGCTTATGGATACTCATTTTAGGACATCAATTAAACTGCCACTTATTCCACTTGTTCCTAATTTTTGTATCAGTAGTTATACCAATTAGAGTAGATGAACGGAAGTTGTGGGTGGAGGGGAAGAAAAATAATTGTAGTAGAAAAATTCATTTCACTTTATAGGTGAAAAAGCTCTTTAGTTTTAAGTGCTCCAGGCATCCATTAGCAACTGATTAAAATACATGGCGAGATGCCAAAAGTGAGAACCTCCCACGAACACGCAATTTCTATATGTAGTTTAACCTCCTCTGCATCTGATGAGCGAATTTCATGTGTTCACAGGAATGTAATTTGGTTGCATTTATACCCTTGCATCTATTGAGTGCAGGTGTTTTGAATGGGGTAAATTAAGGTTTATTATTGTTTCAAGTTGTCTGCAAATTTTGCATATGCAGGTTAGGTGGATTGGCCATGATAAATTGCCCCATAAATTGCCCCTTAAAGGTTAGGTGGGGTTCTTGGGTTATGGGGATAGGGTGGGGGCTGTATCTAGATAGGGTGCTCTTTCAGATGGTTAGTGCAGATTCAATGGGTGAAATGGCCTCCTTTTGCACTATAGGGATTCTCTGTGTAGTGATTATATACACACAATACATGTGTATAAAGTTTCTTTTCAATCTGGATGCATTCCATTGCAAATTAAATTTAATTTGTCATAAATATGACTGGGATGGTAGAAAGTAAACCAGATGGACTTGGTCTTTTTAAATCAGCAATCCCTATCCCCCTACAGTCCTCATATATTATCTTTAGGATGCAGAAGACAGTTCAATTCACACATTTACTGGGAGTTTGTGGGTGGGAATTTCCATCCCGTCACACTCGCTTTCTGGCAGGGCGCGCCCCCGGCAGCAGTGTGATCCTCCATCCCAGCAGCTGGTCAGTGGGGCACCCCCACGCCAGCGAGAAATCTGCAGGCGCGAGTGCGCTGCCGGCAAAGCAGAGGGTCCCTCCGACGGAGAATCCAGCCCAATATTCCTCACTTTCCTATCAACAAGCAAGTTTGCGTTTTCAGAGAAGCACTTTCTTATTTGTTCCAGCACTTTTGGTAGCACTGCACACGTGCTCTGAGACTGAAAGTTATGGGCAGTGACGGATCGAACACTGGAGCCTAGTCCTTAAACAAGTCGGCCCCAATGCTCTTTTGCATACAACCAATTCGGTCTGCACCAATACTACTTTGGATCAACCAATTAAGCTAAGGGACAAAGTCTGCACCTATATACGTGCTTTTTTGTGAACCAATAAAATTAACTAATTAACAAATATACTAATGAACAAATTAATAGCCCCTTAAAGGGGCATATATGAGCACAGGCAAGTCCCAAATTAACACCCATCTGAATACAATTACACCCAATTGAGATATACAATTAACAATTAATATTTCAATGCAGTAAGTAGTAAGGGACTGGTGTATTAGCAGAAGTGCTGCCTTTTGGAAGATATAGTAAAACCTAGTTCTAGGGGATAGAAAAAATAGTTGAATAAGAACAGAGTTCTTCTAACCAATATACCTTCCTTAACCAACAACACCAACAGAAAAATAACTGGTCATTCATTTCACTTGCTGTATTTGGCATCTTGCTGTATATACCTGGGGCTGGATTCTCCAATTCTGGGGCTATGTCCCCACGCCGACGTGGGAACAGTGGCGTTTTGTGCCAGGAGAAATGTGTAAAACACCACCGATTCCCCGTTTTGCTGGGGGCTAGCAGGGCGGCAGCGTAGAGCACCCGGCTCTAGCTGCCGATACACCCTGAAGAATTGCCGGGCCCGTGGCCACGCATGCGCACGGCGGCGACCTGCATCAGCCGCACCGTGCTACATGGCGGTGCTGCTTGAGGACCCGGCATGTGAAATAGTCCCTCCTTTGGCCGGCTTGTACGCCCCGGACCCGAATAATGTTGTCGTCCCCCCCCTCCCCCGCCCACGGACCTGCCCTCCCCCGACTGTGGCGGTGTTGGACTGAGTCCGCAGCCGCCACACCGCGTTCCCGACGGATGAGACCACATGTGTCCCACACGGTCGGGAACTCGGCTGGTCGAGGGCGGAGCATCGGGGGGGGAGGGCATCAGGCAATGTCCTGAGGCCGTCGATACGTGGCGCGGCGTACTCCTAGAGTACGCTACTTTGGAGGGAGCGGAGCTTCGTGAAAGCAGCGCTGCCCCCTGATTTGGCCAGAAACGCGGATTCCTCGGCCAGTCGACAAACGTGATTTTGGCGTCGGCGACCGGAGCATTCAGCCCATGGTTGCTGTGTTTCTTGATATAACAGTGATAGCACTTGTAACATATTTATTGTGCTTTTTGATAAGGTGCTATATCAATGCCCTTTTTCCTACTTTCCACAGATAGCCCTGACATGATTTATAGTTTTAGTCAATGTTGCCGAACCAACTGAGGAATTAAAACGTTTAATAAAACGTCTTCTGGTTCTTGCGCTCTGCCAGCATCAAGTATTTCCTGTCCAGGAACCGATGGGGGAGGGTGGAGAGTTGACTTGGGTAAAGTGCTTCATTGATTCTTTCAACTCCCTGTACAAATGTACTGTACGCTAGGGCATGTACTGTAGGGCATCTCTGCTCAAGTATTAGAATTGAGAGTTAACCCTGACTTCAGAAGAGCATGTCTGCTGCTTCAAACTTGTGACATTTATCTATTTTCTACTTCATGCAGAGACTGATTTCTGGCGTCTCTGAATGAGCTTACCTAATTAGAGCTGAGTTATGAGCTGTTTTATGTTGTGGACTTGTGTCCGCTGGGAGCTAAATTGAAACTGCCCAGACTAATTTGAATTTAGCTGATCAGACATTAGAGCGTGAAAACTTTATCCGGTCCATGTGAATTAGATTCAAATCCAGGTTTCTAAAGCTATAGAATGATATTCTAATGTGCAGTTGCATTATGTCCATCAAGACTCATTTATTTGGGATTCTTTAGATCTGTTATTGAAGGCAAACCTCATCCATCACTAGTCTCCGAAGTACATTTGAAAATTGATACATTGTTAGATGAAAGGTCGATGTCATTTTAACCATAGTAACATCAGCACACCCGCACAAACAAAATGATCGTAACCAATTGTTGATGAAGATTGTCGTCGGTCTCCTCATTATTCTTACAGTTCTAGATTTGATCAATAAACATTCTATCGACTATACACAGTGATATGCACATAGACAAAATATACACATAATTTAATTTCCTAAACAAGAAAACAAAACTGAAAATAAACAACCAAATCAAAATTAGGAAGGCAGGTAATGAGTGCAATGGGACAAGGAACCCGCTATTACTAAAGTACCCCCACTAACTAATTCCTCAACCCACAACCTTCTAACGTATCCAGGTCTTTAAAAAACAAAATGAATGGCCGCCATCTGGTAGGAATCCCCCCCCCGTCCCCCGTCCCCCGTCCCCCCGTCCCCCCAGTCTGGCGCACGATGAAGTGGCGTTCACCCTGTAGAGAAGGCATTATCAAACTCGGGGGTGCGACCCGCGGTGGGTCACGAGCGGGTGTCAGGAGGGTCACGGAGCTATCCGTCGCGGCGCTCCCGATCGCGTAAATCTGCGCGCAACAGCCGCAGCAGCCAGCTGTTAATAACGACGGCTGCAAGCGGCCTTCAAAATGGCAGCAAACATGTAAAGAAAAACGTGGCCGCGATGATCGGGCACTCATGCACAATGCGGCGGCTTTTTTTTTAAACGATCACAGACTTTTGTTTTGCAAGTTCAGTGGGGTTTTATTCATTATTTTATTCATTTAATTTTTATTTTTTTCATTTAATTTTTTTTTCATTTATTGTATTCAATTTATTTTTACTTTTACAAGTTCGGGGGGGTTTTATTTGATTAAATTTTACAGGAAAAAATGCAGAACTTTGGACAGATGGAGACTCCATACTCTCCGACACTGGAAGGCTTCACCTTAATCCAACAGGTTCCATTGGAGGAGTGTGTACGAGGGCCAAAGGGACCCAAAACCATTTCCTCCATTTTTGTCAGCAGCAATCAAGTTAAGAGAAAATGGTGGGTCGCGAAGGTCGGCCGAGTTGGGTCCCGAAGGTTGGTCGGTTGGTAAAAACGGGTCCCCGGAAAAAAGTTTGAAGAACACTGCTAAAGAGGGCTTCCCTTGAAACCTTCTCAGTAAGCACAGAGTCTAGTTCCTCCGCCCATCAAAAGGGGCAGGATCCAAAGATGAAATGAGGTTGCATTGATTACAAATTGATCCTCTCCCCTGCTGTGTCAAGGCCAATATTTTCCAGCGGGGAAGAAGGGGGGGCCAGGAGGGAAAGAGGAAAAAGGGCAGTGGTACGGTAATTGTGGCGTGTAGGGAGGAGGCTGTGGCACAAGATAATGGCCGGGATACTCCCAAACCCCAGCCAAGTGTTGACGCCAGCTTCAAAACCGGCGCGAGCGACGCCGGTGTCAACGGACCTCCAGCCCAGGCAGTCACCCCTTCCTAGGGAGCTAGGATGCATGCGCGCCACGGCCGGCGTGAGTCCGTGCATGCACGCCACGACCATCTCTGCCCGTGGGCAACATGGTGGGGTCCTACAGGGGCCCGGCGCGGAGCAACATAGGAATGAGTCCGGACCCTGGAATGAGCCTGCCCGCCAATCGGTTGCCTCCGATCGCGGGCCTGGCCACCGTGGAGACCCCCCCGGATTCGGCTCCCCCCGCCTCCCCACCAGGACGGCCCCCGCAGCCAGAACGCCGAGGTCCCGCCGGGTAGGACCATATGTAACCGACTCAGCGGGCACTCGGCCCGTGGAGTGCAGAGAATTGGCGGCCTGCAGTCGGCATGGCACGGTTCGCGCCCCCAGTGCGGAATCAGAGAATTCCGGTTATAATGCCTCCAATCTACTCCAGTTACGACTTCAGGTAACTTAGGCATTGTAGGATTTTCTGTATGTTGGCAGCCCAGCAATAAAACAGGAGATTCGGGAGGGCCAAACCTCCCGATCCTCTGTCTCTCTCTGACACAGAGCGCTGCGGACACGGGGACTCCTGTCCAGGTGAATGCCGATATAAAAAATGCTATTGCTAAAAAAAAAGGAGATACATCGAAATAAGAATAATAATCTTGTTAGTATATTCATCTTGACAGTTTGGATTCTACCTGCCAGAGTCAGAGGGAGATTATTCCGCCTCCTGTAGGTCCATTTTAACCTTACCGATGAGGCTTGAAAAGTTCAGTTTGTGGCGTAAGGGCTCAGTTACCCCCAGCCGGATCCCCAGATATCAGAAATTAGAGGGCGAGAGAGAGGTGAAACGGCAGCGAACCAAGTTGAGTCCCTCTGGCTGTCTGGTTCACTCGCAAACACTCCCTTTTATCCACATTGAATTTAGAACATAGAAAAATACAGCACAGAACAGGCCCTTTGGCCCACGATGTTGTGCCAAACTTTTGTCCGAGGTTAAGAACAAATTAATCTACACCCCATCGTTCTACCGTAATCCATATACCTATCCAATAGCCGCTTGAAGGTCCCTAATGTTTCCGACTCAACTACTTCCACAGGCAGTGTATTCCATGCCCCCACTACTCTCTGGGTAAAGAACCTACCTCTGACATCCCCCCTATATCTTCCACCATTCACCTTAAATTTATGTCCCCTTGTAATGGTTTGTTCCACCCGGGGAACAAGTCTCTGACTGTCTACTCTATCTATTCCCCTGATCATCTTATAAACCTCTATCAAGTTGCCCCTCATCTTTCTCGGTTCTAATGAGAAAAGGCCTAGCACCCTCAACATTTCCTCGTAAGACCTACTCTCCATTCCAGGCAACATCCTGGTAATTCTCCTTTGCACCTTTTCCAAAGCTTCCACATCCTTCCTAAAATGAGGTGACCAAAACTGCACACAGTACTCCAAATGTGGCCTTACCAAAGGTTTTGTACAGCTGCATCATCACCTCACGGCTCTTAAATTCAATCCCTCTGCTAATGAACGTTAGCACACCATAGGCCTTCTGCACAGCTCTATCCACTTGAGTGGTAACTTTCAAAGATCTATGAACATAGACCCCAAGATCTCTCTGCTCCGCCACATTACCAAGAACTCTACCGTTAACCCTGTATTCCGCATTCATATTTGTCCTTCCAAAATGGACAACCTCACACTTGTCAGGGTTAAACTCCATCTGCCACTTCTCAGTCCAGCTCTGCATCCTATCTATGTCTCTTTGAAGCCGACAACAGCCCTCCTCACTATCCACAACTCCACCAATCTTCGTATCATCTGCAAATTTACTGACCCATCCTTCAACTCCCTCATCCAAGTCGTTAATGAAAATCACAAACAGCAGAGGACCCAGAAATGATCCCTGTGGTATGCCACTGGTAACTGGGCTCCAGGCTGAATATTTGCCATCCACCACCACTCTCTGACTTCTATCGGTTAGCCAGTTTGTTATCCAACTGACCAAATTTCCCACTATCCCATGCCTCCTTACTTTCTGCACAAGCCTACCATGGGGAACCTTATCAAATGCCTTACTAAAATCCATGTACACTCCATCCACTGCTTTACCTTCATCCACATGCTTGGTCACCTCCTCAAAGAATTCAATAAGACTTTATAACCTGAAAATGTGCCAAATCCCATGAGTATCTACATGACGTTTTCTATTGACGAGATTGGATCCATAATATACAAGAGTAGTCATCTGCGTATAGCGAGACCCGGTGCTCCTCTGCCTCCTCCACCCCTCTGATTACCTCAATGCTATTGCCAGAGATTCAATGGCCATCGCATAGAGCAATGGAGAAAGGGGGCAGCCCTGTCTCGTGCCCCTGCCTACCAGAAAGTATTCTGAGAAGAACATAGAACATAAAGTGCAGAAGGAGGCCACTCGGCCCATCGAGTCTGCACCGACCGACTTAAGCCCTCACACACCCTATCCCGGTAACCCACTAACCCCTCCTAACCTTTTTTTTGGTCACTAACGGCAATTTATCATGGCCAATCCACCTAATCTGCACATCTTTGGACTGTGGGAGGAAACCGGAGTACCCGGAGGAAACCCACACAGACACTGGGAGAACGTGCAGACTCCGCACAGACAGTGACCCAGCAGGGAATCGAACCTGGGACCCTGGCGCTGTGAAGCCACAGTGCTAATCACTTGTGCTACCGTGCTGCCCTAGTAGGTCCTATTTGTGCGGATGTTGGCTTTTGGAGCATTGTACATTCGACAAACCCAGGAGGAGAGTTTGCGGCCCCCCCGGCCCCATTGCAGGATCTGCTCTTTTTCTTAAAAGTTATGGAACCTTAAGATCATTGTTGGAGTGGTTCCTCTGCACGAGGCCTTGGCCACAGTTCGCGATGAGCCCGATCTAGCTCTGGGGGGATTTGCGAGTCTTCTCGCCAGCCATCTTAAGAAGCATGCTGGTTACGTATTCTGAGGGTGTGTTGCCCTCCGTCCCCTCCGGCAAACCCACAAGGCAGAGGTTTTCTCTTCGAGACCTGTTCTCCAGGTCACTTACTTTATTTTTCAAAAAGTTGTTCGACTCCAGGACCGAAGACAAGTTCTTTTGAGTGCCGTGATCCGCTTCCTGTGGTTGGAGAGGCCACCTTCTTGATCGAGTCACCCCAAGCTTTCATATTTTTCTTCATCCCTTCCTAATTGGCTTGAAATTTGGTTTATAGATTCATCCATTGAATTTTTCACTTCTCCGACCAGCTCCCATTGGTGGTACTCCAGCTCCGTCTCCACAATGCGGCTGATGTCCTAAGCTGATAGCCACGCGGTCGCTGGGGAGGGCATGCTTGCCGCTGCCATTTTGTCCCCTGCTGATTCAAGGGAAGCCTCTGAGTCTGAGGAACACACTTGGCTCATCCCTCTTTTAATTTTGTTGTTTTTTGGCACTTTTCTTAGTTGTATTGTTCCCCCAGCAAATTCTTCAATTTTTACTGCCATTTTAGTGCTTTACAGGTCAGGTTCGGGTTGGAGAGTCTCCCGATGCGTTCCCTCCGATCAAAACTAGCACTTAAGTCCACCATTTTCGATCTAGGGTAGCAGAAGTACTTTAATCAATGTCACCACATTTAAACAACCCCATTACAATATCTACCCATGGAGGAGGTTCAAGAGAAGTTATTTTTGTTTGTGCATTTTGCAAACAATCAGAGAATCAGCAACTCATTTTACTGAGGTATCAGCATCATAAATTAGTTCATTAATGTGAGTCCATGGGAGGAAAGGGGAGAGAACAGGGCCAATGACCTGGTAAGTAGATTGTACCCAGACTGCGCTCTATGTTCATTAGCTGGTGACATTTCTTTGCTCCATCTGTTTCCTAGAATTGACACTACATTGCACTTTCTTCACAAAAATTCTAGCACAATGCAAAGCTAATTATGGAAGTCTGAAAGCTGGTGATTTAACCCATAATAATAATAACAATCTTTAATGTCACAAGGAGGCTTACATTAACACTGCAATGAAGCTACTGTGAGAAGTTCCTAGTCACCGCATTATGGTGCCTGCTTGGATACACAGGGAACATTTAGAATGCCCAAATTACCTAACAGCACATCTTTCAGGACTTGTGGGAGGAAACCGGAGCACCCGGAGGAAACCCACGGAGGCACGGGGAGACCATGCAGACTCCGCACAGACAGTGACTTAAGCTGGAATTGAACCTGGGACCCTGGCACTGTGAAGCTACGGTACTAATCACTGTGCTCCCGTGCCACCCTAGGATTATGGCATAAGAATGATCCCAAACAAATAGTGAGTGCTGTCTGCTTGACTGCACAGGAGCATTAGAGCTTGTGCCTGTGTTGTTCCTCGTGTCTTAATAAAGCTTGTAGTCTCAAAGGTGGAGAAGATGCTTTATTGTGAATTTGTTCTCTCTTCAGAGCTTAACTTACGGCTACCTCAAATGCTGCCTGCTTGTGTCTGTGTCCTGCTTTCAGTTCTGCCGTCCGTGAAGTGTGTCGTCACTTCCTGTCCCTGTGTATATATAGCTCTCCCGTGCTCCCTCTAGTGCTTGCTCAGTTGTATTGCATCTACTCAGATCTACAATCACCACATCCTCCTTTTTTTCTTTACATATTTTCTGTACATCGTTAAAGAAAATTGTACAAAACAGTTAGATTATTTATATGTGTATCTATACAACTGATGGTGCTATTGCATATTTCACAAAGCCAATTTATATTTATGAGTCCACTCTTAATAAAAACATTTATGAGTCCAAGCTTGATGAATTTGTTCACTGAATTTTTTCTTTTGTTGTTGTTGATGTGGTGAATGTTGTCGGTGTTCTTGTTATTTTAAGTAACCAATGCGTCATCCCGAGGTGTTTGCATGGTCGGACCACTGATGTTGACTGACATGTGGATAATTTGAGTCATTGTCACAGTTATTGATGCGAGTGTCCTTTGTAGAATCTGGTGCATTGAACTTTTCGTCTCGAGAATGGTGAGACTGATCTGATGTTGCATTGATGCTGGTGACATCAGGCATTTTTGGTGGATTTGATTCGTCTTCTTTGCTTTCTTGGTGCTCCACTTCTGGAGTCAAATTCTTCACGATTTCATCTGATGCGGTCTCTCTGGACTCTTGGTGCTCCTCTTCCGGAGTCAAAATCTTCCTGTTTTCTGTTGATGTGGTCTCTCTGGACTCTTGGTGCTCCTCTTCTGGAGTCAAAATCTGCATGGTTTCTTTTGGCGTGGTCTCTCTGGACTCTTGGGTGGCCCTACTCTGTGCTTCTGTACAGACAAGCTGAGAACTGTCAGTCTCGCTGTGATCCTGTACCTCCTGTATGTCGAGTGTGATCACCTTGTCGCTGTTTTTGCATGCAGTGGGTAGATGTACGTTGTCGTCTTCTTGTTTATGTGAGCTTGGTAGACTTTCATAGTCTGCTTGCGGTTGCTCAGATACGGCGGGTTAACCTTCATGGTCTTGTTCATGCATGGTGTTCGCCAGGGAGTGTTTGCTTGCTTCCCTTTTGGAGTCTTTCATCACTCTCACTGTGGAGCCTGTCATCGCTCTCTCTGTGGAGTCTTTCTGTGCTCTCTGTGTGGCGTCATCTTCGTCTTGGGTATTGCTGTCATCCAATGTATCGACGATCTGCCATGGCACCATGGTGTTGGATTCATCTACCACGAGTAGATTTGTGTTGAGCTTTGCGACCGTGTCGCTGATGCTGTGATCAGCATATCCGAATAACTCAGCCATGTCTGAGTAGTATTCTTCGAAAACCAAATCATCTTTTTTTTGTTTCAGATTTCTTTTTGTTCTCTTCAATTTGGGTGGTGCAGACTGCTTTTTCGAGAGTGTTGTGCAAGTTGTTTTCAACTACTGGTTTAAGTTCAGGCGTTCTTTTGTCTTCTGAGGCAAGAAAATTTGGTTTTACAGCTTTAAATATCTTCTTTTCAATTTTCGGGCATTTCCCTTTTAAGTAGGCGTGGTCCGGATGCTCAGACGTCATGACGCTCGTGATGTCATGCGTAGGAATCAATTGCGCATGTGCAAATTGGCCTTCCTTTACTGTGCGGTTTTGTGTCCACTGCGCATGCGCGGCTTGCGCATGCGCATGCGCAGAACGCAAAACGGGTGATTGTAACTGCGCATGCTTCCGTTTCCTGCGCATGCGCAGACGAAGTTTGTAGTTCCTTGTGCCCCAGAGACTGTATAATGTGGTCGGACGCCATTTTATCGCGGATTTCAGCATTTTTTTCTTTCTGAAAGTTGTAAGTTACCTTTTCCTTTCGATCTGGACTGGATTTCAGCGTTTTGGCTTTGTGAAAAATTCAAGTTATTTCTTCTTTTTGATCTGTACTTTTCACTCGCGATTTCTTTTTTTGATAGTGATTGAGTTTTGCATCACTCTGTCTCTGTGTAGTTTGGCCTCTGAGCATACCGTGCTGTTCAAATTTCATACAGTATTCTTCAATTTTTTTTAGTATTATTTGTAAGTTGTTGCTCTCTTCATCTTTTGAGTATTTAAATCCATTATATACTTTCCTAGCTTCATGTCCTGCGATGAGCATTGCTATTTTAATTTCGTCTGAGGCTGCCGCTACATCATTAGCTTTGATATATAAATCGAACATTTGTTTAAACATTTTCCAGACATTTCTTACATTGCCGGTCATGTCCAGCTGAGGTGGGGTTCCATGCCACATCCTCGAATAAGCGATGTCTTCCCAAGTCCAATGTCCAGTAGGAGATTTCCATGCCATTTTGTTCTTTCTGTGTCTGCAGTTGAGTTGTCCTGTAGTAAGCGCCTGAAGCCACTCTTGGTACCATGTATTGTTCCTCATGTCTTAATAAAGCTCGTAGTCTCAAAGGTGGAGAAGATGCTTTATTGTGAATTTGTTCTCTCTTCAGAGCTTAACTTACGGCTACCTCAAATGCTGCCTGCTTGTGTCTGTGTCCTGCTTTCAGTTCTGCCTTCCGTGAAATGTGTCGTCACTTCCTGTCCCTGTGTATATATAGCTCTCCTGTGCTCCCTCTAGTGCTTGCTCAGTTGTATTGCATCTACTCAGATCTACAATCACCACAGTGCCTAACCTTGGTCTCATTCAATGTCCAGGGTTAAAATTTTGATGAGAACTGATTATTGGCATGGGATCATAATTTTCTTTTTAATTTATCAATTTTTGTTCTGTGAACATATCTAGCAAGACCAACATTTATTGCCCATCCCTAATGTGTGATTAGCCAGCGCCAGTTGAAAGTAATGTAGGCAGTGGATACACAATTGGCTGAGTGATAGGAAACCAAGAGTAATAGTCAATGGCAGTTTTTCAGGCTGGAGAAAGGTTTATGGTGGAGTTCCCTAGGGGTCAGTATTCTAATCCCCGCTTTTCCCAATCTATGTTAATGAGGTAGATCTTGGTGTGCAGAGGACAATTTCAAAGTTTGTGGATCACCAGGAATTTGGAAGCTGTGAAGAAATTTAAAAGGGACACAGACACGTTAGTGGAGTGGGCAGATAGGTGGCAGATTAAATTTAATGCGGAGAAGTGTGATGCATTTGGTCGTAAGAATGGACAGACAATATAAAATAATGGGTAATATTCTTAAAGGGGTGCAGGTGTAGAGGGACCTGGAAGTGTATGTGCATAGATCATTGAAGGTAACAAGGCAGTTGGAGAGAGCAGTTAATTAAATGTGCAATATCCTAACTTTATTAATAGGGGCATAGAATGCAAGAGCAAAGAGGTAATGCTGAATTTATACAGGACATTAGTTAGACCTAAGCTGGAGCATTGTACACCATTCTGGGCACCACACTATAGGAAGGATGTAAACTCATTGTCGAGAATGCAGAAGAGAATTAATAGAATGGTTCCAGACATGAGAAACTTCAGTTATGATGATAGATTGGAGAGGTTGGGACTGTTCTCCTTGGAGAGGAGAAGGCTCAGAGGAGATTTGATAGAGATGTTCAAAATCATCAGGGGACTGGACAGAGTAGAGAGGGAGAATCTGTTCCCGCTCATAAAAAGGGTCAAGAACGAGAGGGCACAGATTTAAAGTGATTTGCAAAAGAAGTAAATATGAATTTGTCCAGAAGTTGTGATTAAATGAAAATGATGGAATCTAATAATTGGGAATGTGGTTTGGTGAACCTATGCTAAAAAGAGGACAAACTATTTTTAAATGAGAATTGGTTAGGAAGACACATTTATTGAGGTCTTTGAGATGTGGTTTAGCCTAGCAGACACTGATTGGGTGTGTGGACCCTATACTGTATTGTTTTTTGTGTGATGTGACTGATTGAACTGGTACTGTATAGATTCTGGGGCGACAGCTCCATGGGTGTTTGGTGGGCACTGTTGATTCCCCTTTGTTTTTACTGTATGCTGAGGTGGGCGTTTTGGGGGTATATGGGCGTATTGTTGAGTGCTGTCTGATGATTTCCCCCCGCCCCCAAGCTGGTCCCCTTACGATTAGACGTTCTGTGGTGCTGGTAAGCCCTTTGGTCGATGGGTCAGACCCTATGGTGCGCACCGCTCCCAGGCTCAGCCATGAGTTGCTTCACACTTTGACTGGTTGGTGGGGTTATTGGGCCAGATGTAATGTTCGGTGGGGTCTACGCCGGTCCCCCTGTTCCCCGGTTTTTGTGCCACTTGTTGGGCCTGTGACGCTTTTTGTTGTTGCCATCTGGCCATTACAATTTTGTTATCTTTGTGTTCTCAATTTTCTATTGAGCTTCTCCTCCAAGGTCGTTTTTGTGAGTTTTGGACTTTGGGGGTGTGGTGTTATAACCCTGCATGGGACTCATCCAGCTGGGGATGATTGCTCTCCAGTGTTGAATGGGTTTGAATTAACCAGCATTGGTATAACAGGGTCAGCGGCTGTAACAGCTGAGAGGAAGGAGACCCTGCGGGGAGTGGAGTGTGGAGGATGGAGTTGTGATAATAAGTAGATTGTCATCTGTATATAATTAATCAGCGGCAGGATTCTCTGATTCCCCCGCTGGGTTGGAGAATCCCCGGGGGGGCGTGAATCCCGCCCGACGCTCCGACGCTGGCTGCAATATTCTCCGGCGCCAGTTTTTGGGTGGGGTGGGGATCACGCCAAGCCGGTCGGGGGCCGTTGCCAACGGCCCCCCGGCAATTCTCCGGACCCGATTGGCTGAGCGGCCGTCGGTTTCTGGCCAGCTGGTGCGGTCCTCGGGTGGGGCGCGGGAGGATCCGGCCCCGGGGAGGCCACCATGGTGGCCTGGCACGCGATCGGGGCCCATCGATCTGCGGGCGGGCCTGTGCCGTGGGGGCACTCCTTCCTTCTGCACCGGCCCCTGTCGGGCCCCACCATGGCCAACGCGGAGTAGACACCCCCTGCGCATGCGCTAGAATACGCCGGCCGGTCTGCGCATGCGCGGAACCATGCCGCCATTTCTGTGCATGCGCTAACACTCAACGGCCCTTCAGCACTGGCTGGCATGGCACCAACCCCTCTGCTGCCAGCCTAGTCCCCAGAAGAGCGGAGGATTCCGCAAATTCCGGACGGCCCGACGCCGGAGTGGTTCGCGCTGTTTTTTACGCCGGCGTCAGGCCATCGCGGGAATTCGGGAGTAACCCGCCCAATATATTTATAATTGTTGTAGTTCCAGCATTTGACCAGCAGATGATGTGAGTATGCAGGCTCGTGACACGGACACACCTTCCTGGAGAAGGAGCAGTCGCATATTAGAGTAGCTCTGTAGTATCTTAGTGCCAGTTAGTGTGAGACCATTATTTCCAACTGTATTAATCTTAGACATTTTAGTAATTCATTAGTGAAGTGTTAGTAATAAATAGTTTTGTTTATAAAGCAAAGCCTAATGTTTTTTGTTCACACTACAATATCAAGATTCAACATCAGCCCAATCAAAGAACATTACATGGTACCTAGGAGTGGATGTCAAAAGAGAACAGTTCGGGAAGGTTAGGTATGGCGAAAAGACACGAGAGAACAATCGTAGACTCGGAAAAAATCGGTGTAAAATCAAAACTACCAGGATCGTCGAAGCGAGACGGAAGCATTGAAGACTCCCAGCCAATTGTTCATGACTGGTAATGTAGACGGGAACTGGTGTGCTTTCAATCAATAGTTCACTTTTTACGTGCAGGCCCTTGGTCGCTAAGAAGCTTCAGACAAGAGAAAAATAGCGCTCCTCATGATAGGAGCTGGTCCGCAACCTATTGATTTGTACAATACCTTTCAATTTGCTTCGGAGGAAGACAAAAAGAGCTACTTAAAGATAACCGAGCAATTACATAACTATTGCTATCCTCAAAAAAATTAAACCATTCGAGCACGACATGTTCAGGATGAGACTGTAAAAATTGGCTACAGTACACTCACTTCCTTCCTCCTAGTCATTAATATAAATTGTAAACAGTTGCAATCCCAGCAATCATCCTTGTGGAACCCCACAGGCTACAGGCTGCTGGGCCACTGGCTACAGGCTGCTGGGCTACTGGCACCAGGCTGCCAACCTGGCTGCTGGGCCACTGGCTACAGGCTGCTGGGCTACTGGTTACAGGCTGCTGGGCTACTGGTTACAGGCTGCTGGACCACTGGTTACAGGCTGCTGGGCTACTGGTTACAGGCTGCCAACCTGGCTGCTGGGCCACTGGCTACAGGCTGCTGGGCTACTGGTTACAGGCTGCTGGGCTACTGGTTACAGGCTGCCAACCTGGCTGCTGGACTACTGGTTACAGGCTGCCAACCTGGCTGCTGGGCTACTGGCTACAGGCTGCCAACCTGGCTGCTGGGCTACTGGTTACAGGCTGCCAACCTGGCTGCTGGGCTACTGGTTACAGGCTGCCAACCTGGCTGCTGGGCTGCCAACCTGGCTGCTGGGCTACTGGTTACAGGTTGCCAACCTGGCTGCTGGGCTACTGGTTACAGGCTGCCAACCTGGCTGCTGGGCTGCCAACCTGGCTGCTGGGCTACTGGTTACAGGTTGCCAACCTGGCTGCTGGGCTGCCAACCTGGCTGCTGGGCTACTGGTTACAGGCTGCCAACCTGGCTGCTGGGCTGCCAACCTGGCTGCTGGGCTACTGGTTACAGGTTGCCAACCTGGCTGCTGGACTACTGGTTACAGGCTGCCAACCTGGCTGCTGGGCTACTGGCTACAGGCTGCTGGGCTACTGGTTACAGGCTGCCAACGTGGCTGCTGGACCACTGGTTACAGGCTGCCAACCTGGCTGCTGGGCTACTGGTTACAGGCTGCCAACGTTGCTGCTGGGCTACTGGTTACAGGCTGCCTACCTGGCTGCTGGGCTACTGGTTACAGGCTGCCTACCTGGCTGCTGGGCTACTGGTTACAGGCTGCCTACCTGGCTGCTGGACTACTGGTTACAGGCTGCCAACCTGGCTGCTGGACCACTGGTTACAGGCAGCAACCTGGCTGCTGGGCCACTGGTTACAGGCTGCCAACCTGGCTGCTGGGCTACTGGTTACAGGCTGCCAACCTGGCTGCTCGGCTTCCGGGTACAGGCTGCCAACCTGGCTGCTGGACCACTGGTTACAGGCTGCCTACCTGGCTGCTGGGCTACTGGTTACATGAACATAACCAATTAGACTTAGAACATAGAACAGTACAGCACAGAACAGGCCCTTCGGCCCTCAATGTTGTGCCGAGCCATGATCACCCTACTCAACCCACGTATCCACCCCACACCCGTAACCCAACAACCCCCCCTTAACCTTACTTTTATTAGGACACTACGGGCAATTTAGCATGGCCAATCCACCTAACCCACACATCTTTGGACTGTGGGAGGAAACCGGAGCACCCGGAGGAAACCCACGCACACAGGGGGAGGACGTGCAGACTCCACACAGACAGTGACCCAGCCGGGAATCGAACCTGGGACCCTGGAGCTGTGAAGCATTTATGCTAACCACCATGCTACCCTGCTGCCCCAAAATGAAATGAAATGAAAATCGCTTATTGTCACGAGTAGGCTTCAATGAAGTTACTGTGAAAAGCCCCTAGTCGCCACATTCCGGCGCCTGCCCGGGGAGGCTGGTACGGGAATCGAACCGTGCTGCTGGCCTGCTTGGTCTGCTTTAAAAGCCTGCGATTTAGCTGAGTGAGCTAAACCAGCCCCTTTAGGCTGCAAACCTGGGTGCTGGGCTACTGGTTACAGGCTCCTAACCTGGCTGCTGGGCTACTGGTTACAGGCTGCCAACCTGGCTGCTGGGCCACTGGTTACAGGCTGCCAACCTGGCTGCTGGGCTACTGGTTACAGGCTGCCAACCTGGCTGCTGGGCTACTGGTTACAGGCTGCCAACCTGGCTGCTGGGCTACTGGTTACAGGCTGCCAACCTGGCTGCTGGGCTACTGGTTACAGGCTGCCAACCTGGCTGCTGGGCTACTGGTTATCGGCTTTGAATTCTATCACTGATTCCCTTCAGCAGCCATTTCCCAAGCTGACTAGCCATGTTTCTGCTGTCCTTCTTCATAATCAAATCCTCACATTAGAGACCAATCATGTTGGTATTCTCTGTACCACTAAAAAGGTGAGCACCGCCTAAAGCTATGCCCCCATAGGCTGAGTTAATGTCATTTAGATACTCCTGGAGTTTATTCCTAATAATCAATTTCATTATTCTACCATGTATTTATTGATGGAGACAAATTAGTCTATAGTTGTCTAGTATATTTTATACCTTTATTGATTACAAGCATTACCTTAACTTCCACTCCAGTGTGATCTCTGCAACATTCCCTCAGCACTTTGCAAATCCCATTATTGTCTCTCCGTATCCTGGGATAAGTTATCCCTTGAAATGTATTTGTTTCAAGCTATTTCTGTGGCCATCCAGCCAATGTTGAAATTGTTACGCCTATAAATTATTTCTGAGAACGGAGAATATCGTGCTATTCTTCAGTACAGTGTACAAAAGGTACTTAGCAAGTTTATTTTTAAGCTTTCACCTTTTTATTTATCTCCAGCTTCAGACCCATTAGTAGTACGGGTAGTACAAGTGGATAGCACTGTGGCTTCACAGCGCCAGGGTCCCAGGTTCGATTCCCCGCTGTGTCACTGTCTGTGCAGAGTTTGCACATTCTCCCCGTGTCTGTGTGGGTTTCTTTCAGGTGCTCCGGTTTCCTCCCACAGTCCAAAGACGTGCAGGTTAGGTGGATTGGCCATGCTAAATTGCCCTTAGTGACCAAAAAAGGAGGGGAGGGGTTATTGGATTACAGGTTGGGGTGGAAGTGAGGGCTTAAATGGGTCGGTGCATACTCGATGGGCCGAATGGCCTCCTTCTGCACTATACGTTCTATGTTCACCCTTTAGGGTTTTCTACTCTTTAACACAACTGAAGGAAATCTTTACTATTATGCTTAAGTCTACAGCCGAGATATACTAGGCTATGGTCCAAGTGCTGGAAAATGGGATGAGAATAGTTAGGTGGTTGTTTTTGGCACAGATGTGATGGGCTGAAGGGCCTTTCTGTGCTGCAGGACTTATTGTAGTTTCCCTTTTGTCTGTTGGACTGTTTCCTCTTTGCTGGCCTGACCACCTCTAACATGTATTCTTCCTAGATTTTTCACTTCCCCTTTCCCTGTGCAGATCTTATAAATGTATTTCCCTTTCTTATTTCACATCCATTACCTTGTAGAGTCATTCAAAGTCCTGCTTGCTAATCCTTGCCATACAGCTATCCGGCATGTTCGACATTATGCTCCTAAAGGTATTCAGGGCGAGATTCTCCCAAAACGGGAGAAATCGTAAAGCTGCCGTAAAACCCAGGCGGGTTTTACGGCAGCGCGCCCCTTCCCGTCGGGGGACCGATTCTGGTCCCCGGTCGGGGCTAGCAGCCCGACGCCGTAGGCTCCGGCAAGACGGGCTTAACGAAAATCGTTAAGCCCGCTTACCGGAGTTAGCGCTGGCTGACGCGTCATATGACGTCAGCCGCGCATGCGCAGTTTGGAAGACTCCAACCCGCGCATGCGCGGGTGACGTCATCGCGTTTTTGCGCAAAACCCACGCATGCGCGGGCCGGGTTGCCCCTCAGCCGCCCCGCGAATGGATACTGCGGGGCGGCGGAAGGACAAGTAGTGCGCGGGCATCGGGCCCGCTGCCCGCGATCGGTGGGCACCGATCGCGGGCCCATGGCACCCTTGGCACGGCCGTGGTACTGCCGTGCCAATCGGTGCCATGGTTATAAAAAGCGAGTTGGTGACGCCGTTTTTACGAACGGCAAGACCAGGTGTGTTTGCCGTTCGTGAAAACGGCGGAAAGGGCTGGGACTTCGGCCCATCTAACAGCTGTGAATCGCTGCCGGCCGTAAAAAAACGGCGGCAGCGATTCGGGTCGGGACTTCGGCGGGGGGGTGGGAGAATAGCGGGAGGGCGGGAAAAATGTCGGGAAGGCCCTCCCGCTATTCTCCCACCCGTCGTGGGGGGCGGAGAATTTCGCCCTCAATTTTTCTACGACAATCGAAATGTTGTTGCCCCTCAGTCAAATCGTTAAACTCCTTTTCAATTGCTTGACTTGTCTTTAATGAAATTGTATAGTTGGACATGGGTTCTCAGCAGCATTCATTCTCCGATCAGATCTGACTTAAATGTATCATGATCATTATAAGTTAAAGGTTAAATTAGCCTCCTAGTCCTATCTGACTTTATGTCAGTGACCTGCCAAAGGAAAGGACCCCAAAGGGAATGCCAAATATAGGACAGTGAGAGGAGGAGGGGGTGGGAGAAGGGGGGGGAGGGGGGGGGGAAGGGAGGGGAGGAGGGGAGGGGAGGGGGGGGGGGGGGAGGGGGGAGGGGGGGGAGGAAGCCCAACAACAAAGAGGGCGGGTTGGAGGAGGGAAGGGTAGGGCGCAGCCCACATGTACATAGCAGATAACTGTCCATGGCACAGTGAAGGGCCCCGGAAAGGATCCTAAAACAACAAATGCAGGAGGCGGTGTGGGAATCGGCAAAGAGGAAAATGACTGTCCATGGTAATCGGCACAGTTATATGTCTAGTGTCTAATATGTAAAAACTTCAATAAAAACATTTTTTAAAAAAAGAAAGTGACCTGCCAGACTGCTGTGGTGACTTGGGCACTGGTCGTCTGATGACACTTGCAGATAAACAGCCGACCTTCACAGCAGCAGCTGCGCGTGCAGGTAAAATGCTGCAAATGCTAAAAATCTGAAATTAAAGCAGAAAAAGAGGCAAACCCTTCAGAATCTGGGGAGTGAATAGTTGATATTTGGGGCTGGTGTCTTAATTCTAAAGAAGGTAGGTAGCTCCATATGTATATTGTATACTGTCGGAAGCCTGAATTTGAAGCCCGAATTAGCTGTTGATTTGCTAATGTTGAACACACTTTTCGAATGATTTATGGATCGGTACAGTATTGTATTAGAGATGATTTTAATAAACTCGAAGGAAAACTTGATTAGGCTGGAAAATGTGCACAGGAATCGCAATGCACAATCCACCCATAAGACCCATGCATGTTTATAGTGATGCAGGTAATGTGCAAACTTTGTGCTGTCTGCTAATTTAAATGATAGTCGCATGTAGCCCAATGGCTGCATACCTCAGCAGGAAGTTCAGTTGTGTGAAGCCAGCATCACGTGAAGCACAGCCTGCCTATGTGTGAGGTGCATTCTAGCTGCAGCAGGTTCTGGTACGACCTACAGATGAGTCCTTGAGCAAAAGGAGGTGGTGGCATAGTGGCATTGTCACTGGACTAGTAAACCAGAGACCCAGAATAGTGTTTGGACCCAGGTTCAAATCCTGCCACTGCAGATGGTGAAACTTGAATTCAATAAAAATCTGGAAGTAAAAGTCTAATGATGACCATGAAACCATTTTGTCGATTGTCGTAAAAACCCATCTGGGAAGGAAATCTGCCATCCTTACCTGGTCTGGCCTACATGTGTCTCCAGACACACAGCAATGAGGTTGACTCTTAACTGCCCCCTCAAGGGCAATTAGGGATGGGCAATAAATGCTGGTGCAGCCTGCGACGCCCACGTCCCATGAATGAATCAAGAAAAAAGGAATAGAGGAAATGGAACAACAGGCTCATGAGTGTGCTTCAGAGTTCTCTGATGCAGCACCAGGGGCTTAATGTAGGATGTAGACAGAAGGATAGCGATCTGCTACCTTCATGGAAGGAGGAAGTCCTTCAGACAGACACAGAAAGCAGTGGAAACCTCCAACGTACAGTCAATGTCAGCAGTCCACTGTCAGGAGCATGAAGAAGTCTAGCTCCAACATGGCACAGAACATTTGCCTATGGCTTTGAGTCCATTGCGATGCAGTATGTGACGGACATTGCAACATGAGTAGAAACCGTTCAACCTGAGCACTGCAGTGGAAACCCGATTGAGACCATATAATCTCAGGTTGCTGCAGTACAGGATGAGACCTGCTGACAATGCTCAACATGCACTTCCTCCACCATCGGCACGCACTGGCAGCAGTATGTACCACTTACATGATGCATTGCAGCAACTAATCAAGGCTCCTTCTATATCACCTTCCAAATGTGTGACCTAGAACAACAAGGGAACACCACCACCTACAGTTCCTCTCCAGGTCTCGCAGCATCCTGACTTGGGACTATATTGCATCCCTTCACTTTCACTGGGTCAAATTCCAGGAATTGCATTGGTAACAGCACTGTGGATGTACCTGTACCAGATGGACTATAGTACTTCAGGAAGGTGGCTCACCACCACCTTTTCAAGGACCATGAGGGGTGGGAAATAAATGTGATGCCCACATACAGTGAACAAAGTAAAGAAAAAACCTGTAGGGTCTCACATCGGGGGGTGGCCAGCGTTTGTGCTCTCTCCACTGCCACTCTACCAGAAGTTGCCTGTTAGCCAGCCCAGACTGCTGCCTCCCCTGTCACAGTGGCGCAGTCCAAAACAGTGCGTTGTTGGTCATCTGTAGCCTCCGCTACTGAAAGTCAGCAGCCATCCAGATTTTTAAAATGGCTTTGATAAGGTGCCTAATGAATAAAATGCCCAGAAAGGTCAGGGGAAAGAAGGTGGACAATAGAAGTTTGTCAATGGAATGAGGCCTCTCCGAGCCCGTTGGCAGATAAAATGGCGGAGGAGGCCTCTGGGGCTCCAGCTACTCAACTAACTTCTGAAGTGCTTTTGAGTACCTTGGTGAAATCATTTGATAAGCACTGGCGCGTTGTGTCGCAGGATCACCGGAAATCTATGGAGGAGGCCTTAGCCCCATCCAACTAGCTCTGGAGAAGACCAAAGAAACCGTGGAAGCCCATAGAGCCAAGATAAAAAAACAGGGAAGTGGCCCTGTCGTGGTAAAGTGATCAGATTGCCTCACTTGAAGCGGGGATGGCTCTGGTGGCTGACTAACATTTTGGACAGCCTATCCATCCCAGCTGTGGAGGGGAAGAGGGGTGAGGAATTGGAATCCCTGTTAGGCCTAGAGGAAACCATGAAATGCATTGGGTTGCTGCAGATTGGTAAAGCCCCTGGCCCGGGTGGCTACCCCGTTGAATTTTATAAGACGTCTGTGGAGCAGTTGGTAACTTTAAGATATATTTAATGATTCCTATCCTGGGATTTGTTGCCCTCTATCTTTACACAGGCCTCTATCTCCTTGATTCTCAAGAAAGAAAAAGACCCAACAGTGTGTGGGTCATATTGACCTATTTCACTCTTAAATGCGTATGATAAGTTATGGGAGGCTTGGTGGCACAGTGGTTCGCACTTCTGCCTCACAGCGCAGGGACCCAGATTTGATTCCAACCTCGGTGATTGTGTGGAGATTGCACATTTTCTGTGTCTGCGTGGGTTTCCTCTGGATGCTATGGTTTCCTCCCACAGTCCAGAGATGTGCAGGTTAGGTGGATTGGCCATGCTAAATTGCCCTTAGTGTCCAAAGGTTAGATGGCATTACAGGGCTAGAGCGGGGATTGGATCTGTGTAGGGTGGTCAGTGCAGTTCAAATGGTCGGTGCAGACCCGATGGGCCAAATGGCCTCCTTCTGCATTGTAGACATTCTACTTGCCAATGTCCTGGTGGCTGCAGCTGGAGCCTTGCTTCCCAGAGGTGATCTTGGAGGTTCAGACAGGCTTTGTTAAGGGTCGCCAATTGTCGGCCAATATACATTGCCTGCTAAATGTTTTTGTCCTGGAGGTGGTTGTTTCCCTAGATGCCGAAAAGGAGTTTGTCAGAGTGGAGTGAGAATATCTGTTTGAGATTCTTGGGAGGTTCAGATTTGGGCACATGTTTTCTCCTGGATTTGATTACTGTACAGAGTGGCCACTGCTAGTGTTTGTACAGATGTTCTGAATACTGGCTACTTCGCGTTCAATAGGGACACGAGACAGGTGTGTCCGCTGTCTCCACTCCTGTTTGATTTGGCATTAGAACCACTTGCAATAGCGCTGAGGTCCTCCTTTAAGTAACTGGGAATAAATCGGGGAGGGATGGTGAATCGGGTGTCTCTTTATCCGAATGACCTACTTCTCTATGTTACGGACCCAGTACCCTCTATGGACGAAGTAATGAAGCTGCTTGGGAGTTTTGGCTCCTTCTCTTGGTACAACCTGAACACGAACAAGAATGAGTGCTTTCTGATCAACCCTCCAGAGAGGAGAGCCTAACTGGAGACGCTACCTTTTCGCTTTGCCAAGACTGGTTTTCGTTATCTGGGGGTCCGGGTGGCCCACAGTTGGGCCTCGCTTCACAAATTAAATTACACTAGTCTGGTTGATGATGTCAAGCCAGACTTACAGAGGTGGGATAACCTTCCCCTGTCCTTAAAATGAGCATACTCCTGAGATTGCTATTTATTTTTCAGTGTCTTACCATTTTTCTCCCCAAGTCCTTTTTTGTCAAAGTCAATAAATTAATGTCCCTTTATTTGGGCAGGTAAGACTCCAAGGATCAGTGGGGCTTTGCTCCAAAGGGATCGGGAGTCTGGGGGCTTGACTCGACCCAATTTGTTGTTTTACTATTGGGCAGCCAATATTCATAATATATAATTGTGGTTCAGTGATCCTGGTTCCATATGGGAATAGATGGCACCAAGCTCCTGCACAGTTTCTATCCCTAGTGCCGCATTATTGCCTTTCTTTCCAGTAACATTTTTCATGGATCTAGTGGTGGTGTCCATCCTGAGAATCTGGAAGCAGTCCGGGCAGCATTTTAGGCTCTGCCCCCTGTCTTCACTCTCTCTCCCCCCCTCCCCCCCCCATCTGCAATAACCACCTGGTGGGGGACTATTTCGGACACATATGACCATATTCTCTCATTGGAGTCAATTCCGTTAAGTGGGGTGAGGGTGATTTGGGTCCCATTCTGGATGATGAGATATGGAGTGAAGCCCTTCACCGGGTCAACTCCACGTCATATGCTCGGCTAAATCTGATCCAATTCAAAGTGTATCTGAGTATAGGCCGTATCTGAGTATAGCGAGGATGAGTGGATTTTTCTCTGGGAGGTGGAGGACAAGTGTGAGTTATGCTGTTCTGGCTAACCACACTCGTATGTTCTGGTCTTGACCCAAGTTGGTAAGCTTTGGGCCTCTTCAACACCATATCGGAAATACTTTGTGTAGATTTGGATCCATGTCAGCTGGCGGCCATTTTGGGCATATCAGAATCACTGGTGCTTCAGCCGAGGGTGAAGTCTTGGATGGAGGTCCCCTAATCCGCCCAGTGCCTCGGCTTGATTGGGTGACCTCATGAAGAAGGTCAAGTACGCCATTTCGAGCATAGGCAGAAGGGTTCTACCTCAGATGGCAGCCATTCATTTCCTTTTTTAAGGAGCTAGTCACCATTAGTTGTTAGGGAGTTTAGTATAATTTTTGTATAGTTTTTTGGGGTTAAGTGAATATGTGCTTTTGCTTGTTCGTGTGGTTAGTGTGCTTGTTCTTTCATTGTGTAACTTTGGTTAATTGTTTTGCATGATTGTGTTTATTATGAAAAATATTTAATAAGCATGTTTTTTTACATGGACCCTTAGTGCCAATATGCTTAATTATGTAGCCCTAAACTTCAAACTCTGATTACTGTCCATACTTCATTCCGAAAGATGATGAATTTTCAACTTCAGGGCTTCACAGAGCTCTGCTTGTCAGGGATTTTCCTCACAATTTCTGGTGTGTGCCTTATTTGCAGACTACAATTTTACATTTATTGACCTGATTCGTGTGTTTCCAGTTCATGGAAGTTTTGTGCCAGGAGTACTAATGACCAAAATTTACCTGAAGGCTGTTTAAATAGTGTGTCCAATTATTTCCTTGCTCGAATTTGAAATACAAGCCTGGGCTCAGGTACAAAGACTTCTTTGTTTCCTCCCTTTCAAGATTCCACAGCCTGCAACTTAGAAATGATTCTCATGACGCCACATAATTAATGAGATAAGGATCCTATATGATTGAAATGCAACCACGTTGCTTTTGAAACTATGGTGGTTGTGGTTCCAGCCATAGGCTTAAACTGCTCACTCAATCTCCTCCATGATAGCAATGATATGCAAAATAGTATGGGCTATAGATAGAGGGATAATTTGTACTTGTATACATTTATTTTTAGGATTGGAGTTGAGGAGAGGCAGCTTACCTGTCACATCCAACTTTAGATCACATCAGGTTCCAATTTTGATTCATTGCTCACCCTCAGGAGATGCAGCCTGATTTCAATTCTGGCACTCCTCCACAAACATCTGTGACATTAACCAGTGCGTGCCTTAGAATATAGTTTAATGTTGTCCAATATACATTTGGTTTCCTGACTCGTTAACTTCCCAAGCACCACTAAAGATTTGTAGATCATGGAAAGAAATAGTGTGGAAGAAAAATTTCCCCGCATATCCCCCACATGAACAATGTCATCCTTCATTGCTGAGGTAACCCAGGATGTTCAATCTTTGTTAATCTCCCCCGAGGACAGGAATTGCTTTAAATTAGGAATTTAAACTGAGTGCAACAATTGATTTTTTTTTTGTCTCGAAAGAAGGTTGATAGTTAAAATGGCTTGTGTGTTTATGGTTTACTTTTGAGGCTGTTGAAATGGTAGTTGTTTAAATGTTCTTCTCCAGTCAAAAATGTAGGAAGGCTTATTGATGTTCAAGCACACACGTTGCAATTAATTGGCTTTTGCAACTTTTATAAAATTAAATTGAAAATGTTGAAAGCAAAAACACTGATGATATGTGTTCCTATTATTTGTATCTGTCTAAATCTTAATATAGTATTATTTAGTGCTCTGCCGCATTTAGCTGCTGCTGCATTGGGCACCAGGTAGGATTTAGTATAAAATTTGGCCGTCTTAAAGTGGTGATTTGCCCATTCTGCCTGATGACTGCAAGAATATCACTGGAGTCAGGTTTCCTTATGCATTTTATTTGTGGTTGCTAAAACATGAAAAGAGGCAACATAGCAGCAGTGTTCCATCACTTCCAAGGTGACCCAAAGAGTATAACAGATCAGTTCTCTATGGGAGACGAATACTATAAAATCCCGTTGGCAGCATTTAGCATATCACATCAAAGACTATGTGACATCCGTGCTGTCTATTTTGATACGGTGTAGAAAATCCATCCCACCCTTAAAAGGATGGATGGAATGCCTGTTAATACGCTGTGAAACATGACGTGGGGCCAAATAATTTTCAGTATTACTGAAGCAGAATTCTCCCCACAATGCCTAATTTATCTTGATTATTACTGAGCACTAACTTCTGCACTAGTTTATTTCTGTTTATATTTTGTATTGTTCTAGTTTGGCAGAGAAGCTTCAGCGTGAAATTATTCCATGCTTCACAAATGAGTAACTAAACTGATGTGCTGTACTTCTGGGTGGTGCGGCACCATTAACTCATTGCACATCAACAAAACATAAGCTTTATACATGCAGCTTCACGATGGGTGTGATTTTGATTTAATGGAGAAGAAATAAGTCCCGTTTTGGGTATGTTAGCAGGATGTTTCCCAGTGCTTGCCGCGCCGAGAACGATCTGTCTATTAAACAAGACTCTGCTTTTTTGGGCCCTGTTGAGAAATGCCCCGTCAAGACTGCAGTTATACTCACTTCCTGCACTAACGAGCTCAGCTCATCAGTGCATGAAGAGATCGGGACGTCATTTGTAAATACCCCCCCACGTAACAATTAGGGGGTTCACCGCACCCGACCTCAAAGGTCAAGGCACCCTCGGGCCCAATCCCTGGCATGGGCCAGATGCCACCTTGGCACTGCCAACCTGCCATCCTGTCAGTGCCATGGTGCCCAGGTGCCACTTGGAATACCAGAGTACCACCAGTGCTAAACGGCACCCAGCAGGGGTCTCTGAAATGAGGCCTAGGTCCGTGCTTGGGTAACTCCAGTGTAAACACATTCAAGTGAGGCTAACTACTCACTTGAAAGTGCAAATATTTTGGGTGGGATCCAGGTTAACTGCCTTGTCGTGTCCCGAGTCTAGTGCGACGAGGCTGGTAAACCACACCCAATATCTGTGAACATAGTTTTCTAAAACTTTATCTTTGTGAATATTTGACAGATGGATTAGAGATCTATATAGTAGCACAGTGGTTAGCACAGTTGCTTCACAGCTCCAGGGTCCCAGGTTCAATTCACAGCTTGGCTCACCGTGCGGAGTCTGCACGTTCTCCCCACGTCTGCGTGGGTTTCCTCCGGGCTCTCCGGTTTCCTCCCACAGTCCAAACAATGTGCAGGTTAGGTGGATTGGCCATGATAAATTGCCCCTCGGTGTCCAAAACAAGGTTAGCTAGGTTTACTGGGTTACGGTGAAAGGGTGGAGGCGTGGGCTTGATTGGGGTGCTCTTTCTAAGAGCCGGTGCAGACTCGATGGGCTGAATGGCCTCCTTTTGCACTGTAAATTCTATGATATACTGCAATGCATTAGTCATATTTATCAACTGAATATACAATATACATCATTTATAAGATAACTGGATAATTATTTGTGTGCTGTTGAATATATGCATTCTTGAATTTATAATCATGTGCATTGTAATAGTGCTGCACAAACCATAGGGCAGGCTTTAATTGTTAAAATAAAGTCCAAAATTATAATCTGGTTTAATTTTACTGATGAAATGGTCATCTTCTAAGTGCATACTTAATTGTTAAAGAATAGTTTCTCACTGCCAGTGTCACTTGGCACCCAGATTGCATTA